>NC_143014.1:413950849-414273558 GCF_055824585.1 Amblyomma mixtum | reverse complement strand
CACAACTAGGACCACTCTCACGAACAAGACCATAACTACCGTACACACCGCAAGAAATCGAGGACGACCACAGCAACCAATACAACCGCCAGGACCACAGCAACCACAATGACCACACAACCACGACGACATGAAAACCAGGACGATCATATCCAGGACGACGACCACAACAACTAAAACCACAACTACGGCAATAACCACGACGACTCCACAACCAGGACCCTACAATAACCACCTCAACCGCCACGGTCACAGCCACTCTCACTGCTACGACCATAATGACACAACAACCAAGATAACCGCCACGACCACAACTACCGCGACGACCATAAGACAACCAGGACGAGCACACTAACCACTACTACCAGACCACTACGACGACACAACCACCAGGACGACGACCATTATCACGAAGACCACAACCACGATCACCACAACCCCAATGACCACAACTACGCTGATAACCACGATGACTCGACAATCAGAACGGCCAAAACAAGCAACACTACGCCACGACCACAGCTACTTCTACCGCAACGGCCATAATTACCCAACCAGGACAACTGCCACGACCAGAACCATAACTACCGTGACAACCACAAGACAACAAGGACGACTACAGCAACCAATACAACCGCCACAATCCCAGCAGCCACAACTACCACATAACCACGACGACATGAAAACCAGGACTACCATATCCAGGACGTCCACCACAACAACTAAAACCACAACTACGGCAATAACCAACCATGACTCCACAACCAGGCCCCTACAATAACCACCACAACCGCCACGGTCACAGCCACTCTCACCGCTACGACCATAATGACACAACAACCAAGATAACCGCCACGACCACAACTACCGCGACGACCATAAGACAATCAGGACGAGCACACTAACGCCAACTACCAGACCACTACGACGACACAACCACCAGGACGACGACCATTATCGCGACAACCACAACCACGACGACCACTACCCCAACGACAACTACGCTGATAACCACGATGACTCGACAACCAGAACGACCACAACAAGCAGCACTACGCCACGACCACAGCTACTTCTACCGCAACGGCCGTAACGACACAAACAGGACAACTTCCACGACCGGAACCGTAACTACCGTGACAACCACAAGATAATGAAGACGACTACAGCAACCACAACTACCACACATCCACAACGACATGAAAACCAGGACGACCATATCCAGGAAGACGACCACAACCACGAACACCACAACTACGGCGATAACCGCGATGACTCGACAGACAGGACGGCCACAACATCCACCACAACCGCCACGATCACAGCCATTCCTACCGCGACGACCATAATGACTCGACAACCAGGACAACTACCAGGACCAGAACCATAACTACCGTGATAACCACAAGACAACGAGGACGACCACCGCAACCACAACTACCGCGAAGACCACTACAAGCAAAATCGCCTTGGCCACAACCGCAACTACCACACGACCACGACGACATGAAAACTAGGAGGATAACATCCAGGACGACGACCACAACCACAACAATGGCGATAACCACGAAGACTCGGCAACCAGAACGGCCACAACAAGCAGCACAACCGCCACGGCCATAATGACAAGGCACCATAATGACCATAATGACAAGGCAAGCAGGACAACTACCACCAGAACCATAACTACCGTGACAACCACAAGACAACGAGGACGACCAAGGCAATCAATACAACCGCCACCACCGCAGCTACCGCACAACCACGACGACATGAAACCAGGACGACCATATCCAGAACGAGGACCACATCTACGGCGATAACCACGATGACTCGACAACCAGGACGGCCAGGACAACCAGGACAACCGCCACGACCACAGCCACTCCTACCCTGACGACCATAATGGCACGACAACTAAGACAACCACCGCGACCACAACTATCGAGACGGCCACAAGACTACGAGGACGACAACCATAACCACGACAACCACACCCACGGCGATAACCACGATGACTCGAAAACCAGGAAGGCCACAACAACCAGCACAACGCTGGTTTGAGCAGACACGCGTGATATATGTCAGTGCAGATCAGAAAGAGCGGGAGGTATTGGAAGCCTTTCTCATTCACTTAGAAAGGCAAACGTGCGTGAGCAAACCAAATGTTTATCTGTGCACTAAAGATTTGAGGTTCTTGTATCGGGAAGTGCCATCACGCATGCGATTCAATTGTTGATTTTTTATGCTCGTAATTGTCGCCTATAAATTCGTTGTTGTTCTCGAGAATAAAGTCGATGTCTAGCGCCTGTGTTGTCTTTCTCTACCCTGTCGTCCTTGTTTTTTATCGCTTCTATGTCCTCTCTCTCACAACCACCACGACTGCAACCACTCAAACCGCGATGACCACAATGACACATAACCGCCACGAGCACAATCACAACTAATGTGAGGGCCACAAAACAACGAGGATGACCAGAGCAGCCAATACAACCGCCACGACCACAACTACTACTGCAAACAGGAACACCACCATGAGCGCGAATATTGCGACCAGGACCATGAAGCCACGTTGGCCACGACTACCACGACGACCACTTGATGACGCCCTGTTCAAAACGATGCGATGGCTTAAGAATCTACCAGTAGTGATAGTGACTCATGGCGCAAGTATTCGTTCTCCCTTATAAAACGTATTGCGAAAAAGACCTTTTTACCAGCGCACTTTCCCTCCGGTACAGCGAACTCTGCGAAATTGTATAGGTGGTAGAGGTCGGAATGTATCAACAATCATGATGAAGCAAAACAGCTCACAATTGGACAGACTGTGCGCTGTTTCTTCATTATGAATATACATTAACTTGCCCAAACGTCAGCTCCGGTCAAGAATATTTTGACGCTCGGCAGCAGCAACCACGAATAATAGATCAGGTTATATTAAGGCGAAAGCCTTTAATGCCTCATACTGTCGTTAGCAGCCGTGCCGGCAGATGTGTGGGCAGATGTGTCCGCGTTTTGACGGGTGTCCACCGAGATATGTGAGATGGTTACTGCGTAATTTCCTTTCCTCAAATACAGTTTTCATTTTCTTCACTACGGCCCCTCTTTCTTTTTCACTCCAACTTCCTCCCTTCCTGTACGGTACGGTTCAGGTGTCCACCGAGACGACAGGGAATTATAGCGCCATTTCCTTTCCTCAAAAAGCGTTGCGTTCAAAGGGCAAGGCATCGCGCCGAAGTTCCGTGGACTCCCTGGCAGCGCTACAACACGCTGTCGCGTTCCACTCCTAAAGGCGAAGCTTAAGCGTCATTAAATGGCAGTTAGTTATTATTTAGTCATTAATCGGTAATTTGCCATCAATTAGTAATTTGTCATTACTTAGTAATTAGACATTAATTATGTGTGACGTCATCCAGTGGTGACGTCACCAGTGCCACAGAGGCAGTCAAAGTGGTGCGGAAAACGCTGTCGCCTCTACGCACTTCAGACAGTCAAAGTGCCCCCTGAATTTTTAATTCAGCACCAGTTAATGTTTAATAAACTTGTGGGAAGCAACTATTGTCCTAGTGTTCGTTTCGCTGCTTTATCACAAAAGCGTTTCCTGTTCTTGGTGTAGAGGCCGCGAAATTTGAAATAGTTGCAGCAGGTTAACACGCTTTAAATATCAAGTGCCTGGCTGCGCTCCCAACGGGCCTTTACCGTGGCGCTCCCAAATTCGTGGAGCCGCACGCGCTCTCTGCGCGAGCAAGCGGCCAAAATCTCATTTGAGGCTTCACAAACTATTCCAGAGCATGGGAGAAGATTTCAAGTAAGGCTATTGTTTCAATAATGTCCCTATTTGGGATTTGATCGGGGCGTTAAAATTTCTAACTGAAATATTGCATATATTTACAGTAGTTCGAAATTTTGCACGTTTTAACCTTTTTTTTTCGATAAGTGCTCCCAAAATCATGCACCTTTTTATTTGGCTCGACTGGCGGAAGTTTTTTTATTCGTGCAGGAGATAACAGTTATTACGGCGTAGGCCTTACTTGCATCTTGTGATAACACTCGATGGTACCCATCAAAGATGGCGACCTCATTCAACCTGGCAGTTGGTGGCGGTTAAATTAATTATTGGTCGGGTGACACTGCTCGAAAAATGAACATTCAATCCCACCGGGGGGACTTGAATGTTAAGTAGAGAAAGACAAATTCTGCATATATGGACATTAACCCATACATTAGCTATGGCGTCATACCCTTAAGGCGGAGCGCGGGCCGCAGTACAGTTGCTCCTGCCATCACGAATTTAGCGCGCAGATCAGAAAGAGTGCGGCTGCATCGCGGCGGCGGCTATGCGTAGAGCCATGCAGAGGAAGAATTGCCAGATGCGTGGCATCGGGCTACATCACACCGCAGCGCACGGCGACTGCGTTCACAAAGTGAGCGGCCGGGCTCACGCCTTCTCCCACGTGCGCATGTTAAGTGTCCATGCCAATTTATTTTTAAAATGCAGGTATTTAAGACTGCCACGCCAAATCTGCGCCTCAGAATGCTCACGTCCGCTCTGCAGGCGGGTCCAAGCTCACGTGCACAACTATGGAGGTCAGGCGTGTGTGTATGAGCGTTCGCTATAGTATACACAGTCTAGTAGGCAGGATAACAGGTTCTAGCGGAGATTAGAAGAAATGGAAGAAGTAGATTAAGAAGAGAACCTGGATAGATGACAGGAGCGTCTGTGAGTAATGGGGGACAATGCATTTTTGAAACATCTATATATAGCACCTAGCGATTTTCTTCTGTACATGCACCTTTTAACCATTCCTTATTTCGTTAACTGAAAAGCCATGCGTAATGGCACTTGCACAAACCAAACACCTCTTCGTAATGCCATGCTTTCTTTTAGGTCGCCTGTATGCGCCGCTATGTAGGCTTTGCTGTGCGAGCAACATTCAGCAGAAATGTTGAAATATTTCTCCTTCTAGAAGAAGAAAAGAGAAAATGCAGATAGCTTGCAGAAAGCTTTCTGGACCCGCCAGCAGAGCGGACGTGTGCATTCTGAGGCGCAGATTTGGCGTGGCAGTCTTAAATACCTGCATTTTAAAAATAAATTGGCATGGACACTTAACATGCGCACGTGGGAGAAGGCATGAGCCCGGCCGCTCACTTTGTGAACGCAGTCGCCGTGCGCTGCGGTGTGATGTAGCCCGATGCCACGCATCTGGCAATTCTACCTCTGCATGGCTCTACGCATAGCCGCCGCCGCGATGCAGCCGCACTCTTTCTGATCTGCGCGCTAAATTCGTGATGGCAGGAGCAACTGTACTGCGGCCCGCGCTCCGCCTTAAGGGTAAGACGCCATAGCTAATGTATGGGTTAATGTCCATATATGCAGAATTTGTCTTTCTCTACTTAACATTCAAGTCCCCCCGGTGGGATTGAATGTTCATTTTTCGAGCAGTGTCGCCCGACCAATAATTAATTTAACCGCCACCAACTGCCAGGTTGAATGAGGTCGCCATCTTTGATGGGTACCATCGAGTGTTATCACAAGATGCAAGTAAGGCCTACGCCGTAATAACTGTTATCTCCTGCACGAATAAAAAAACTTCCGCCAGTCCAGCCAAATAAAAAGGTGCATGATTTTGGGCGCATTTATCGAAAAAAAAGGTTAAAACGTGTAAACTTTCGAACTACTGTAAGTATATGCAATATTTCAGTTAGAAATTTTAACGCCCCGATCAAATCCCAAATAGGGACATTATTGAAACAAAAATTCAGGGGCACTTTGACTGTCTAAAGTGCGTAGAGGCGAAAGCGTTTTCCGAACCACTTTCGCTGCTTCTGTGGCACTGGTGGCGTCACATATAATTGAGTACTAATTACTAAGTGACGAGAAATCACTAATTAATGGTTAATTACTGATTAATGTCGGGATACTAATCAACTGCTAATTAATGACGCTTAAGCTTCGCCTTTATGAGTGGAACGCGACAGCGTGTTGTAGCGCTGCCAGGGAGTCCACGGAACGCCACCACCCGTTCGGCGCGATGCCTTGCCCTTTGAACGCAACGCTTTTTGAGGAAAGAAAATGGCGCAGTAATTCTCTGTCATCTGGGTGGACACCTGAACCGCACCGTAGAGGAAGGGAGGAAGTGGGAGTGAAAGAAGACAGAGAGGGCCCGCAATGAAGGAAATGAAAATTGTATTTGAGGAAAGGGAATTACGCAGTAACTGTCTCACATATCTCGGTGAACACCCGTCAAAATTCAGGGGGGGGGGACACTTTTTTTTACCTAAAGCATGGTAACTGATGTGTGGTTAAGATGTTAAGCTTCGCCTCTAAGAGTGGAACGCGACAGCATCTTGCAACGCTGCCAGGGAGTCCATAGAACGCCATTGCCCATTCGGTTCTACGCCTCGCTCATCGGTAAATTGGTTTTTGAGGAAAGGAAATGCATCTGTCTCTCATACCTCGGTGGACACCTAAACCTCTCCGGAAATGAAGGGAGGAGGATGAGAGTGAGCGAAGACACCGTATTCACTACACGCGCCTTTGTTCATTCCAAACCATCGAGCTGGCATGGCGTAGTGGATAGCATGCTCGTCTCGCACGCCGAAGACCGGGGTTCGATTCCCGAGCTCGACCAATTTCCTACTCGTTTTTATTTATTTATATGGCCTGACTAGAACAGTTAATTAGGCTAATTGGGTAATTAAGCAATTAACTAAGCTCAGTCTCACTTGGAGCATCACTATACAATCCCTTCAATTGGTAGCATGGTTACTAGGCAAAGTACAAATTGGCCCGTTTGAAATTCGCGCACTGTGACGTCACGGCCGTTTCGACCAATTGAAAAGCGTGACATTTTCTGTCGACAACTGCTGCTTACAACGATGAGGCATTAAAGGCTTTCGCCTTAATAGCCTTACTTGAAATCTTCTCCCATGCTCTCGAATAGTTTGCGAAGCCTCAAATGAGATTTTGGCCGCTTGCTCGCGCAGAGAGCGCGTGGGGCTCCACGAATTTGGGAGCGCCACGGTAAAGGCCCGTATGGGAGCGCAGCCAGGCACTTGATATTTAAAGCGTGTTAACCTGCTGCAACTATTTCAAATTTCGCGGCCTCTACACCAAGAACAGGAAACGCTTTTGTGATAAAGCAGCGAAACGAATACTAGGACAATAGTTGCTTCCCACAAGTTGATTAAACATTAACTGGTGCTGAATTAAAAATTCAGGGGGCACTTTGACTGTCTGAAGTGCGTAGAGGCGACAGCGTTTTCCGCACCACTTTGACTGCCTCTGTGGCACTGGTGACGTCACCACTGGATGACGTCACACATAATTAATGTCTAATTACTAAGTAATGACAAATTACTAATTGATGGCAAATTACCGATTAATGACTAAATAATAATTAACTGCCATTTAATGACGCTTAAGCTTCGCCTTTAGGAGTGGAACGCGACAGCGTGTTGTAGCGCTGCCAGGGAGTCCACGGAACTTTGGCGCGATGCCTTGCCCTTTGAACGCAACGCTTTTTGAGGAAAGGAAATGGCGCTGTAATTCCCTGTCGTCTCGGTGGGCACCTGAACCGTACCGTACAGGAAGGGAGGAAGTTGGAGTGAAAAAAGAAAGAGGGGCCGTAGTGAAGAAAATGAAAATTGTATTTGAGGAAAGGAAATTACGCAGTAACTTTCTCACATATCTCGGTGGACACCCGTCAAAACGCGGACACCTCTGCCCACACATCTGCCGACACGGCTGCTAACGACAGTATGAGGCATTACAGGCATTCGCCTTAATACAACCTGATCTATTATTCGTGGTTGCTGCTGCCGAGCGTCAAAATATTCTTGACCGGAGCTGACGTTTGGGCAAGTTAATGTATATTCATAACGAAGAAACAGCGCGCAGTCTGTCCAATTGTGAGCTGTTTTGTTTCATCATGATTGCTGATACATTCCGACCTAAACCACCTGTACAATTTCGCAGAGTTCGCTGTACCGGAGGGAAAGTGCGCTGGTCAAAAGGTCTGTTTCGCAATACGTTTTATAAGGGAGAACGAATACTTGCGCCATGAGTCACTATCACTACTGGTAGATTTTTAAGCCATCGCATCGTTTTGAACAGGGCGTCATCAAGTGGTCGTCGTGGTAGTCGTGGCCAACGTGGCTTCATGATCCTGGTCGCAATATTCGCGCTCATGGTGGCGTTCCTGTTTGCAGTAGTAGTTGTGGTCGTGGCGGTTGTATTGGCTGCTCTGGTCGTCCTCCTTGTTTTGTGGCCCTCACATTAGTTGTGATTGTGTTCGTGGCGGTTATCCTGTTCGTCGTGTCATTGTGGTCATCGCGGTTTGAGTGGTTGCAGTCGTGGTGGTTGTGAGAGAGAGGACATAGTAGCGATAAAAAACAAGGACGACAGGGTAGAGAAAGACAACACAGGCGCTAGACATCAACTGACTTTATACTCGAGAACAACAACGAATTTATAGGCGACAATCAGGAGCATAAAAAATCAACAATTGAATCGCATGCGTGATGGCACTTCCCGATACAAGAACCTCAAATCTTAAGTGCACAAATAAACATTTGGTTTGCTCACGCTCGTTTGCCTTTCTAAGTGAATGAGAAAGGCTTCCAATACTTCCCGCTCTTTCTGATCTGCACTGACATATATCACGCGTGTCTGCTCAAACCAGCGTTGTGCTGGTTGTTGTGGCCTTCCTGGTTTTCGAGTCATCGTGGTTATCGCCGTGGGTGTGGTTGTCGTGGTTATGGTTGTCGTCCTCGTAGTCTTGTGGCCGTCTCGATAGTTGTGGTCGCGGTGGTTGTCTTAGTTGTCGTGCTATTATGGTCGTCAGGGTAGGAGTGGCTGTGGTCGTGGCGGTTGTCCTGGTTGTCCTGGCCGTCCTGGTTGTCGAGTCATCGTGGTTATCGCCGTAGATGTGGTCCTCGTTCTGGATATGGTCGTCCTGGTTTCATGTCGTCGTGGTTGTGCGGTAGCTGCGGTGGTGGCGGTTGTATTGATTGCCTTGGTCGTCCTCGTTGTCTTGTGGTTGTCACGGTAGTTATGGTTCTGGTGGTAGATGTTGTCCTGCTTGCCTTGTCATTATGGTCATTATGGTGCCTTGTCATTATGGCCGTGGCGGTTGTGCTGCTTGTTGTGGCCGTTCTGGTTGCCGAGTCTTCGTGGTTATCGCCATTGTTGTGGTTGTGGTCGTCGTCCTGGATGTTATCCTCCTAGTTTTCATGTCGTCGTGGTCGTGTGGTAGTTGCGGTTGTGGCCAAGGCGATTTTGCTTGTAGTGGTCTTCGCGGTAGTTGTGGTTGCGGTGGTCGTCCTCGTTGTCTTGTGGTTATCACGGTAGTTATGGTTCTGGTCCTGGTAGTTGTCCTGGTTGTCGAGTCATTATGGTCGTCGCGGTAGGAATGGCTGTGATCTTGGCGGTTGTGGTGGTTGTTGTGGCCGTCCTGGCTGTCGAGTCATCGCGGTTATCGCCGTAGTTGTGGTTGTCGTGGTTGTGGTCGTCTTCCTGGATATGGTCTTCCTGGGTTTCATGTCGTCGTGGATGTGTGGTAGTTGCGGTTGCTGTAGTCGTCTTCATTATCTTGTGGTTGTCACGGTAGTTACGGTTCCGGTCGTGTAAGTTGTCCTGTTTGTGTCGTTACGGCCGTTGCGGTAGAAGTAGCTGTGGTCGTGGCGTAGCGCTGCTTGTTGTGGTCGTTCTGGTTGTCGAGTCATCGTGGTTATCAGCGTAGTTGTCGTTGGGGTAGTGGTCGTCGTGGTTGTGGTTGTCGCGATAATGGTCGTCGTCCTGGTGGTTGTGTCGTCGTAGTGGTCTGGTAGTTGGCGTTAGTGTGCTCGTCCTGATTGTCTTATGGTCGTCGCGGTAGTTGTGGTCGTGGCGGTTATCTTGGTTGTTGTGTCATTATGGTCGTAGCGGTGAGAGTGGCTGTGACCGTGGCGGTTGTGGTGGTTATTGTAGGGGCCTGGTTGTGGAGTCATGGTTGGTTATTGCCGTAGTTGTGGTTTTAGTTGTTGTGGTGGACGTCCTGGATATGGTAGTCCTGGTTTTCATGTCGTCGTGGTTATGTGGTAGTTGTGGTTGCTGGGATTGTGGCGGTTGTATTGGTTGCTGTAGTCGTCCTTGTTGTCTTGTGGTTGTCACGGTAGTTATGGTTCTGGTCGTGGCAGTTGTCCTGGTTGGGTAATTATGGCCGTTGCGGTAGAAGTAGCTGTGGTCGTGGCGTAGTGTTGCTTGTTTTGGCCGTTCTGATTGTCGAGTCATCGTGGTTATCAGCGTAGTTGTGGTCATTGGGGTTGTGGTGATCGTGGTTGTGGTTGTCGCGATAATGGTCGTCGTCCTGGTGGTTGTGTCGTCGCAGTGGTCTGGTAGTTGTGCTGAGTGTGCTCGTCCTGGTTGTCTTATGGTCGTCGCGGTAGTTGTGGTCGTGGCGGTTATCTTAGTTGTGTTATTATGGTCGTAGCGGTGAGAGTGGCTGTGACCGTGGCGGTTGTGGTGGTTATTGTAGGGTCCTGGTTGTGGAGTCATCGTTGGTTATTGCCGTAGTTGTGGTTTTAGTTGTTGTGGTGGACGTCCTGGATATGGTAGTCCTGGTTTTCATGTCTTCGTGGTTGTGTGGTAGTTGTGGTTGCTGTGATTGTGGCGGTTGTATTGGTTGCTGTAGTCGTCCTTGTTGTCTTGTGGTTGTCACGATAGTTATGGTTCTGGTCATGGCAGTTGTCCTGGTTGTGTAATTATTGCCGTTGCAGTAGAAGTAGCTGTGGTCGTGGCGTAGTGCTGCTTGTTTTGGCCGTTCTGGTTGTCGAGTCATCGTGGTTATCAGCGTAGTTGTGGTCATTGGGGTTGTGGTGATCGTGGTTGTGGTCTTCGTGATAATGGTCGTCGTCCTGGTGGTTGTGTCGTCGTAGTGGTCTGGTAGTAGTGGTTAGTGTGCTCGTCCTGGTTGTCTTATGGTCGTCGCGGTAGTTGTTGTCGTGGCGGTTATCTTGGTTGTTGTGTCATTATGGTCGTAGCAGTGAGAGTGGCTGTGACCGTGGCGGTTGAGGTGGTTATTGTAGGGTCCTGGTTGTGGAGTCGTCGTGGTTATTGCCGTAGTTGTGGTTTTAGTTGTTGTGGTCGTCGTCCTGGATATGATCGTCCTAGTTTTCATGTCGTCGTGGTTGTGTGGTCATTGTGGTTGCTGTGGTCCTGGCGGTTGTATTGGTTGCTGTGGTCGTCCTCGCTTTCTTGCGGTGTGTACGGTAGTTATGGTCTTGTTCGTGAGAGTGGTCCTAGTTGTGTCATTATGGCCGTTGCGGTAGAAGTGGCTATGGTAGTGATGTAGTGCTGCTTGTTGCGGACGTTCTGGTTGTGGAGCCATCGTGGTTATCAGCGTAGTTATGGCCTTTGGCGTCGTGGTCGTCGTAGTAGTGGTCGTTGTTGTGCCCGTCATCCTGGTAGTTGTGTCGCGTAGTGGTGTGATACTTTTGATTATAGAGGTCGTCCTGGTTGTCTTGTGTTCGTCGCGGTAGCTGTGGTGGGGGCGGTTGTCTTGGTTGTCGTGCCATTTGTGGTCGTCGCGGTACAAGTGGCTGTGGTCGTGGCTGTTGTGCTAGTTGTGGCCATCCTGGCTGTCGAGTCATCGTGGTTATCGCCGTAGTTGCGGTTGTTGTGGTTGTGGTCGTCGTCTTGGAAATGGTAGTCCTTGTTTTCATGTCGTCGTGGTTGGTGGTAGTTGTGGATGCTGTGGTCGTGATGCTTGTATTGGTTGCTGTGGTCCTACTCGTTGTCCTTTGGTTGTCATGGTTGTTATGGTTCTGGTTATCACAGTCAGTGGCAATCTGGTTACGCGGAATTAAATTCAGCTGCTCGTCGGCCGGCATATGCAAGGTAACCAGCGCGTGTGGCATGTTGAAGTGACACTCACGGTGGTATTCCATTGCCGCAGGAAAGCCGTCGATCCGTTGTCCTCTTTCCAAGATGCGCATGAACTTGACTATCTTGGCCTCTTGCAACTACTGAAGGGCCGGTGGTGAAGAGCTGGGTGCGGCGCCGAACAATGGGCGTGCGAAGAGCTCTTGGCTGCTGTCAGCTCACTGCTCTGGCGTTGGAAGACAGTAACTCGATCAGGAACCACAGACAATGCTTAAAGACTCTGCAGTCAGTCGTGTCGCGGGGAAGCCAAGAGACACGTAGACGAAGCGATGGAACAGAACGCTAGACTCCGCGCACGAGCTAGCAGTCGGCAATCGTCGTCTTCGCCGCAGAATGTGAAGGAGCTAGCGGCCGATTTAAAACGAAATTGCATTAAAATGTACTTTGCAGACAGATCTCTACAGTACATGATAAGTTGGCTTTTGGGGTTTAAAGTCTCAAAGCGACTCAGGCTATCAGGGACACCGTAGTGAAGGGTTCTGGAAATTTCAATTTCAGTCACCTGGGGTTATTTAAAATGCACTGACATCGCACAGTACACGGGCCTCTAAAATTCCGCCTCCATCGAAATTCGGCCGCCGCGGCTGGATCGAACCCGCTTCTTTGGGGTCAGTAGCCTTGCGCCGTCACCACTGAGCGACCGCGGCGGGGCACATGATTAGTAGCGCGGTGTTGGAAGCATAGTGGAGAACGGCGCTAACGGCGACTGTGTTAAACTGTCCTCGGAGGATATGGGGTTGGAGGTTTTGGTGCCTGTACAGGGTCGTCCACTCTTAGTTAGAACCCGCTAGCGCATGGCCGCGCTCTTCAGAGGGCCACTGCGTGCGGCACAGTCGCTCATCGCAGCAAAGTGGCGCAAGAGAAGGTGTACCTGGACGTGGTGCTTCGCGTCATCTGCCACTTCGCTTCGATGCGCAGCCGTTTCGGACGCAGTGACCCTCCAAAGAGCACGGCCATGTGCTAGCGTATTCTAATTAAGAGTGGACGACCCTCTACATACGAAAGCGTGAACCGTACATCACAAAACCGTTAATGGTACCGGCAATGGTATTTGCATACTTGGCACTGTTGAAACCTCTTCAATGTGGAAGCCGCCCCACATAAGCTTCGCGCCAACGCAGGCTGGTTTCGGGATAGAGACTTATTTTGTGTGGCACTATTTCATTCCACTCTTCCGGAGGCAGGACAATTACGCGAGCATAAGCGTTATGAAGACGGCGATAAGTTTTTGTGGCATAAGTGTCGTGTTTCGCCGAAAAGTTCGGAAGGGAATAATGTCTCAATGGTTTTGAAAAATGCAATGGTGAGCCACAGTGAAATTAAAAGTGTAGGCGTCCGTAGGAATAAAATTACAGGTGTTATTTTAGCCACAATTACACAATTAAAATGCAGTAGGAGCGAGAAGTAAAATATTCTGTGGGTCTGCGATACGCTGCAGCCTATCGGCGCGGATATGCAGTTCGAAGGCGTCTGACGCAGTACTGAATAGAGCACTGCACGGGCCTCAATCTGAGGCCCAAGCCCGGCCCGGGCACGAGAACTTGAAGCCCGGGCCCAGCCCTGGCCCGCTGAATTATCACTCTAGCGAGCCCGGCCCGGCCCGTGAATCTCGAAGTGAACCCCTGCCCGGGCCCGGCCCATTTCCCAGTAACGCTCGAGGTATACTGCTCACTCTGAGCAAGTAGACTGCTACTAGACCGATAAGAAACTGGCCGACAAAGGTTCTGAAACCACAGTTTGGCTTGCAGAAAATTTGTTCTTTTTAACCCAGAAGGAAGTGATTAAGAGCAGTGCTCGCCAGGCCCATCTTTTGGACAGTGATCTCGTGTAGCTGTGCACAGATAAACTAGGAAGTTCCGAGAGCCAAACAAAAAGGGCTGCATACACGTGTAATGGACTCCTTTGCATTCCACCATGATTTGAATCAGTTATATTTTGCCGCCCGCGAAGTACAAACTTTAAAGGTGCCTAGCAAGTAGTGAGATGACATTTTTTTTAGTGAATGCGATCTCACAGGTAGAACTCATAGCCGAATTGGTCGCCTTTCAGCAGAAGGGAAAAGCTAAAAGGCTTGAGTATTTCACGGTGTGTGTTTGAAGACTATGAGCGTCCTAAACTAATATGTTTTTCCCGAATGCATTTCTAATAGTGTATAGGTATGTGTTGGGATAACGAACGATCAATGGCCAATTCAGACCGGCTGAATTTTGCTCTTACTGATGGAGCAGAAGATAACACGCGAACCACGAGATAACTTACAGGGAAAAACACTTGTCATGGCAACCAGGCCGAAGTAGGGAGGCGGGATAGCATAGATGTGGTTATGGCATGAGATTTACAAACTCTCGTGAGCTTTTTGTGGATATTTTATTTACGAGACGTTCCGGTGAGCTGATCAAAAAGAAAACCAAACGCGCTTTAGTTTGTGAATTTTCTCACATGAGAAAAATATAGCTATAAAATAAAATCTATGTTTTTTGGGCTTAAGGGCCCAAGGGGAGTCAGGCTGTGAGAGACACGGAAGCAGAGGGCTCCAGATCATTTCGACCACCTGGGTTTCTTCAACGAGCAATGATACTACAATGTACATGGCTGTCATGCTTGCCGCCTAAAGAGAAGTGCGGCCGCCGAGGCTAGGAGCAAACCCCGGTTCCCCGGCTCAGTAATCAAGCGCCTTGACCACTAAGCCACCGCGGCGTGGAAATAAGGAAATAAATAAGTCAATGAATAAAGCTTAGATTTTTCTCAGTGCGTACTGTAACCCATATCTCATCCGTGTAGCAGCTCCAGTGCCGCAGTTGTGTACTTCACTCTGCAATTGTGAATGAACAGTCGGACCCCAACCGTTTCTGTACGGACCCAAACCCGGCTCGGGTCCGCAGCTTTAAGCCCGAGCCCGGCCCGGGCCCGCAACATCAGGCCCGGGCCCGGCCCAGGCCCGGCAAGACAGACCATGTCCCGTCCCGGCCCGGCCCGGCCCGCAGGCCGGGCGGGGCCCGGGCTTTCGGGCCGGCCCGAGCCCGTGCTGTGCACTAGTGCCAATTGCTGTGTTTTGAATCCCGCAGTGGAGTGTTCAATCAAAATTCTCATTCAGAGTTCCTAAATTAAAATCACGACTTTAAGACCACGCTTGCCGCTCTCCAGTGTTACTTTTGAGCCATGTGCTGACCAGCAGCTCATAATGCTCCTTCAAGTAAATAAAGATGGAGCGACCAGGACACATAATGACAAGTTTCTTATAAGTTCAGTGAGCAGACGACAACATTAAAGAGTAAGTTAGCTATGAGCAGTCTTGACTGTTTACGTTTATTACAATCACAGTAATTAATTCACTGCAGAAAGCAAACTCAGTGACTTCTCAGTACGTATGTACTTCTGTACGATACCTTCCCGTATCCATGGCGCGTGGCACGGCACCACCTGAGCGGCATGGACGACATTGGCCCCATAGACGCACCCACTGCGTGTGAACAAAGGCAACGGCTGCAGCATTCGAGACAGCACCTCGAACCACGGTGACCTCTTTATACTGCTTCCGGAGGTAATCATGAGCGCCTAGACACAGCTGCCTAGTTATCTGTGTTCACTAGTTATGAATCCACCAAGCATTGAATGATCGAGGTGACGCACGCATTTTTGCTGTTTACCAACCAATACAAGGCATATCTTCCGAAGAATGAGTACTGGCCAATGAGCCGTTCATTTTCTCCATGGCGCTTTTACTTTCCAAAAGTTCAGAACTTAACCCCTCAATAATACTTAACACCTCCGAGAGCACAAGCGCAATGTAATGAACAAAAATGATCAATATGGGTTGCTTTTAGCGCATTGTAATGAGTTCCAAGAGTGAACACCTCTCTATGACAAGACAGTTTCAATCGGTAAAAGCAAGGATGAGCCCACGCGGGAAATAATTGAAGCGGAAAAGGCGGATCGATTAGGAAGTGCCTGTGTTAGCATCCCCGCTGTTAATCTTTCCCAAAAAGAATTTGCGTTCATTCGGGCTCGATGATATCATGTATGTGTGGTGATATCACGGCAATGCAGTGTGTAAATATAGATGCGTTTCTTCACAACAAAGTTGTTGGAAGTTAGCGCTGTGTGTGTGTCCACTCGTTCTGTGTCCTGGTTGTGTGTTGCGCTACAAGATGGTTTTAGGCCAAAACCAACAAGCCCAAGCTTCTACCTATGCAATGAGTGGGTTTTCGGCTCTTGTTTCATGCGGACTGGCTGGCTGGAAGAGACGCACCGGCTATTGAAGCTCCTATAATCCTTAGGAATTTGATTATCTAGTAACGCAGTTACAAAGCCGCTAAAATATGACAGCTTGAAAGCTCACTCGTACGTGGTCGCTCCAGGCGAGCTAGATACTCTTGTTTTTTCAAGGAGACCTAGCTCTGTGGGCTCGGCGTTTCAATACCCGTGAGCAGACTCGGAGGGCCCAGTGGGTGTGGCGTTGGGCTGTGTGTAGCACGAGTTCGATGTACAAGCAGCCCCATTTATGACAAATAAAGTTAATTATCTGGCTCTCTTTCTTTCTCGTTCGCAGCCAGCCGAGGCAGGCACATTTTGATGGAGGCAAAATGCAGAAACACCTTTGTACGAAGGTTTTGGTAGTCGTTAAAAAACCTCAGGTGGTCGAAATTATTCCAGAACTTCGGGAGCGGCAGGCTTCATCCCCCAGAGTGTGGCTTTGGTGCTTAAAAATTAATCAAGACATTCATCGATAGATCCGGAAGTCGGAAGAGTGCTGCGTCAGCACGGCAATTAAGACGGTCCACCAGACTGCTCGGCCAACAGTGTTGCGTCCGGCGTGGAACTTGAGGCTGCATCGGTTGACACCGGCAGAGAAGCACTGACGAGCGGCTCCGAATCCGCTTGCCTCCTTCTGCCCTTCCGGGGCGAAACTCACGTCGGGGTGCCTCGCCGACAGAGTGTCAGTTGATCGTTGCCACTTAGACGAAGCGAAGAAGCTGTACGCCAACGCCGAGCGTTCCGAAAGCAGGGAACGCGAGCGACGCCAACGCATCACGACGTGCCAGGTCATTGATCCCTTCCCCTGACTCGAAGCGACTTCCGCGTAGGCCAATCTGCGGCGACGTCCTCCGCGTCAGCGCTAACTGCTGCTGCACCTCGAGGGGCCTCGCGCTGACGAAACTCGGGAAGAACGTCCGGACTGCCTTGGCTGAGACACGCTCCTTAAGCGTGTCATTTTTTTTTCTATTTTTTCGCTTAGTTCGTTGACTGTTCCAGTCAGCAGGGCAAGGCACGCTGAACGTTGCAGACGTTTCGTAATGCACCAATTAGAGCTCGGCATGCAGGCCCAAATAAAGCAGGAAGTAACGGTTAGGTCAGCTCTCGAGGGCGGCCATGTCTTCAGCGCCCAGATACAGCGCCGAGAGAAAGGCGCCGTCAAAACATCTTTGGTGGCGTCGTGCCTCACAGACTGCGGCCACACATGCTGAAGCTGCATGGTTGTGCACCAGCACTCGTACAATGTTCCTTTGCCAAATGCCGTTTTTTTTTTGTAGCACTGCAATCACAAATCAACTATGTATAAAACGCAGGAAGCCAGACATTACGCTGAACGCCACATACAGTAACTTTGGTTCCGATCAGGGATCTTTTCCTTTGGAATTGGCTTCCGACCGGTTACATGATAACGAGCACCCGTAGCTACTCTATCGCGGGAAAAAAATAAAAGCTTCTAGTTACTATTGACAGCATGCCTTACTCTAGTCGGGCATATAGGCATATAATCCGTTGTAAAAAACGGCTCCAGCTCCCAGCAGCCGCTGCCGATAACGACGATCAAATTAAAAAAGGAAATTGACAAATACACACCAAGTAAAAAAAAAGTGATGGTCATTTGTGATCTCGCTTATTTCAAAACTTCCTTTACACTTTGATCAAGCAGCAGTAAGCCACAAAAAAAGAAAGTCGGACAGAGTGCAGCATGCACAGTGAAGGAGGGAGATTAACAATGATCTGTTCCTAACAAAGCTCGAGGTAGGTCACTAGAAAAAATCAGGACACTGCGGGTTCCAAATTAGGCCGAAGGATTGAAAAAAATTGCTGCGGTTAAGCTTGTAGCTCGGAACTAATAATTCAGCGAGAAGCTGACGGTTGCACTAGGTTCGGCGATGAAATCGATCGCGTTCGCGCCCTGCTTCACGCATGGCTGCGTCTCTCCGCCGCTCACGCTTTTGTTCCCGGCCACGGGCAAGAAGCTCCACTTAGTTTCGGTGTCGAGTACTTCATTTCGCCTGCTGTTGGGAGAATTCATGCTTAAAACCAAAAAATTTCCTGCACATGCAGCATTCGTGTTTCATTTTTTATGTGCGCAGTTATTTGCCAAAATGAGCCTAAGTCTTTAGAGTTCATACGTTTGCATTATTTCCCTTTGCTGTTCTCCAGCACCGACTCGCAATTTTCTGGCATCTTGAACGGAGAGAGCAGGTGCGCCTGCTGCAGTGCGACGACTGACGAATTGTCAAACGTATTCGGAAACAAAGCTTAATATCCCGTTTGGACCGCCACGCAAACGGAAGAAATCAGAGAAAGCAAAAAAATGGCTCCACCAGGCAAAAACGTAATGCCAGACGAAATAAATTTGCTGCTACATGCCGTAAAATACTTCTACACAGACTCCAGGTAGACGTGCCAATAATACCTTCATGATGAAGACCTGAACAAACGCATATTAATTTTCTTTTTTTGCGAGAATCACCGGCCACAGGAGCATGTGGCCATAACATGCATGCATGTAACGCCTCCAACCAGTTAATGTGACTACGCTTTCCTGCATGTGATTCAGAGTTGTACGTAACGCGTCACGAGTAACTGATTACTTGTAATAAACTACATTATCTCCGAATTTTGCAATACATTCATTATTTTTTGCAAGGAGTTATGTTCTCAGTAATACAGTTAATTTTTCAGTAGTCGATTATTAGTAATCAGTTGTTTTTCTGTTCGGAAAACAAGTTGCAACCACCGGTATAACTTCGAAAACCTCAACTTGGAGGCAAACACTAGTGCTATCGCGGAACATTCCTTCGCGACAGAGAGTCAATGGTCGGGCTGTGGAAAAGCCGCTCGCTCAAGGATGTGCGGACATGCAAGCTCGAACGGCCTACACTTGTCTAGCCCCGCGTTGCGCGGTTCGCATTTATTCACGACGACACAACAGAATGTCACGTTTAGTGAGGTTGAGCTTTGTCGCCTAAGAGTGCTAGCAACAACGAAGCGCGGCGATTTGTTTTCGTTTGTTACAACTTCGCTCTTCCCTCCAGCGCGTATACACAGAGAGACTCTTCAGTGTCGCTCCCGATGTTTTCACGAGGAAACTCGGAAAAAGTATCCACAAAAACTTAGAAAAACAACTGACGGTAAAAATTAACAGCGTATGAATTGCAATTGACAACAGATAAAGTAAGCTGTACCGTTTAGTAAAACACGTTGAGGGGCTAGTTGGTTATGCATTTTCTTTCGTTCAAATTTAAGCAGCGCTAACTTTTAGGACGAATACAACGAGCACATGACAGGACGGGCTCTGACTAGTCAGCGCCAACTACGTTGGAGTCAATCCAACTCCAACTATGTTGGAGTCAAACATAGTTGGAGTCAGCGCCCGTCCTGTCATGTCCTCTGTGTATTCGTCCTAAAATTTAGCGCTGCTTAAATTTGAACGAAAGAAGCTGTACCGGCTCATCCTAGTCCTTGTGTATGTGCTGATCAAAATTGGAACAAAAATAACGTAATGGTAATTGATTTACGCTACTGTTTACCGTACTCTACTTCTTGGAGGCTGTAATTGACCACTGAAATCAGCTTCATTTAAAATGAAGTAGCTGCAGATGTTTTCGGTTACATCTTTTTCTGTAACGCGTACAAGAGTAATCTCATTTCCCTGCATGCTGTCCTCGCATTAATTTTTTTTCACTGCGTATCCGACCGCCTGCAAGTGATTCTGACGCCCTTTACAGTTTACATAGGTAAGTTTTACACACGTTCGCTTGCCCACATTGTTGTTGTTTATCATCATCAACATCAGTGTGACTACGCTCAGTGCAGAAAAAAATTCAGGGGCACTTTGACTGTCTAAAGTGCGTAGAGGCGAAAGCGTTTTCCACACCACTTTGACTACCTCTGTGGCACTGGCGACTTCACACATAATTAATGACTAATTACTGAGTATTTACAAATTACTAATCAATGGATAATTACTGATTAATGACTAAATACTAATTAACTGCTAATTAATGACGTTTAAGCTTCGCCTTTAGGAGTGGAACGTCACAGCGTGTTGTAGCGCTGCCAGGGAGTAACGCCACCCCCCGTTAGGCGCGATGCCTTGCCCTTTGAACGCAACGCTTTTTGGGGAAAAGAAATGGCGCAGTAATTCTCTGTCACCTCGGTGGGCACCCGAACTGCACCGTACAAGAAGGGAGGAAGTGGGAGTGAAAGAAGAAAGAGGGGCCGTAATGAAGAAATGGAAAATTGTATTTGAGGAACGGAAATTATGCAGTAACTATCTCACAAATCTCGGTGGACACCCGTCATCCGTTTGTAGAGGAAGGGAGGAAGTGAGAGTGAAAGAAGAAAGAGAAAGAGGCGCGCCAGCTGCGCGCCGTGTGACGTCACCCGCTCCTCGCGCGTGCGCAGCTTGGCCTTTCCAAAGCTCCGCGAAATGGCTCAGCGACTAGCGTAGTGTTGCTTTCGCAACAAAATGCTTCATATCTCATCAAAATTAGTGGTTTTTGAGGAAAGCAAATGGCGCAGCAGCTGTCTCACTTCCTGATGGACACCTCAACCGCGCCGTGAGGGAAGGGAGGAAGCTATAGATCCATATTCAATGAGGCTAATCTAGCAGTGCTGTTCGAGGAACTAGAGGGTATTACATGGGAAGACATAAGGCTCAGTGAGGTTAAGAGTACAGAGGAGGCATATACACTGCTAAAGGGTGGGCACGTACTATGCTGTCGTGGTTTTACGAACAAACGGAACCGGGTGTGACGAGTACAGATATTCCTCGTCAGTAATGATACAGCTGGCAATAAAGACGAATTCTATACCATTAACGAGAGGGTGACAGTTATCGTGATTAAGCTTAACATGAGGTACGAACTGAATGCGCTGCAGGCCTACGCCCCTGCATGCAATGAGGACCAGATAGTCAAAAGCTTCTATGAAGACGGGGAATCGGCAATGAGCGAAGTAAACAAAAAGTCGGCAGAGACACTTGAAGTCTGATTATGTGTGAGAAGTAGTAAGCCCGACGGCTTCCTTTGTGAACGCAGTCGCCGCGCGCTGCGGCGTGATGTAACCGGATGCCACGCAGCTGGCAGTTCTACCTCTGCATGGCTCTACGTAGCCGCCGCAAGACGCCGCCGCACCCCTTCTGATCTGCGCGCTTACTGAAGGCAGTTGCCGCCGTACCGCGGCGCGCGCTCCGCCGTAAGGTTATGACACGATAGCTAATGGGTTAATACAGAGCTAATGGGTTAATCCTTATATACAGAGTTGGTATTTCTCTACTTAACATTAAGAGATTCCTGGTAGTCCTCATAATACTCCTGGCGCAGTGGTGCAGAGGTTAAGCTGTGCGCCATTGCCTTGGCGTGGTAGGTGCTGCCACCGGTGGGACTTCTGCAATCCAGGTTGTTCTTCCTGAGCAACCTCGCGCTACTAATCATTCATTTAATCGCCACCTTCCAGGTTACATGAGGACGCCATCTTTTATGCGTACCATAGAGGGTCAAAACACACACACACAGATATCACTTTTCGCTGAATCGGTCAAGTAAGACTTACGCCTTAAAACACAACGCACTGTACTGATGGGCGACGTCAATACCAAAGTAGGCAAGAAGCCGGCTGGATACCAGGCAGTGAGCGACTATGGCATAGGAATAGCACGAAGTAGTTATTAGTACAGTTTGCAGAAGGGAATAATTTACATACTATGAATACCTTCGTCCGCAAATGGGAAAATAGGAAGTGGACGTAGAAGAGCCCAAATGGCGCGACTAAAAATGAAATCGACTTCGTACTCTGCGCTCACCCTGGCGTCGCACAGGATGTGGAGGTCCTCGGAAAGGCGCGACCTAGTGTCCATAGGATGTTGAGGTCTCGAATAGGCCTATACTTGAATAGGGAATGGAGGAATCTATTAAGGAAGAAGTCCATCACCGAGCTAGCGATATGAGGGAAAGTAAAGGAATTCAGGATCTCGCTAAAAAACAGGTGTTCGGCTTTAACAAAGGACGACTATTTCGGTGTTCAAGCAATGAAAGATAATCTCACAGACATCATTGCGGAATACGCAATAGCAGTAGGCGGCAAAGTAGTTAGACAGGTTACCGGTAAGCATTTTCTGGAGACGAAACTAAGAACGCCAAAACATGAAAGCCTCGAACCTGATAGATAGAATAGAACTGGTAAAGCTATTACATTTAACCAATTAGCCTAACGTAACCGACATAAGGAGGTATAATATGGAGAGAATCGAGCATGCTGTAAAGAACGGAGGTAGTCTAAAAGCGGTCAAGAGGAAACTACGCATAGGCAAAAATCAGATGTATGCGCGAAGAAACACGGAGGGAAATGTCCTTACCAACATGGATAAGGTGTAACTGAGGAGTTCTGCGTAGACGTATACAGTAGCCGAAGTAAGCAGTACGGTAGTGAGTGAGGCAGTAGTGCAGAGCAATTAAACATTCCGGCGGTAACCAAGGAGGAAGAAAGCCTTAGAAGCAATGCAAGAGGAGCAGGCAGCTGGTGAGGATTAGGTAACAGCAGATCTGTTGAAGGACGGTGGGAGGTTATGGTAGAAAATCGGGCCACCCTGCATACGCAATACCGGAAACTTGTAATAACGCCGACATTATGTTAATCCTTAAGAAGGGAAACGTCAATGACGTGAAAAATTACAGATCGATCAGCTTACAGTCTGTTGCCTGCAAGGTATTTACTAAGGTAATCGGCAATATAATCGGACAAACTCGGACTTCAATCAACCAAGGAACCAGGCAGGCTTTCATAAAGGCTACTCGACAACTGACCATATTCAGACTATCTATCAGGTGATAGAGAAATGAGTACATTATAACGAACCTCTATAATAAATAGCCTTCTTAGATTAGGAAGGACGCCTTTGACTTAATCGCAGCATCAGAAGTCATGCAGGAAAATCAGCGTGTAGAAGAGCCATGTTTAAAAATACTAGAATATATATATATATATATATATATATATATATATATATATATATATATATATATATATATATATATATATATATATATATTCAGTAGGGGTTCCAATGGCCCAGTTTACTAGTTTAGGTACAGTATTACGACAAACGCGACTGTTCTTTTAACGTTTATTTTGCCAACAGTTTTAGGAATGGTATACCAAGGGAATACCATTGGTGTCTATCTCTTGCGGCAGAGTGAGCTGTCCCTTATTGTCAATCACGGGCGCTGGTATTCCTCCCAATAACCGACGCCTGCTGTCTGCTTTTATCTTGGTGCGAACGTAGTGCATAAGTGCTCTGCCGAAATCAAGAATAAGAAATGGGCATGGGCAGAACATGTAATGCGAAGGAAAGATAACCGATGGTCATTACGGGTAACGCAATAGATTCCAAAAGAATTGCAAAGCGCAGCAGGAGGCGGCGTAGGTGGACGGATCAGATTAAGAAGTTTTCGGGGGCAAATTAGCTGCAGTTTGCATATGACAGGGTTAATTGGAGGATATGGGGAGTCATTCGTCCTGCAGTGTAAGCAGTTACGCTGGCCGTGATGATGAAAGGCAGTCAGAGTAAGAAAGCCTAGTCAAGTTGCGGTGAATAGCCTGCACATATGTGTGCTCTTTATTTGATTTTTTTTTGTTAACGCACAGAGAGAGGTGCCATTGTCGAGTGATGCCTTTACTTACGCATTTCCGCATACGAACGTCCACACCTTCGCCTTTTCTACTTTCATGCTGCAAAGTACGTTTTCGCATTACACTCTTGCTTTCGCTGCCACGGGCCGGCCGGCAGCAATGTTAAAATGAATGAATGAAAAGCAAACGAAGAGTTTGTTACGATTTCGCGAACTGAAGAAATAGATGCTTTTGAAGGCAAAAGCCATGTTAACCAAGCCGCAGAAATCAGCCAATCAGATCAGACCGCATCCAGGCAGCTAAGACAGCTGTAAATTGAGCCCTCTTGTCCCCGACCCGCTGCAAAGTGCAAACCCCGCTCTTCCTTCGGCGTCATCCGAACCCCCTCGCCCTTTCGGGTTTAGTTCTTGCAACGCGACCCGGAAGCAGGCGGAGCTGACGAATTTCATTGGCACAAAAACTAAACGGCAAAAGCGAATCAAGCGACGCACACCCGAGCCCTCAAGAAGCGCAGATCTGGGGAGGCCCGCGCGCACTCGCGACTCGGCTCTCCACCATGAGCCATCCCGTGGTCGTCTCCGTTCTGCTGGCCGCCGCAGTGGCGGCGGCCGACGAGGCCGGCTGCAAGGACACCAGCGGCACCTACGAGACGTCCTACACGTGCTCGGGCTTCGTGGAGCCACGCGACTTCGACCGCCACCTGGACCGCGGCCGCGTGCCCCGATCGTCGCGGGGACTGAGCTTCATTCTGCGCGACTCGAGGCCCGTCGACTTCCCAGACGGCTGGCTGCAGGGGGTCAACGCCACGCTGCTCGAGTTCCAGAACGTCACCTTCTCGTCCCCGGAGACTGCGCTGGCTAGGCTCGCCGGGGGCGGGGAGCCGCCGGCCGCCGTCGAGCGCCTCGTGTTCAGGTACACAACATTGCTTTTCCCTCAGCGCCGGCTCGTAAATAAACGTGTGACACGAAACGGAGGCAGGAGAAGCACAAAGACTGGCTGCAGCAGTCCTTGTGCGTGCATCCTTCCACTTGTTTCGTGGTGAATGCACCCGTTCAAGTTGGCCGACAATGAGCGATGTTTAGACACATTTCGGCCTCTCAGTCCTTCCCCTGTGTACGCCTCTGTTCTTCGTGACGGACTTTCTTCGTAAATAGAATAACTCACTGCGCGGACAGACGAGGAAGAACGCATATATAACAACGCACGCATGCGAAAAGCCTTTCTGTGTGCAGCCAGTCATTCGTCACGCAAAATCAACTCTCCCAGTTACGCATTCTTACTGGTAATTTTTCCTGCGTTTGTTACTGGCTAAAATTCGCAACGAGGCGACAATGATAGAGGGTCATCGCCCAAGCTGATGTGCCTGAAACAGGCTTCCTCCGTGAACGCCTCGTCTCCGCTGCATAGCGTACTGAGGCAGAAAGTGTGACGCGAAATATCATCTAGAGCCAGTAAACGGGACTTGCTGTAATATTTTACGTCAGCATGAACCAACCAGCAAAACTTCGTGCTAGACAACACAAAATAAATTGAGGTACCAGATCTGGTGGGTTGATAAGGAAATCGAGCGTTTCAATCGCGATCACACCGCAGCCTGCTCGACTCGAAGCGCGCAGAAAGTGTCTTCTAAGCCCACGAGGCTCCGCGATGCCGCACACGAGGTATGGACCTTATAGCTTCACCTTTGGCATTCATGACAATAAAAATGTATTTTTCACATCGTATTTTGAAAAGCAGAAATGAAACACTGAAGGGTCATTCCATGCCAAACGCACCAGAGTCTGCGCTCGACCCCCTCCGATCTTTCCATAAAATTTGTGGCTCTTTATTGAGCCGTCTAAAGTAATTACCCTTAGTAAGCTTGGGGAAATATTTCCTGGTCATGAGTCCTGTGAATTTCTCAGATGAGTGAAAAGTTGGTCACACTTAAAAATTTGCAAAAATTCAAACATTTTACTTTTTTCGCTGGAAAGGCTTTCATAGATAATGCATATGCATTGTGGTTTTTTAACGCACAGCAAGAAATTTTCCGCACAGTTTTGTACGTTGGCAAAATTGATTATTTTACCCCAAGGAGCATCGCTTTTGCTATTTTTGTAAAACTCTTTCGCAATATTCGTGCGCAACACCATGTTATTCGGCGGCTCTGTATAACACGTACGATCCCAATCAATAGTTTACGATATATTTCGGAAAAAAAAATGTCGAACTTAGAAAAACTGTGCTGTGCCACGCTTTCGGCCATAAATTTCGCACAGAGGCTGTCGTAGTAAAAGTACGAAATGTGGTCCGATTGATAACTAGTTTCATTGTAATTTTTCCCAGCGGTTTTTATCAAAGCCTTTTTTGTTTTCAGCGACAACACTTTTTTAAGTACAGCGCCGCAACTCGAGCCATCGTTACCCCGTACTGCCACTGCACTGCGGAGCACAGCCGTGGCGCAGCTCAGAATTCGGTGTTGGGTTTACGCGAGCAATTGTATGCAGGAGCAGCATCAAATGACTCCGAGGGCCTCGAAAAGAGCGAATATGATTACCTCAGGAAGCAGGCGTCCCGCCCCCTCTGCACTCTACTTTCTCCTGCTCCCACCTACCCTTCAGCCGGAGCCGCCGCAGTTGGCTTTGCTCCCACATTCTGAAACGGCAGTTGTTCCCCTAATAAAGAGGACGCAATACAGTCCCCATTCGAAATACAGAATGAACGTATTTCGCCCTATCAGTGGAGCAATCAGGCAGCCAGGTGTTTTGTTCCATTGTTGCCCCAGTAAATATGGAGTATGCAATGCTTCGAATAACATGAGTCGATATATTTTCCAGAGTATTTATTCTGAGTATTCTTCTTTTGCACGAACCAGTAAAGGTAAAGAATGTCGCCGTGTTTTCCTCCATCGATGCTTCGTGCCCCAATCTGATTGAAACGGAACCAAGAGCAGCCGTCTCAGTGCTTCCGCGGTTCTCAAAGCGGGTGGTGCCGGCTTCTTTGACGATGGGAAGAGAGCTGCTGTGGTTACACTTGCTTTGTTACTGAAAACTGCTCTATGAGCGAGTGAGGTGTGGTTTCATTGAAAACAACAGCGAGGGATTGCGGTTTGAAATGGTCTAATGATCGCGTGCCTTTCACGGGCATAGCCACTGCAAACCTATCATTAAGCTGGGCTTCTTTTTTTTCCAGCAGCGTTCTCTGGTACCCAGAAGGAAGTCGATACCCTTTATGTTAGTTTTTGCCCATTTGAACAGCTGATCGGGTGTCACTGTTATGTCGCCTTTGAAGGCTCGCCCTTTTATGCAAGGCGCTTTACTGTTCCTCCAATGTCGTCGCGTCGCTAGTGATGACGTTATGAACCGATTTTAAGTTTTTTCAGCCACACCACACACAGGCTTCGTCGTCGACACAGAGCCCCTGGAGCACTCTTATATCTTTAACGTTTATTGCAACGCGCTTCCTGGCCAGCGTATGACTCTCGGGAACCGGCGAAAGCATGCCAAGCAGTGCAGTGGCAGTACGGGGAACCATGTTTTCTATTTGCAGCGCTGAACTTCAAAACTTTTTCCTCGCTTAAAAAGAAAAAAGGTGCCGATAAAGATCGCTTAGCAAAATTACAATGAAACTAGCTATTAATCGGACCAAATTTCGTATGAAACTTTTCGAGCGCAAACGTAAATTATGAGATTTTTGTAAATTTTTTTAGGGAGACTAACTTGTGCACTCGTCTGAAAAATTAAAAGGGCTGTCACATAATCAGAAAATTTTCTTGCTTAAACTATTGATTTGGATATTTCAATAAAGAGCCACAAATTCTATGGAAAAGATCAGAGAGGGCAGAGCTCAAACATGGTTCGTTTGACATGGAACGACCCTGAAGTGAATTTAATTTTTTCGTGTGAACCGTAGGCAGTGAGACGTCAGCGCGACACAACCCGTGTTTATGTCTTCCTGGATAGCGAGTACAGCGGACAAGGACATGTCTATCGTGGGCGCGCACATTTCAGAGATCGTCCCAATGCGCTTCATGGCGAGCGTTGGACATCGTTGTCGATGTCTGCGGAGTTTCGCCTTGGCTCGGTGATGTAAAATAAATGTCAAATAAAAAAATATTAGCGAAATTGACGGATCGAGCACCAACGCGTAAACATGTATGCGCATTACGGGGCGCAGTCCATGTATGTCTACGGATGAGTTCATCGATACCGACGAGAACGAAAGGACGATGGCCCCGTTCATTCTTGTCCTGTATTGGTTACGCCGAATTTACCTACAGACATGTACAGCCTTTACCGAAACTTAGCAGCCGGCCGGCTTGGCCTCTAAGGCTTGTCTGGGGCTCTTGTGGCACTCCTGGAGGTGCTCTAGAGAAGTGACGAGAGATCTACCCGGTGGGATGTATACTTTTGGTAAAAGCTGTCTATGCACCTCGCCGGAACGGAGGAGGCGGGGTTGGGGGGGGGGGGGGGGGGGATTTGCCGCTGCGGGAGGTGTGCCTCATTCTTACAGTTTAAGGCGTACCCGTGCGCAGCTACGACAGCACGCTTCCGGCCAGCTGGGAGGCCCTGCGTCAGCTGCCCCGACTCAAGACCCTGGGCCTGGTCAAGATGAGCGGCCTGCGGCTGGGGCCCGAGTTCGGCGGCCTGCCGCGCTCCGTGCGGGGCGTCAGCGTGCTTCACTCGAGCGTCGTCAGCGTCGAGGATGGTTGGCTCGCCGAGCTGTCCGATCTGGAGTACGTGGTCGTACGGGACTCGCGGCTGGCCGCCTTCTCCAGGGACATGCTGCCGCGGCCGGCCCTCAAGCTGCGGAGCATCGACCTCGAGTGAGTGCGTCCGCCACGACGGGGGGTCGAACGCTGATCTGCGCTGAAGGAAGGAAGACAGATGGGGCAGTTCATTTTAGTACGTTCTGGAAGGCTTAGAGCGCTTGTGGCGGTCGACGGATACATCACAAGAGGTATATGGGAAACGTTCTGCCATCTAAGTAAGAAAGTGAGCCGATTCGCGGGCGTACTGTCCATTTGCTTGCAAGTAAGTGAATTCCAATAAAGCAGCTCCCAGTATATACTCAGTATAGCTATACGAAGCGCCTACCTGGTTAGCCCAATTTTGTTCAGAGTAAATTGGTTTTTAAAATTGGTTTTTGAGGAAAGTAAATGGCGCAGTATCTGTCTCACATATCTCAGTGGACTGACTCCTGAACCGTGTCGTAAGGGAAGGGAGGAAGGTGGGAGTGAAAGAGAGAAAGAGGTGCCGTAGTGGAGGTCTCCGGAATAATTTCGACCCCCTGGGGATCTTTAACATGCACTGACATGCACAGCACATGGTCGCCTTTGCGTTCCGCCTCCATCGAAATGTGGCCGCCCCAGTCGGGTTCGAACCCGGGTACACCGGCTCGGTAGACGAGCGCCTTAACCACTGAGCCACCGCGGCGGGTAACTATTCTGAGTCTGGGCGCGAAAATGTATTTGCGCATTGTGCTCCACTGCGGCGCGCTGAGCTGTTTCCCTCGTGTCAAGTGGCGCACACCCACGCCCACCGAAAATGGAGTGGTTCTTAATCAGAAAGTTATTGGGGAAAAAATGAGAAATTTGTGCACACAGATGAGCACTCTCGAGGCTACCAAAAAAAAAAGGACGCGGAGGCTTGAATAAAAATAGATACACAGAGCATGACAGCCTATGCTATGCCTACATGAAGTTTTGTACGGCGTTGTAAACGTTCCTGTAGCTAAGCTTAGGCTCAGCCACAGGAACGCCTGTACCAAGGAAGATACAAAAACAGGACCACTAGAGCTGAGGCTCAGCTGGTGCAACGGCGTTTACAAAACCATTGTCCTGAAAGAGAAGAAGCGTGACAACGACACAGTATGCCCGTTATCAGCCGAGTCTGGCTCACGGAAAAACAGGCAGAATGAATATAGCGCTCATCTGTAGGCCTGTGCAGACGAAAAACCGAACGGCGGAACCCAGCAGCGCATGCAGCACCGTGAATGGGACTCCCAACCTGCCACCTTCGACAAAATTTCGAGCTCCATCCGAGCTGAGGCGTACCATACGAATGGCAAATATGAAATTGTCAGAGTACGGAGTGTGTATGGCACGGGAAAATATATCAAAATTTGAGCACTTTTCATATATGCATGTTTTTTCATCTTGTTTCCATATCATTCCCGTATGGTTCCCACATGATTTCCACATGATATGCCCATCATTATACGAAGTATGTATGAAATTAGGTTTTTCCGTGAGCTTCATCCTTGTTATCTCTACATGTTCCATTTGGTTTCCATATGAGCAGTACGGAAAACGTATGGAATTATGCCAATCGCCTTATGGAACGTTTTACTATAGGGAGGATTAAAAAGGTGGTGATCAGGAGAGAACTTAAAGGGAGGCATTGAATCCATTCTTTGTTGTGCGCCTCCGAAACCAATCTGTACTAGTGACGAAAGCGAATGTCGGGACAGCTGTAACCTCCAGCCCTCCTTCTCCCGCTGGGCGAAGTTTTTGCAGATTATCAATAATCTCATCAAAAGACACACCGCCAGGTAGCGCCTCTAAACAATCCAGGCGCACATGAGACTGAAGTGCAATAAAATGAGCGTTCGCAAGATGTGCGAGCAAGGGAGATGCATAGACGCTGTGTATCAGTAATGACTATAGTGCTGAAGAAAGACGGAGATCCATTTTTCCCAAGGCGAAAACTACCGCTACGAAGTGAATCGTATAGAAGTGAAATCAGACGGACTAATTAAGTAGAGAAAGAGGGAAGAGGTTACTGTAAAGATGAAAGACGCAGTAACAGTTTCACAGATGCTGTTTCCTGCATGTGGCTTAGGGTCACCTTAACCACTTCGCTGGGTATGGGGATGGAGGGGAAAAAGAAAGACCGTAAAGGTTGGACAGGAGATGCGGCTACGATGGATGGTGACGGCCAACGGCACCATGTCATTTCATGCACCTCTAATAGGCATTAGGGATCGAGGGGTGAGGCAAAATTTGGCCCATATTGTTCCCTGCTAGCCAGAAGACATGAACAGTGCTATGGTGGTGAACTGCGCCCTCGCCCTTTATGGGGAAACTTGTGCACGCCTATGACCCCAGTTCCATTTTCCTCTCTGTAGAGCTGATAGTATAGTATTCCCTCCCAGCGCTTCGAATTGAGGAGCCCTTTTAATGGCCGTACTCCTGGGGATAATGCATGGAGGAATAAAAACAAAGCGTAAAGTTTAAAGGGCTTTCTGTTCATCACGATGAACGAGAAGATGCGAAAATGGACGAGCAGGGATGTCTGTGATCGTGGCGTGTTGTAAAGTGTACTTGACCTAGCTTTTGATGGTGACTTAGATTGATTTTGCAGCACTTTCTCTTTTACGTATCCAGCTACAACGAACTGAGCGCTATTCCTGCAAAGTTTAGCGAGGGCTTTCCGGCGCTCGCTTTCCTGGATCTGGAGGGCAACAAGATCACCACCATTGCGGAGGAGGAGCTCGGCGCTGTGCTCAACAACACCGGCACGGTCGTGCTGCTCGGACGTAAGTTGCATCGCACGTCTCCAGGGCAGGGTGGGTACAACAGAACGCAAAGCGTCGACGTGGCGCGCGCCATGTACCCTACAGCTGGGGCTGTTTACTGGTTAACAAGAATACTGCAATAATGGCCGATGTTTCAGATTGTGGTGGAGCTGAAAGCAGCGCATTTACAAAGGTTAGAAGCTGCCGATGCCTTTACCGGAAGTGACGTCACGTCCGGTCTGGCAACGTCACTTCCCCCCAGCCAATGGGAACTATAGACGGACGGACGCCGCTTTTTTTTTTTCTCTCGATAAGGCTTCACATGCTATCGTATTGAAATGCAAGCAGTCAGCGTAAGGTGAAATGAAATGTGTCGCGCGATGGCGTTTAGACGGCGACCTTAGCTATGCACGCCACTACACACTAAGCCAAACGAACAAAAAAATTGTATTGAATGCAGTAAAGAAACGGGAGGCGACATTCCATCATTGTGAACCTATGAAAGCAGCATTGCTGTGGCCAGACGCGTCACGAATCGCATCGTTTTTTTTGCCCGTTTATATCCACGCTGACCGGTTTGCAACGGCGGATCGGCACTCCGCGCGTGCGACCAATCGGGAAGATGTCGCATGGCTTAGAATGGCTAATGGTATCAGCTGGCGACCGCTGCTAACCCTAACCTAAGCGCCCAGGTGGTGCTAACTTCATGATTACGCCGGCGCCGCGCCCGGTTTCTCGCCAGGCCGGCCTGCCAACCTGGATGCCACCGTTACGGACATGAGTTGACCTTTGCTTTTGACGTTAAAGGGAGACTGAGGACAGTTCTGTCCAATTTTCGTTCTTACAAAAAATCGATTCTATGGCCCTTTCTGGCTATTTTCATGTTTGTCCGGCAGCAAAAGATGCATTCTTTGCAAAGAAAATTGGACGAAAAATTTTTCTCGCAACTAGATTCAAGCTCATGAGAACAGAGAAAGGGACTCAGTGATCACCGCTAGGGGAGGATGGCAGTGTAGCCTGGCCTCAGGGATCTGCGCATAAAAAAGGGTCGGCGTCATCGCAGTTTGCATGCGAAGACGGTCGATAAGGTGCGGTGCCTTTATTTTTGTCTTTTCTAGCCTATAAAAACTCCGTTGCAGGTGCGGGTAGTGTTTTCGTGATCAAAACGTGGTAACCTATCAATGCAGGCCAACTTTGTCCTCGCTGTCCCTTTAAATAACGGCGAAAGAATGCTGAAATTAAAGAGACGGAAATTAATCGTTTGGGAAGAACGTCCACCAATGCCTAGTAGCTGGTGGAAGCGAGAACTGGAATGCAAAAAAAACAGTTCTGCCCACAGCCGCACAGCGCCCGCCGGCGTGGTGCACAGCTCGCCGGGACAGCTGGCTCGCTCACTTCGCTGCTGAAGGCGTCGCGGAAACAAACAGTATTGTAATATATGCGATGATGGTATTGAAGGTCAGGTGGGATTGAAACTACACCTTTTATTACAAGCGTCGGTCAGTGTCATTTTTTTTCTATAAACGGCGCCCAATGTGCCCGTAGTGAACATGCAATGCAAAAACAACCAGCCGATTTAATGACCGTGTGCTATGTGCGTGAGTCTCATGCCTGACTGTTCAGTTCGTGCACAGTACCTTGAATTACTACAAATGGCCTTTCTTATGTATATATATATATATATATATATATATATATATATATATATATATATATATATATATAATTATTTCTTGGCAGCTGATTGATTAATATAAGATAAAGTCACCAGAACTTGAAAAACATAAGATTTAATTCAGGACGTTTCGGCTGGAGGGACCAGCCTTGACACATATATATATATATATATATATATATATATATATATATATATATATATATATATATATATATATATATATATATATATATATATATATATATATATATATATACGTAGAAGTATTGTCGCGTTTAAAAAATAAAACGAGGCTGAAAGGAAGGATAAGCGACCAGACCCCGTAGTCTGAAGCTAGAAGGTCTCGAAAAGACGAGCAGCGGCTTACTAGCCTGCGGCCTGTCTTGCAAGCTTGCAAGCCTGTCCGTTGCAAACAGCACCTCGTAATAATTTGCTGCTTCAACGAGAACAACACTCTTGTGAACAGAGCTAGCGCTCATCGTTTGAACGTAATATACGGACGGCAGCAGGTCGGTCCGAGTATCAGTACACGTTCAGAGTGTGCAGTCTAACGCGATTTGAAGGTTATCGCGTTCGTTCCGGCTAAAACGGGCCAAAACTTTTTTTTCCTGGCTTGACGATCACTTCCCAGCAAGACAAAAACCTCTCAGAGACGTCTGGCTAGACGTCTCTGAGAGGTTTTTGGCTTGCTGGTTAGTCCGCAGCAAACGACAATCAAGGATAGAGCACTCCTTTGAATAGCTAAGCCGCTGAAGCCTTATTGCGAAAATAAACCGCGCGATACCAGTTTAATCCAAGTGGGCTAATCCTGATGTCAATGCCTTCAAATCGCATTACAATGTAGGTTTGGCAATATTGTAGGCCCTGTATTGTGTAAACTCGCAAATAGGGCAATCAAAGACCATTCTTTCTTTAAAAAAAAAAGCACGTAGCAAATAACAATCCCAAATCGATCTTGTAAGAACGGTTTGCGATTGGTCTTTGCCCCGTCTTTATTTGAAAAGCGAGGGGGTAGCGTGTGCTTAGTAAGATATATACCTGGCTATTGTGTAGGAAGCATGAAGCAAGAAGGACGCTCCGCTGTTCCAGCTCATCAAGCCTCTTCCTACCCTCCGCAACGCCTCTCTTGGCCACGGGGCGGTCCAGCTGCCCGCGGTGCTGAAACGTATTTGGTATTAAGCGTAGAAAGTTGGGCTAGTTGGTTGGTAGTACTATTATGATACATTCCAGCGGCTAAAAAGACACGGACGAAGGTAGACGAGACAGGACGTCGTCCTGTCTCGTCTACCTTCGTCCGTGTCTTTTTAGCCGCTGGAATTTATCATAATAGTACGTATTTGGTCCCGGACGGAGACGTGCACAAGCGCCACTTTGTGTTGCTACATGCGTTGCGAGTACTACGGTCTCCTTTTTCATTAACTCATGGGCGTGAGGCGTTCAGTAAAGGAAATGGAAGTCGCTACAGCATTCGGTTGCCACTGACAGCAGCCGAGCTTCTGGTATTATTTGCTGCTGTTCTCAGCTGGTGGCCGCGATGCGTCAGGCACGAGACTTGCCCAGTCCGATTGTGTTCGGAGTCGAGAAATCTGTGAATGCACCCAATGATGCGGCACTCTCGCCACGCAGACAACCGCCTACACTGCGACTGTGCGCTGGGGCACCTTCGACGTCACTCGGACCGTCGACTGCGCGCCCGGTGCCACTCGCCCGATGAGCTGCGGGGACGCAGCGTGCAGAGCCTCACGGATGCCGAGCTCGGCTGCCCGCGCTAGCACACGCCCCGCCACAGCAGCGGATCAACGACCCCTCCCAGTGGACCGAATAAATGGGTATTCCGGCTGTATCTTGCCGGTACTCACATACTACGCGCAGCAAAAATTGGATTTAGCTGATTTACCACCACGCGGCACCCATCCTTATTTTATTTATTTCAAGATACCCCTAAAGGCCCTCTTTCACGAGGGTATTACATAGGGGGTGGTTTAGTACAAATTGTATACATAAAAAGAACATTTAACATGAGTAACAGGGCAAAAAAGAAGCAAGAAAAGAGCAATAACTGGTAGTCAGCAACAATCGAAATGTGGCGGAACAACAAGACGCAAAAAAAAAACAAAACAAAAAAATAAAAACATTGGAATAAACAGACCGAAAAGCGAAACTCAAACACATTCCGTGAAGCTCGCATTCTTCGCCGAATAAAGTTTAATCTCCTACATACACCAGCCAAACTTTACCTATACCGGTACACTTCCACACCTCAGTGCCCAAACTGTCCACACACACATGCAGACATAGGACACTGCCTTACACAGTGCCACGCAGCCTTCCAGTCCCCCGCCTATCCTTTTCCCCCACCCCCACCGTGGCCCATCTGGCTCGCCTCCCTGGATCTGAGACTGCAACGTACCCTCGTCGCCTTGGCCCAGGATGTACTGAACGCCTAATAGAAAGGCTGTTCGAATAAAAATGTCACACCACCACCACCACCTATGGGGCAGAAACGCGGAGGCTAACTAAAAGGGTTCAGCTTAAGTTATAAGGACACCGCAGCGAGCTATGGAAAGAAAACTGACGGGTGTAACGTTAAGAGATCGGAAGCGGGCGGAGTGGGTGAGGAAACAAACGCGGGTCAATGACATCCTAGTCGGAATCAAGAGGAAAGAATGGGCTTGGGCAGGGCATGTAATGCGAAGGCAAGATAACCGCTGGTCCCTAAGGATAACGGAGTGGATTCCTAGAGAAGGCAAGCGTAGCAGGGGGCGGCAGAAAGTTAGGTGGGCGGATGAGATTAGAAATTTGCGGGGATACGGTGACCGCAGCTGACAAAGGACAGGGTTAATTGGAGAGATATGGGAGTTGTTGTTGTTAGTGGCTATTTATTGGTAACAAAAAAAAATAAAATATGAAGGGTAAAGATGTTGCTAGCCGCGGCATCTGCCATCGATGCCTGTAGCGCTGCGGCTAGCGAGAATAAAGGAGACGGAGAGGACAGGGAGAAGGAAAGAAAGGGGGGAGCGATAGAAGAAAGAATAGGGGTAGGGTGCCAATATACACTACGTACAAATACAGGGAATAAAAATAAAATAAATGTGGGGTGCTGCCCGCGCAAGGTTGTTGAGAGTGCGCGGGCGTGCAAATTGCGTGGAGGAGGGGGAGCGGTGGGAGGGGTCTTTGCCCTGCAGTCGACGTAATCAGACTGATTATGTTTTCCTTCGTACCCGCCGCGGTGGCTCAGTGGTTAGTGCGCTCGGCTACTGAGCCAGAGTTCCCGGGTTCGAACCCAACCGCGGCGGCCGCGTTTCGATAGAGGCTTCAACCACACGTGGTCGAAATTATTCCGGAGCCCTCCACTACGCCACCTCTTTCTTCTTTCACTCCCTCCTTTATCCCTTCCCTTCTGGCGCGGTTCAGGCGTCCACCGAGATGTGAGACAAATATGCGCCATTTCCTTTCCTCAAAAACCAATTTTCTAATTTTTTTCCTTCGCGCCCAAAAAGGCTTCAGTTTTTGTAGCAGAAGAAATTGGAATTTCCAACAGGAATATCAAGTTTTGCAGGAGGAAAAATGGCATTTTGTAGCAGAGGCTCAGCTTTTGTAGCAGAAAAAAAAAATCATTTTTTACCAACACTTAAAAACGGGGAGTGGTAGCGAAATTTCGGCTTTTGCAGTGGGAAAGCTCACATATTCTCTGTGACCACTGTCACGCAAAAACGTAAAAACCACCAACACAAATGCAGTCTTTACAATGGTGTCATGTCCTGAGGAAAGATCCAGAATGTGCAAATTCATTCAGGATGAACGGGCAACGAGGTATAAGAAAATAAGAGGTATAAGGTATAAGAGGTATAAGAAAAAGGTGTAAAGTATAAATGCGACATGCCCATGGTGAAACGCTTGCCCTGCCTACTTCTACATCTCTTTGGAATGTGCAAACCAATCACCTAAGACAGATGACACATACGAGCAGTGGGAGGCAGCAGCACTGACCAGCGGAGATCCAGACACGCAGTTCCGGTTATAGTTCGGACGGTGCGCGCGAGTCAGGGAAAGGCAGTGCAGCCTTGGACTGGAGTAGCCACCCAACCTGCATCGATATAACCTTCCCCTCACCCCCTTCCCTTTGGGAAACAGTTTCCTACTACTGCTACTGCTGCACAAAATGCAAAAATGATAATATTCTTGAAGCTAAGAACAGCAGGCATTATTTCCAGCCCGTCTCCGATGACTACAGCTCAGAAAATGGAACTGCGAGCAATGTAGCTGCAATGTTCACATCCAACAGTGCTGTCAGGGGGGCATGGAGCTGCGTATACAAGGCGGTCAAAATTAAGGTTTACACTGTTCTTAAAATTATGTGCGCTGAGAGGTGCGTGAAATCCACCTTTGCACGTAAATAAGGTACGCGTACAGGGAGGCATATAGTGAGATGATAATTGTCACCGTCAGGCACCTAATTAACTAAAATCGATTAACTTTTTTAGTGACTGCAGTAAGCGGGCATGTATTTATTAACATGATAGTTTTAAGGATGCCGTTCGGCGGAAAACCCGACGTTTATCGGCGTCCTGATTGCTCGAGAGGGTCGTGACGTCATAGCTAAGCAATTTCGTTTTAAAAAAAAGCTAGTTGGTCAAGGACCAGAACCGAACCTCTGTCATAAGGGTCAAGAGCAGGGCACTTTACGACAACAACAAATGCTGAGACGTCCCTCCAAGTTTTTGATAACTTAGAGGCAGTCGTGTTTTACCGCAATTCCATTTGGCAGAATTATCCTAGCACGCGTGTATTCCGATATATTTGGTTCCAAATTTTGACCATCGGCGCAAAACTTCTCCAGGTGTGGTGCATTGCCACTGGCGTAGAGCGACCAGTGAAGTTAATAACCGTTTACCTTTCCGTTTCGTCCATCGAAATGGAACAAACTCTGGACGGAACAGTTTCATCCCACTAGAGAGGAGTTTTGCGTCGACTGTCACCGCCTTACATGCGTTATCACGTAAAATCAGTGGAAACTTTGGGAGGCGAGTGTTTCGGAACACACGTGCTCTGGAGGAATTCTACCAAATGGAGTAGTCTAGAAGTATGCATGCCAGCCGCAGTGGCTAGAAAGTTTACTAGTGTAGTCTAGTTAATTACGTGCTTGACAGTGACAATTATCATCTCACTTTGTGCCCCCCCCCCCCCCCACCGCCCTGACGCCATAACTTATGTATAGAGGTAGATTTCACGCACCACTCAGCGCTTAGTTTTAAGAAATCTGTAAATCTTAATTTTGACCACCCTGTATACAGATGGCGAAACGCAACAAGACGGCTTCTCATACAGACGAAGAGGAGCAGCTCGGGCTTCTCTTCGCAAAAGTTACAGCAGTGAAACACCGCCCAAAATGCATGAAAAACAAATAAATGAAAAACGCTTGTCCGATTTCCGACCTTTGCTTTGCTGAAATTCCGCATAAAATTTTCTCGCTGTTTTAAATGGTTCCCAAGAGTAGCAGTCATACCCGATGAAGTTTGAAGGGTGATTTCACAAGAGCGCAAGCAAGCTGCAGTTTGAGAAACTTTCAGGAAATAAGCCTAATGACGCCCAGTGTGCTCATGAATGAAGTTAATTTTCTTACGACTGTTTGTGCAGTTCCACCATTGCAGTGAGGAGCGCACGCAACTGTTGGCGCAAAAACAAAACTAAGCCACGAGGGAGAGCTAGTGTGGGCAGTATTGTGCGGGCTAGCTCTGACCCCACACTAGCTCTGATGCTTTTGCTTCCGTCATCCGCTTTTCCTTGTCCCGTGTGGTTTTACAGAATATTTTTGTAGATTCTATTAGACGAAAACTGTGCAGGGTGGATGCGGTCACTGCTGCCGGAGAAGCGCACGTGAAGGGCAGTTAGCCCGCCGCGCTATCCTCCACGTCGACAGCCCAAGCCACAAGCACGAAATCCTGCATCACCAACAGAGGTGGCAGGATGCCGGAAGGAGACCCTTTTAAACTGTTGCTCGCGCTTGGGGTAAGCCGAGCCACCTATAGCCTCTCGTACCCCTCCCTCAACCAAAAAGAAAGGGCAGAAATCAATTCCCTCCTCAAAAATCCAAAAAGGCAGCGCTGCGGCTTCCACAGAGCAAGGCCACTGCCAGGCTCACGGCACTCGGCCTTCAGAACGCATACTCTGAACTTAGAAAAGTCCAGCTAGTAGCTCAAACATTAAGGCTCTAGCTCACTACCATGCACTGGGCGAGCCCTTCTCAGTCGACTGGGCTACCAAAACAGTCTATGTGAACTCTCCAGAACGGTCTCCATACCGGACGAGCTCCGCACGAGATTCATGGTAGCGCCAGGCCTCCGGTGTATGGACCCCACTCTTTACCAAGGCCAACGCCGAGCCAGAGCAAATACCATCAGCAAGGCATATGCGCTCTAGAAGACACTGCCGTATAAATAGACGCAGCCACCTACACAAACAGGAGCGCTGCAGTCATCACCATGGTCCATTCCACCCTACAGGAGCATGCCAGTGCATCGCTCCGCAGCTGCTCAGTAACGGACGCCGAAGAAGGTGCCGCAGCTCTAGCGGTTGCGGAAGGCACAGGTCCGGTCGCTCTCTTACAATCATCACACCCCCAAGAGACCTGCCGCCACTACACCAGCGACAGAGTTCGCCAGGCCGCAGCCCACGTTCTGCAGACAGGTGGCCACAGCGACTAACTACATTGCATCATCTGGGCCCCAGGTCACGCAGGCATCGCCGGTAATCCCAAGACTGACCAAATCACTCGCGGCTACACACCGAGCACCTACGTTGGCAAATGAGACGGCGACGGTGCCACGCAACTACGCAGCACTACTCGACCACCTCAGGGCTACACGCAGGCTGTGTCCTGGAGACAATTACAGGCGAACATTCCACCAATATTTTTCCTTACCACAAAATCCACCCTACCGCTTACACGGATACATGTCTCTGCTGCGGAGACATACCCACATTGTACCATCTCACATAGGCTTGTCCCGCGATTGAGGTGGTCCCCATCATATAACATCCGACCATGAAGAGAGGATCCCTGAAAGCTGCATGCGTGACGAATACGCAGCAATATGGCGCGGGTGGATCACATGCACGAGCCATAGCACATCCTGATTTCAGTTCTGTTCCCGCCGAGTTTTTCAGTGGCCCTAAGGCGCAGTCATCGCAAAAGTATTTTTCAGCAGCATGTAGCAGAATTTGCCACTGGCGCATTATGTGACGAAAATGGCACAGCAGTTAACTGCTGCATGTGCATAACTTGGAGAGTACACAAGGGTAGTCTGGGTGCTTCGCCTTTGACGCGCATTCACACTGTAATCTAAACCATTATTTATTAAAAGACCAGAGCGTGCCAGAATTCGCCACAGGGTGCTCTGAAAGGAAAAGATGCGCCTGTGTTGCTTGCATACATACGTGACTGCGCCCATGCGCAAGCGCAGTATACGAATGCTACAGATGGTGTTACAACTCTTGTTGTGCAGCGCAGCGCTCTTCTTGACAAGCTGTATCACACGCAGTGCAGTACCTTCACTGGGGATTTCTGTTCTCGGCCTTGCGCTTCACTGGCGTGCTTCGAGCACGCACAGAACTGCTCATGCATCAGTCTTTTTGTACAAGTCTGAAGAATACATTTAAGATGATTCCCCCCTCCCAAGTTAGGGCAAGTGCATGTACAGGTGCCTTTTCTGATCTTGACTGGAGTGCAAAATGCAAGAAGCCATTCCCGAAGGTCTTATGATGTCACATGCGTTTTGCCAGTTTTTATCTTTTAACACATTTGCATTGTTTTTTTTTATTGTAAGATGCCATTCATGTTACTTTCACCCTCTACGTCACGTCATCTTTGCCGTTTTTCTTAGATTCATCAGTCACTTTTATCGCTTTTAGATACGTTTTGTTAAACGTTTTCTCTTTTCGTTTTTATGGCTTAATTCTGAGGTTTTGAAAAAAAATTCTCTCGGCTTAACAGCGCGTTTGTTCGGGCTCAAATTTCGCACAGAGGTTGCATTTGGTGGTCAGTTTTGTTTTATACTATATTTAGGTGGGGTACTTGCCTGATTCAGTCAGAATTATCAGGAAATCCCCATCGTATGCGGTGACGGCGAACCAAAACCGAAAGACTTCGCAGCAGTGGTACCCGTGGCGCCATCTTGCAAACATCGGAGAAACGAGCTCTCCACCTTGGTAGGGAGGAGTTGGACTCGCAAACATTCAACACACCATCATTTGGGTCCCTGACACTGGGGTTGAAGGAAATCTCATGGCAGACACCGTTGTCCGAAGGTTCACGAACCGGAGGGCGGGTTTGCCGGTCGAACCCTTCAGCACGCCAAAATCTTATGGGGAGGCAATGAAGGCGTTGTTGGGAGCGCGCAAGAAGTACTCGGCTCCGGCGGATCTTCTCGACAGAGAAAAGGCCACCACGCTCAGACGACTACAAACAGACACCTACCCAAGCAGAGCCATGTATCACAAAATGTGGCCGAACAGATACGCGAAAGAGTGCGTGTGGTGTGGGGGCTACGCCACAACGTACCACGCCACCTGGGGCTGCGAAAAAAGCCCTTTACTACCAAAGGTAAATAGCCCTAGTCTAGAGCAGTGGGAGGCCCTCCTGGCTGACTCCGACCCGAGCACACAGCTTATGCTGGTGACGAGGGCCAAGGCGGCGGCGGAGGCCAACGGGATCCTGGACTAGGGAAGACCGACCACTGAAGCTCCACATCTATCTATCCCCATCCCCCTACTCCCTAACTCTTCCTTCTGAAAAAAAAAAATAAATGTTTTCACTACTACTTGGACTCGCATAGCCATGCGCATAGCCAAGTCACGGCCATGGCCTTCTCTTGATTGCTGTACGCTCGCATTTTCGGTGATGTCTCGCGCTGCTTCGCAGTAGAGAGCACCAAGCAAAGATAATTTGCTCACCAACTTAGCACAGCTGGGTTTCTCCGGTGGGTGCGAGATGGCGCCACGGGTACCATTGCTGCCATGGAGGATTGCTGCGATGTCTTTCAGTTTTGGATCGTCGTCGCCACATACGATGGGGATTTCCAAATAATTCTGACTGACTCAGGCAAGTACCCCACCTAAATGTAGTATAAAACAAAACTGATCACCAAATGCAACCTCTTTGCGAAATTTGAGCCCGAACAAACGCGCGGTTAAGCCGAGAGAATTTTTTTTTTTCGATTTTCTCTGATTTACGCAACACGCGATATACCGTGTGTGTCATCGAATAAAGGAACCAGTTGTCAGAAGTGCACCGTTCTGTCCACCTTTCTCATGTCCTTTTTATATTGCACCTTCTTATGATCAAGGCAGTTCCATTTCAAGGGAGCCACACAGCTTGTTAGAAGCTTTTTACAGATGGCACCAGGGGCCCATTAGGCGCTGCATACAGAAGAAAAAACGTTTTGAAATGCCAGAAAAGGCCCTTTTAACAGCTTCTGTGCACAAATAACGAAATAAATCGCGAGCAAAGTGGCGCATAAACAAAGAACTTTATTTCAAGCCCAACTTTTTAAACAGCGAAGCTGGCTCGGGGCGACGGCACACGCGGCTCGTGAACCGCTTTCTTTCGCGTCCGATTTTATGTTCCTAAACACGAGCGACGAGTCTGGCGTGGAATGCGGCGAAAAAGGATGAGGGCGTACAAGATCGGCCTAAAAATGTTAGCAGTTAGTTCATTCAGTGAGCTGTTCGTTTTCGCACCTGTCCTTCCTCCTTGCTAAGCCTCTCTATCATGAGCTGTACCCCCTTCCGTTCGCCACCACCAAAAAATTGCCAGCCGCCAAACACAAAAAGCTGCAAGAGATAGACCACAACGCAACAAACATCGACAAAAGAGCCAACATAAAAATGGTCACAATGAGTTCAGTTGCTCCTTTACTTCGAGGAATACCGTGTAACAGTGCGAAGACTTCCCAGAGGACAAGGTCTTCCTTACGATTTGCCGTGTGTCAGGAACATTCCTGTGACAAAAATTAGTTTTAAAGCTTTCCTTGCTACCCAAACAAGGAATATTGGTTGGTTGGAGAATGTGGTAATGTGGTTCAATGAAAAAAAAAACTGTACTGCCATTAAAGCCAGTTTTAGAAAAACGCGAACTATCCTCTGATCGCGCATGCTGACTGTAGGCGAGAACTAGAACTCCCTTTGACCTCCAAGGGAGATTGGCAAACTCCCTTTGCTATTTCACTTCGAAGAATACCGAGTAACAGTGGGCAGACTTCCCAGAGGACAAGGTCTTCCTTACGATTTGCTGTGTGTCAGGAACATTCCTCAGTGACAAAAATTAGTTTTAAAGCTTTCCTTGCTACCCAAACAAGGAATATTGGTTGGTTGATTGATTGACGAGGTTTAACGACCCAGAGCAACTCGGGCTATGAGGGACGCTGTAGTGAAGGGCTCCGGATGATTTCGACCACCTGGGGTGCACAGTACACGGGCCTTTAGCATTTCGATGGAACCCGAGTCTTTCGGGTCAACAGCCGAGTACCATAACCCCTGAGCCACCGCGGCAGCCTTAAACAAGGAATAGATGAGACAACAGCCGCAGAGATTGGAGCAGCCTTTTATTACAGCAACTGTGTGTGCATGTGATGTGTACAAAGGAGACCTTCAGCGCAATCGGCACAATGCGTCGCAGCATGGTAAGGAAGCAAAGGATCACTCAGCAAAAGCGCATCCCACAACGCGTGCCCAGCGCGTGCGCGCCATCATCACTAATGCACAGATGAGCGTTGTCTCCTGCAGCGAATAAGCATTTCTCCGGATAAATAGAATGCAGTTCGCCAGAGGCGCTGCTGCAAATGAAACCAACATCACTTTCACTGGTTCATTTGACCAACAGGACATGATGGTTCCTTCGCCACAGGAGTAATGCAATGTGCTTCTTGAGTGCGGAATAAGAAAACCACGCAGCATCTGAGGAGCATACTAAAAAAGTGCGAAACCAAATGCACCAGTGACAAGACTCATTGCCGCATATACCTACAGGCAGGATGCATTTGTGAAAGGTCTCTGAAATTGTATCAACAGACCAGGCCTACTCCGTGCGGTTAAATCTCGCAAAGGATTCCCACAGCTGTCCCAAAGGCCATCTCCAGGTGCTCGAATCCGACACAGAAAATGTCCATAGCCTGCACCGATGCTCTAGCAAACGCCAGAAACACATGAACCCCCCTGCACATACCACTGTGCCATGCACTGCGACTAACTATTCACTGGATAAGTTTTCAGAGTACCACGTTCCACCGCGCCGCCGGGATTGGAAGAAATGCCTACCGCAGCCCAATGTTGCCATAACAGCAAACACTGATTTGCAAGCACTTCCTATAGAGCAGCGGGCTTACAAAGCCTCTAGGGTTTCCTCTAGGTCCCACATACATGCGCATGATTTTGCTTCAGCGAGTTACAAAATTGTTTCCAGTTTATTCTGAGTGCCCGTTCATGTTATCTCCGAAGTTAGCTGTGCCAACTATGCAGAAGTTCAATTTGTAACTAATAACGACGTTGTAAAAGCGGACACACAGGGACCACGGATGCCACTGCAGTGCTGGGAATAACAGTCAGGGCCAGCCATTAAGCTTCCATATCTGGCTGCAGGAAATGGAGGATCGCGGTACTCTGAAAACTTATCCAGTGACTGAACGACTAACTGGTAGCCGTTTTGCTAAACACAAGGGTGGAGTACGGCGTCCCTGGCGTCGCTGGTTGTGCGGGCACTTCGCAACATGGGTCCGCACTCGGACCCTGACAATTTTATAGTGGCACCATCAGTGACAGCGTTCAGAACTTTGCACAGGGTTCCTTTGCACATTTGATCGTGATTTCCCAGTGGCGCAATATGCGCACTGATAAGAAAAAGCAAACCATTCGCAAGCAGTGTTCCGTTCGACCACCTAGCGCAAGCAGAAGTGCGCTTACTATGCGACATCCAAATAATTGTTCACTATAGTGCCACCGAAAAGCTCACTGGCACAACGAAAGCACCACAAAATCCCGAGCAAGCGTCTCGACACCCTCCTATAGTGACACTCTGCGATGTCAAAGCAGGGAGATGAGCGCACCAATGCACTGTACGTATACCACAGATAAAGTGGCTGTCACACCATCACATTTGGAAATTCACTCGCAACGCCCGCCGCCAGGGCCTTCCGAAACCAAACTGTGCATGTCATGCGGCGGGGGTCCTATGAATGCATCTCTAAATCACACCAGTATTTTCTGCAGTTGGCACACTGCTGCATGGCATGCTCAACGAGCTAGATGAAGGAGTGCGAGCCAGTTCTGACTCGATACTGTGAAAGTCAGGCTGTCTAATACCAAACACTACGAACTTTCCTTTATCAAAAAAAAAAAAAATGCCACTCCGATTAGCCCGCAGAAAAAATCTGCCTCCGCTGAAGGGGTGGTTGGATTGGTACGCAGACTTTTCATGAATGGTACAGTCATTGCCTTGTACACTAGACACAATACAGACAGTACAAATGTATTTTCTTTCTAGTATGCAGAAGCGTATGAAATCCTTGCAGTACTAAGTGCAACACATTTCTCAAACATTTTCCAAAGCTACCTACCACACACGTAGATGCTGCAGACTGACTTGAAGCACCAAAAATTTCAATGGTCATTGAGCAAAAATCGACAGGTTATTGAAAAATTCTGGTATGCAAATCTTTACCTGCTGCTTGTTACCCATACAAAGTTTTACTGCTTCGAAGACATAAACAAATTTGTTCAATAATGAAGAAATTATGAAGAAACAACACCACCTAAATATTAAAAGTGCGAGCTTGCAGCATCTGCAATGACAGAGCAGGTTTAAAAAGCCCAAATTAAGCAAAAAAGAAAGAACTGTAGAAAACACAAATGGAATGCCAGCGCAGAAAAGTGTGGTGTCGCTCACTCCACTGTTTAACATCGCACACCATACCCCATGGGGGCTTCCATAAACAAGCTCCTGACAGAGCAATAGCTTCTGCCTAGGCTTCAGCTGGTGTGCACTACCAGCTCTGCAATTAAATGTCAGCATTCACAATAAAACAAGTCGCGTATGAACACAGAGACCACTACACTGTAGCGTTAGGCAAATGTTATCACAAATAAAAAGGCCGGAGGGTGGTGACCTTGCTCGGTATTTCGCAGTAGAATACAAATTGAAAAACTCAACCTTGAATAGGACAACAAAATGTCAAAGGCACACTCTAAGTAAACAAACTGACCTTTCAGGCCTACTTTCATGAACAGTCATGAACACTTCTTTTAAATGGGCACATATGAACAATATTGGCGTCTGTTGTGCCAGAACTTTGCTTCAACACTCTCCTACCACATGTCCCCCGACAAGGCTAGCTTGTGCCCATTTGCCCTCAAGCATTGATGTTTAGGTGCTGGGGTAACCACACCTCCCAACAATCTATCAATCCCTAGGGGAGTGCCCTTTGTGTATAAAAGCGTGTGACAGGGACTATAAAGAAAAACCCTAAGAACTAAAGGCAGACCTGCTATAAAAGCACAGTCCCATTAGAGAAGGGCCTGAGACAGCACACCACTGCTGCTGCTACACGCACCTCTCAGTTACAATGTGAACTAAGCTGGTAAAACACAATGTTTTAAAATCTGCAACACGAAAAAAGCAACACCAGTGTATCTGGCATAAAAGCACAACCACACTTGTGCACATGTACTAGCATGGCATGTACATGTCCATGCCAAGGAGCTACAGAATGCTTGCAAATAAAAACCGTGAAGCAGCACCACCACACGAGTGTTGGAGAATGATGGCCTGTGAAACATAAAATAGGCACAAGCTGCAAAAGGCATTCAAAGTAAGGAACGGCAGCAGGAATGAAACTTGCGACAGCTCACACAGAGGCGCGGCAGCATGCAGCACAAATGACACATTGATACACAGGTAAAAGTCTTATCTGCATAAGTGTTGCCACTGTGAGTGCTGCTTTGCCATTAAACAAAATAAAACCACCACACGATGACATCGAAAAAATAATGAGATAGTCGATGCAATGAAAGTTATATATACGGCTGTAAATCAGTGCAATTATGTCTGAATAATGATACTGATAAAAGAATCTCACCATATGAGATTTTGCTGCATCTGATGCTAAAAGCAAAGTGGCCCTGGGTAGTGCTGATGGAACACTAAAAGTAAGAGCATCAGAAAAAGAGGCTACGAGTAAAGTGAACAATGAAAATTGAAACATACATACACACTGAAAACAATCGGCACCTTCCACATAGTGGAGTTCCCCTTTACGTGTAGTTCAATAAAAAGTGCCAGGCAGGGTGGCAGGCCTACTTTGTTATAGAAAGTGGCTACAAGTAAACGACACCAGATGAAACAGTGCCACGCCCTGTGGGATACGCTTCTTCAATAGCATATGGCAAGCGCAACACCATCTGGCACAACAGCAGCACGCCAACACAGATAAGATATATATATATAGAGGTACTAGACAAGGCAGGCCAGTGCACAGGGAACAAGTCTGCACAGAGCTACCATGCTCAGAATAACAAAGCCTGCACTTTATCAGCTACTTTAACAGTGACATCTTTTGATATGGTTGGCTTTTGCACATTCGTATGGAATAGTCACGTTTCAACTTCCCTAGCTGGATGGCTCCAGCCGAGAATGTGTATAATGTAAGGGTGCCAGCCTGAATGTGCAAGGGCACTGAAATATGCACTCTTAAAAGGATAATGCAAGCAAATTCCAATGTTGTCTATGCTTTACAGGCACAAAACTAATCATTTTGCTATGTAGGCAACATCTGATGGAGGGCAAAACTAATCATTTTGCTATTGTAGGCAACATCTGATGGAGGGCACACCACACCAGAGGCACGTGACCATACAGGCATGCTAAGCACAAACGTCACTAGCATATGGTCAATGGGAAAGGGACCACTCAACTTGGTTCTTGGCCAGAAATGATGCATTTTGAGAGCTATAAGTACAGGGGCCACTAAGCTTTAGAAAATGCTCAGGGAACAGCGGTTTACAGAGAGGAGCAACTTATTCGCTTGTGCAAACCACTCTTCTTTGCAAATTCTGGTCGGCTGATTTGTGAAAACAACACAGTGCACTCTTGGTTCTTTGTGACCGAAATCTGAAGGCACTCTTCTAAGAGCTTAGCGACACATCAGGAAGGGGGTGTCAAATCCCAACCGCCATTCCCTGTAACCTTCGTCCTTCCGGGCAGGTACAGGAGCTACCAGTGCCATTGCTGGGCGTACATTTATGCAAAACAAAATATAAAACTAGGCAACCGTTGCAACAACAATTCTGCCAACAATTTCTGCCTCAGAAGTATGCAGAAAACATTTGAACGCAAATGATGTGGTTTTTTTTGAAGACTCAACTTGCACAGTTTCAAATATGACACTGACCCAACACTGGTGGCACACTGCCTGTCGCACTCCTCCCCTTCTCTGATGGGTGGAGAATCTAAAGAATGCACAGCTCAAGCTCAGAGTGCACAACGCACAAAATATGTGACCAATATCGAACAGTGGGGGTGAGCCCTCCATCAAGTGACAAACTTGTGCTGGCAAGAGCCATGCACTTTTCAAAGCTGCCAATACTCTTAGATGGCCCCTTACAACAACACTACCCCCCTCCCCACTGCCAATGCACATTCAGTCAAGGAGGTTACGAATGTGCAAAAACCAGCCACACCAAGAAAGTGATTGGCAGCAGGCTGATGGATGGTCACCAAGAAGCAATAACGATGCATGTATGCACACGCTCTTTTCCAGGCTATTTGGAGGGAAGAAAGTTCTCGGACCACACATTTGCCCAGCCTATTGATAAGGCCTGCAAAACAGTGGATGTGGTGCTGTGCTTTATATTTCTCGCTTTAGATGCACCTAGTATTTCACTGCAAAGCTAAAGATGAAGTAAACGAATGGTTGACTCATCAGCAAAGTGCAGAATATTCTGACCAGGGCCACCAGCCAACCCGCCATTTTTAGCTGAACACAGCCGCACATAACAGCAGCACAACAATGTGAGCGAACAATGAACGTGGCACAGGGCTGTTTTTTTTTTGTTTGTTTTCTCAATGCTTGTGTGTCTGTAATGCGTGTGTGTTACCTTCCCAGCAGCTGGAATACAAGGACACTCGGTAGTGGCAGCAATGAATGGCGGCAACACCACGAGGCCATGATTTCACAGAAATCAAACGCGGTCATCAAATGAGGATTCCCCCCTCTATGCCTTCACTTCTGGATGCAAGAATCCATGTCTGAGGACATGGCTGGAACAGCTGCTCAGGTAGTGAAGGTTCTGAAAGCCTGTATGCAACTGTGGCCCTCAGCAGTTTCAGTGGTGATAAGTCATTTACTACAACTGATTGCACACACTATGAACTTCAGCTACTTACTCCATTCCCCCTGCGGTGGGGTATTTCAACCATAGCCAGCACCTAGTTCTCTTTCTCCATGTGTCACTACACATGACTTTTTGAGAGTTCAGCTCAAAAGTCAGCATACACTAGAGAGTTTTCAAAGTAAGGACTGTACATTTGTCAAGAAAACATGTGCAGCTGTACTTTCAGATGTTCACTAGGCAAATGTGTACATTTCAACAGTGAAAGAAACAATGCTATGTGAAGGACACTAACACAGGTTCCCCTTGATTAGCTGGCCAGCTTTCAGTAAACTAGATAAAATCCCACCTGGATACACGTAAATAACATAATGGAAAATAAAAATGTCCAAAAAAAACTCTTCCATTTGATGTAAAGCAGCCCAGAACCTAAACAAAGACTCACAGCCATGCTATGGAGGTGCATCATTTGGGATGTGCACATCTGGGACCTTATGCTTTCTTTGCTAGTGTCAGCTGTAGCTTTCTGGCAAGGTTCTTAAGCCGATTCTATGAGAGATAACTACAGCTTGCCTCGACTAAAGTTCAATCAAGCAAAAAAACACCCACAGCTGCACAAGAACAAAACAAACAAAGCACCTTCCAAACATCTCCTGGCAGCTGGCTCAGGGTGCCACACACATGCACAGGCATACTTCTCATTTTCCAAAGCCACACATTACATCATTGAGAGTTGTTCTATGAGTGGGGCCAGCAGTGCTCATGTTCATTCTCAAAATCTGGGTGGAACTTCAGCCTGACCCAGCATGGTGACACAGCAGCCTAGGGCACTCTACTGCCCAGTATAAGGTCGCCAGCTTGGTGCCTCACACATTTCAAAGGTCGAAAATATTTTAGAAAAGGCCTCGTGCTTAAGCAGTGGCACGTGTCAAGGAACCACATATGGCCAAAATTAATCTGGTGCACCCAATGCAGCATTTCTTGCAGCCTTGTAGGCTTTGGGATGTAAAAATTGAATTTAGCATGACCTCACTAAAATTTCTTACTCTGCCAGCATCCACTCTAAGCCAGCCAGCAGAAATGGTTAAAATTTTTCATGACGAAACTAATAAAAATGACTTTTTTCATCTACTTCTCATCTGTATTTAATCAGAAGATAAAGAGGCGACCAACCTAGCAATTCCCTGAAACAAGTGAAAAGCTATCTTTACAAAAAAAGAAAGGGGGGCAGAAAAACTGGCACAAAGCACAGCTTTATTCTAATTTTGAGTGGGGCCAGCCTTCTGCGGGCTGCTTCCAGTTTATGCTATTACACCAGATTTTAGATAGGACATGAAGATGGGCTCTGGATAGCACTATGAAAGATAAAGTTAAGCTTTTTCTTTTTTTTTTTCCCGTCTCAGTACACCTGCACATGGCACCCCATCAGAGAGAGTGACGTGAAACAACAAACCACAGCTGTGGACCACAGGAGTGCTGCACACAGATAATGAGGGGAGAAGAGAAACCCTCAGGGTAATGGAACCAGCTGTATTCGCACACTACGACAATGGCAAATTAAACTGGCTATTAGGTTCACCTTGACAGCTCTGGAACTGATTAAGCAGGAGGCACGACATTTCTCAATCAGCATGGCCCTTCATAAGTCGCTCAAAAGAAAAAAGTTACTGGTGCTGTGGATGCATAAATGAAAGCTCTTTTCATGTGAAACCAAACTGGTTGCTGAGCTCCTTGTTGGTCCTAAAATATCCGCAGAGTCATGAAGAAGTGATTGGTCCCTGTTTTCTCCACTAAATGAGCTGGCAAAAAGAAAAACACTGAAAGAGCAGTAGCAGCAATGGCCAGGGCTGCACTGAAACTGCAGTATCTTGGAAGTACTGAGCCAAAGCCTTCAGAAGTGAAATAATAATTAAAAGATTCCAAGACTCACTGCCATGCTCTGCAAACAAAGTGAACAGGCAATAGCTGGCGTTTCACACCCTTGAAGGTTACTGGCAAATGCCAATGAAGACCGCACACTCTTCATTTGCTGATCTTGGTCCAACAACTAGCTGCAAGCTCCAATAAACTTAGAGTGGAGCCCGCACTGCTGACACATCACATATGGCCTTCTGCTGAAGTTAGCTAGGCTTGTAAGACGAGAGCTGGGAGGCTCTGCAGCCACATGTGTAGATGTATCAAGATGTACCAAGCTGGTGGCAGCACTCATGAATTAATATCTGTTTTAACTGGACTACTTCACATTTGGGCATAAAACTGCAGCCTCACACTGCTTTTCCAAACTTAGTTCTTTCGTCAATCCACAAGAATTGCCCCTTGGGATGCTGCACACCAGCCAAAGCGAAACCCTACAGCCAGTGCCATTTGCCAAGCATAGAAAGGACAGCTCATTTCCCAACTTAGTAGACTGTTGGTAGTGGTGAAATGGCCGACAAGCAAGGCAGACGCGAGGACCTCTTCAGATTGTATAGGCATGCGCTGCCAAAAGTTGTCTGCAGTCAAAGGAAAACAATTCTAAGAGGAAAAAAAGCGTACACATTTGTCATTCAGACAAGTCAGCGGGTGAACTTTCTTCTGGGTGATTTCACACATTAATCAATGAGATTGTACCATGCACAAAACGCCCATGTGAACGTGGAAGACTACTCCTCAACGCCATCTCCTCATAGCATGAAGAGCTTTACTGGGCAATTATGCTGGCAAAGCAAGAAGCCTTCCCATCTGGTTCTTTTTAGAGAAGCTCTCTGTTGTACGGAGTATAATATATACCCTTGCAGGGAGGAAAAGAAAACCGCTCGTGCATACACAGCATGCAATGAAAGCAAAGGGGTTAAAACAGCATTTAATTTATCGAACACATAAAACTGTGTCATTGTTCTCTTCCATGCACAACTAGCAGTAGTTATGCTATTTCTAACTATAACCTTAGCTGAGAGCTAACTATTCCTCAGTAACCCACACTCTACAACTAATTTCACCAATTTTTCCTCATACTCCTGAATAGCCAAAATATTTCAACACAAGGCAAGCGCGAACTCATTCCCTCCAGCAGAGCAGTCGGCAAGTAGCTAAACACTACAGCACAGAAGCATCAAGGTCCATTACAAGAAATGAAATTCGGTTAAGATCGAATACAACATAGCAAGATTATGTGAGATGCAGTGTGAAGAGAAAAGAACAAGTTTTTTCCACCCCTGTGAGTCTCTGATACACACTGGTTTGAAGTACATATTACTTTTAAGTCAGTGTACTTCGTAAGCGCACTGTACATGCAGTTTTGAAGTGCATATTATATCAAAACCACAGCATCTCCAAGAAAAAGTAATGCATGAGCTCAAGAAATGGATGTGCAATGATGGAGCTTCTAGTTTTTGGTTGTTTGATGTGCAATTACTTCGAAATGTGCACAGAGGGAATGCCTTAGTTTTTGCTTCCTACATGAGGGCCATGTTGATATCAAGAGACTGGAACAGTGGGCGCATTACACAAATGTGAAAACCGCTCCTCATACTTCTCAGGCCTCCAAGCTTCATGTCAAACAACAACTGTAATACTTTTTGCTCTTAAATGTTCGGCTGAGACATCCCAAGTCTTCTAATAGGTAACCATTACTGGACTGTATGACTAAGTTGTAGCTAAACAAGACTAAAAGGGTCCCTAAAAGGGAACACTAAATTAAGCTAGACTGACAGCTTACCTCACAAGAATTCTACCGGCATTTTTCATTTTGCGAGGACATGACTTTGTCAATAAAATTCACAGACACACCTAATTGCCACATGTGTTGGCAATGTGATAGCATCAGGAGATGTTGATGCCTTTACCGGATCTCCTTCCAACCAATGGGAATTATCTGCTCTCATGATGCCACTTCCCTCCAGCCAATGAGTGAATTTAATGACTGGTGACCCATTTTCTTCCCAATGAGGCTTTTAATGATATCACATCAAAAAAAGAAAAGTAGGAGATCAGCCCCCAATTTTCATTCCCCTTTACTCCTCCATATAACATGGGTTCTTCTGTGATTTTACTGATTTAAGAAGCGTCACCCCGTCAACAGTGGAAAAGTGGCCAGAACTATTAATACTGTGATAAACGAAACCATAACGATAAAGCCCTAGCACTGCAACTGCGAAGCAGTTTTCAGGTAGGCGTCCCTTTCGGAAACGACTTTCTTGCAGCTGTCCTCACAAGTAAAACTCGAGTGAGCAACAGCAGCAGGAGGCGTGATCATGGCCAGTGTCAATGAATACAGATGTGGTGCTTCAGCACCGTTATTTTAGTAAAAAAACCCCCCTATAGCACTTGCTACCTTAATATGCTCAGAAGTGGGCATGCCATTGCCAGCATTTGCATCGCAACTGATTAGATACCAGCCAGTCATAAGCAGCATTAATGAAGATGAGGCATCTGTACTCTACAAAACATGCAACCCCCCTGTAACACACACGTGATGTTGAGTTGGATGCTCTTTTTTTTTTTTAATTTTGCAATCCGCCTTTTTCACACGGACACTCCAAGCTCTCCACCTGATGGCAGCAGCTGTCAAAAATGCACCTACCCCTTTGTATGCATACTTGGCGCCTCGTGGAAGAGGATCGCACCTGCGTCACCCATGTGCGCTTGTTTTCAAGCAGTTTCCTGGGTGGGTGAATTTTTGTGCACTCCCCAGAGGATGCCACACCTTGTGAAAAAGGCAGATTCTGCTTTGACAGTTCCAAGTGAACGAAGTGCATTAGTGACAAGCATGTCAACATGCTTGCAAAGGAGAAGACCAGCTTCAGAACAATGCGAGGGAGGGTCAATGACGTGTCAGAAGTACAGTCAACAGCAATAGTTTGCAGGACGCTGGTGTGCAGAGAAATACTTTCATCGGTGATGGGGCCATGAGGCAGCGCTACACTAAACTTGTCTCAGAACATAAGCGTCCTGTAAACTTTAGCTCCAAACTGCATTTTCTCAGCCATCGACATTTGGCTAGCTCACCGTGCAAGCCATCTTTGCGTGTCAAGTGACACTTTCTTGCTGCAACCAAGCCATGAGGTGACAAGGCAAGCAACAGTAACCACACAGCTCGTATAAACACCCGATTATACATGCACCACTTGGTCTCCCACACGCAGAATCACTTATACACAGTTCAGCCTTCACTACACCTCAGCAATTTAAGCATTTTGCTCGCAGAGTGCCAACAATGGTCTGCAAACCAAGATAACCGAATGTGAAGCCAGCATGGCTCTTGATGAACTTGCCCGCTTGATCACCTTTGAAGACTTGCAAATCGTCAATGGCAGCTGTCGTGATGTGCCAATACTTTCTCACTGGAGCCTTGGAACTCATAGAGAATGCATTGGAGCACTTTCACGTACAAAATTTTCAGGTTTATCAGCACTCTTTTTTTTGGTCAAAATGGCACCTTAGAACAGTAATCCACAGATAAAAGTACATATGCAAAGCTTCCTTTTAGTGTCCTTTTAATACAAAAGGCTTAACGAAAAGCGAAGTGTGAACTATCACAATGCAATGTGTGATGGCTCAATGCTTGCCACAGCATCACAGCATGTTTCGTTGAGAACAGCATGCTGTGCTCAAGTGCCTGCACAAGCTCTTTCCAGACCTCAGCATGTGTCCTCATTTTGGTCGAGGAATGGAGTGCAAGGTCACTGACCAGTGACTACCCTGGACACTGGTACGATGGTAGTCAGAACCTGTTCATGAAAGGCCAAACAATCGAAGGAGACATCCCCGAGCCTTTCTCCAGAAATGCTTTTGAGCATCAGTGGCGCCACCAACATGTACTCAAGCTGAAAAATCTGACTCGCATTCTCGTGAGAACCTGTGCACCAGCAATTGCAAGCCCAGAAGCACTGTCCAAGCAAGTCGTAAGCACGAAGTCAGGAAGCGAAGAAAATGACAGAAAAAGAGAGGAAATGAAGAGTAATGGCTGCCCAAAAGTTGAGCCACCACAACATGTGGAGCTACAGTGGCCAGGAGAAAAGACCTACAGTGAATGGGAGAGCCAGCAACACAAGGACAGCAGGGGCGCCAGGTAGTCATTCTCTTTTGGAAGACTACAGGGCAGCCACCCTGCACTAGTGAAAGGCAGGACTCCCCATTAGAGACACTTCAGGCCAGAGCACAGCCTGTGCCTTGCAAAATGACAGGGTCAAGCTGCAGTTCGAGATGTGCGTGTGCACATTCAACACGGTAAGGTATATTAAAAAAAACAAGCCTGAAAACACAAGGTCTCAAGATTTTCAAATCAGTCTCCAAAGAGACGTGGGGGAATCACTGCAATTCCAGCTTCACATGTTAAACCCTTCGTAAATGTGTGCTTCCTGTTTTGTCCGAGAGGGAGTTGAACGTGGTTAACACCTTAACAAGGTGCCTCGCTCACATGACACATCAGGGCCACCACCAGGGTGCCTCTTCTGACCGTTATGCATGCAGTATTTAGCAAGGAATTGACACACGTAGCACGACAAGCGCGCACCGATAATCAACCACCTTTTAATGAGAAAAAGTAAACATCTGCAGCAGGCTTGTGCTGCACTTTTGAACTACTGCCTAAACTTGTGATAATAGCCACATATGAAAAAAAAGCAACACCACATAGTATACTAGGGCAGCAGCCATGGCAAAACTTCTTGAAATACTTCCAAGGAATATTCAAGGCGACAAGCAACAAATGACTTGCCCGGAGTCGGGTTTAAGTGCCCAGAGCTGGCTGTAGCAGTCTTGTGCTGCACTTTTGAACTACTGCCTAAACTTGTGATAATAGCCACATATGAAAAAAAAGCAACACCACATAGTATACTAGGGCAGCAGCCATGGCAAAACTTCTTGCAATACTTCCAAGGAATATTCAAGGCGACAAGCAACAAATGACTTGCCCGGAGTCGGGTTTAAGTGCCCAGAGCTGGCTGTAGCAGTCTTGTGCTGCACTTTTGAACTACTGCCTAAACTTGTGACAAAACACCACCACACAGTATACTTGGGCAGCAGCCATAAAAACTTCTTGCAATACTTCCAAGGAATATTGAAGGCGACAAGCAACGAATGACTCACCCGGAGTCGCGTTTACGTGCCCAGAGCTGGCTGCAGCAACGGTGAAAAAAAAAAAAGTAAACATCTGCAGCAGGCTTGTGCTGCAGTTATGAACTACTGCCTAAATTTGTGACAACAGCCACACATGAAAAAGAAAGCAACACCACATAGTATACTTGGGCAGCAGCGATGGCAAAACTTCTTGAAATACTTCCAAGGGATATTCAAGGTGAGATGCAAGAAATAACTCGCCCGGAGTCTGGTTTGTTGTGTGCCCAGAGCTGGCTGCTGCAGCGGTGTGAAAACTTGGGATAGGGCGGGCCCATGAAGTGCACGGGTCAGGCTCCGACCTCATGCAAGTGTCCCACTGCACAGGGCAACCACATACTGTGACAGTCTTGGCCAACAACCTCTCTTGCACCTCGGCACCACACACGTCTTGCAAAGACCCGCCCAGCAAAGTGGAGCCCCATCTTCTGCAGAGTAAGAGCGGGCATCTTCAGTGCGGCCAACAGGCGTCAGCACACACTGACGGCTCTTCAAGCTGATTCAGAAGCCAGGGGCCCACGGATGTCGGCACCTGAGGCTGTCCTGCCCAGGACTCGCTCCCCTGAGGTTGGCAAAAAAAACGTTGCACATTCAGGCTATGTACTCGAACAGAGTGGCTGCAGGGGCTGGGGCACAGCAGAAAGCAGGCATGCACAAAAGAGAACAGCAACCTGCACTAGCCAGTGTGACATGCTCTCAGCCTAACCAGAGAGAGCAAGGACATGAGCCAAGCACAGAAAAAGCACCACAGGTTCTTGCTGTCCTTGCTTTCTTTGAACTTTGCTAAGTTAAGGGCACGAATGCAAGACTTGGAACTCAAGTGTCCTTTCGGTGCATGAAGCGACACGGTGACATTGGCACAAATCTAAAATAATGGTTGCACGTAGTGTCAAATTTGAGATACCACTTAAAATGCACTGCCAGGCATAGTTAACAGGAATTTTATTCTCTTCTGTTATTCAGTTATGAGGACACAAGCAGAAGTTTAGAAAACTTCAAAATTTGCACACTCCAGCAACCTTTTGCGAAACAAAAAAAAAAATAGAAACCCTCAGGATCCTACCCAGAAAAGAAAAAAAAAGAGATGATGCTTTCTTGAACATTGCTGGGAAGATAAACAAGCTACACAGTAGACTTCTGTAGGAATAACTTAAGCCAAATTCTGTGATATGATGAGCAATGTGACAATACTTGGTTGATTTTTCCACGGGCTTAGTATAAAAGAATAATATTAGCTGCTCTGCGAGTGCTTTATGGTAGAGACAAACTTTTTCAGCAACCGTGAGCCACTGCCTCAGTACAGTGGTGCTGGCAACGCCCATGCTGTACTTAAAAAAAACAAAAAAAAAATTTAAGTTCTTAGCACAGGACAGCAAGTAAGACCCCAAGTCCACAAGCAAGCCGCTGTGCCTACATGCTTGCCTAAGGAAAGCAAGACAGGTCATGCGTGCACAGTGCAGAAACGAGACAAGATCTCAGATCCCAACGACGCATTGCCTGACATCACCCGACTGATGATGTCAATTGTCAAGCAGCCTATACAAAACCCTGTTTTAATCTTTGGCTGACTGAAGTCTAAGGTCACTCTAGTTCTATTAACAGCAAGCTGATCGGTCCGGAATTTTTCAGGTTCTTGATGTTCTCTTTCTTATGGATTGAGACAATGCTAGCGTTCTTCCAAGATTCCGGTATGCTCAAGGCTGTAAGGCATTGCTAAGGTCCCTAGCTCCCTGAGATTCTGTGGATTTAAGCATGTTTCGCGGAACTGTGTGCTAGCAGTCACATTCTCATTTTTTATGCCACTGCTGTCATGAAAATCAGTTAGACCGGCGGTATGATGAAAAAATGACTATTTTACCTTACTTTACACATATAACGCGAGAGGAAAGTTTGAGAAGTCAGCAGAATTTTAAAACAAATATCATTACAGCTATAGTGCAATTCAAACTATTCACGCCAACCATAGGCCCACAGAAGCAGAGGATACGTTGCCATTCTTTGTGCCAGAATACAGAGAATCAATGTCTCCAATACTATAATACATGCAGCCTCCCACGCAGCAGCAGCCACCATCACCGCCGTGGCCCCGGCTGCTCGGTGTTTATAGAGATGCCCAGTCCTGCATCCCTTTGCCCTTTACTGATTTCCCTCCACTCTTCCAGTGCTCTCTCAGCGACCCACACAGGCTTCTTCCCATTAAAATAGCCACCTTCTCCTTCACACCTGCACACTTTGCCTCAAGGTCATTAAAAAGGCTGGTTTCCTCTGGCGGCTCTCAATGCCTGGTGGCTAAGGTTACTGTAGCTACCTTGAAATGCTTGGGTCAATATACAGGGTGTTTCAGCAGAGACTTTACACAATTTTTAAAAATAGGCTATTTGAGTTACAAGAGCACTTTCTTTGGCATAGCATTGTCAGCGGTGTGGGACATCGGGATGAAGCTAAGGTGTGCTAATTAGCAGGGTGGTTAACTAAAAAAACATTCTAACTATTACTGTTAGGCTCCTTAATTATTAAGAGGCGGGTAGCCCACCATAAGTAATAGCCATATCAGTTTTCAGAATTAGAAAACGAGGTTACCCTTGGCGCTGTGGCCCAACAAATTTTGGCTATTTTGACAAGTTGCGTGCACTCGAGAGGTTGCTTTGCCTGCAAACTTCTCAAAAGCGCATGTATTTTGGCGTGATGTAGCCAGAATTTGTTGGGCCACAGCATCAAGGGTTACCGCATTTTCGAAATTCTAAAAACTGATATGGATATTACTTATGGTGGGCTACTCTCCTCTCAAGGAGCCTAACGGTAACAGTTATAACGTTAATTATTCAGTATTAGTTGACCCCCCTGCTAATTAGCACGTCTTAGCTGCATTCCGATGTACTACACCACTAACAATGCTGCGCCGAAAAAAAGTCCTCTTCTAACTCAAAAAGCCTATTTTTAAAAATTGTGTAAAGACCTAGGTGAAACACCCTGCATAAAGTGAGGTGCACATTAAGCATTATATCTGATGTCTCGATGAGTAATTGATGATCCACAGAATTTAAAATTTTCTGCTGCAGAAAGATAGGGGTCTCGGGCATTGTGTGCATAGGGTAGCCAGTTTTTCTAGTATACAATCTCCTCACCATCCTTCAACAAATCTGTTGCTACCTGATCCTCATCAACTGCTTTCCCCCTTTGCACTGCTTTTAAGGCATTCTTTACTTCCTCTTTTGTTAATGGAGGGATGCCAGATTCCTTGACACCACTGACTCCACCATTATTGCCCCGATTATTTTGGCTACTAAATAGACCCGTGTGGAACTACTTGGCTAACTTAACTATTGTATCCACACTGGTAACAGCACCGCTCTCCTTCTCTCCTAGCATGTACATTGACTTTTTCCTATGCCTAGTTTCCTAATGACCACATTTAGGCTACTTCCGTTTATTAGTGCATGCTCAATTCTCTGCATATTATACCAGTTACCTTACACTTATTAATTACCTCTTCTAATGGGGCTGGCATTTCCTAATCAGATCTTTTGTCCCCGTCTGAGTATGGAGGGGTTTATATCAGCAGCCACAGCACTGCACTGTAAAACTTCTACGGTAGGTAGCGTATGCACAGCACAGGTAGTGTATGAAATGGTCAGATCTTGATGCCATACACATCACCGGCTACATATTGCACAACACTGCAATGCCAAACTTCCCAGTTCCTCCAAGGTGAGCATGGTAGGTAGCACATGCACAGCACAGGTAGTATGACATGGTCAGATCTTGATGCCACACACATGACCAGCTACACATTGCCTACAGATGGATGGAAGGACTCATAGGTGTATGGAACATCTCCTATTCACTCTAGCTGTGCTGGCCAAGTTATGGATGAAGAGAGATAAAAAAAAAAGGCTGGCGGTTCAGCACTGCTAAGCACAGTTCTCTGCAGGTGGACACCACTGCCATGTACCTGAAAGCGCGATTGAAGTGTCCACTGAACCAGGCAGCCAGTTATGCCAGTCTTTTTCATCATCAATGTCAATTTACCCAATGTATGCCTGCAGCCTATGCTCCAGTGCACAGTTTCTGCAGCAGTGTTGTCTACGGCAACTGTATTGCTCTTGTGCTGTGTTTCTGCCCCACTGCTGTCCACGCCAAAGCATGCAGCGTACATCTATCTCTAGCTACCACCAAGCTCAAAGCACAAATATTACCGTATTTACTCGCATAATAGGCGCACTTTTTTTCCAGAAAATCCGGCTCAAAGTTGGGGGTGCGCCTATTACGCGGGGTAAAATTTCCGGGCCGCACCCCGCTTTCGCGAAGAAAATGTAAAAAAAAAAGATCCGTGTAAGGGCCGCACCGAAATTTTCCACGACACACGCGGGAATAGCCTTTGGAATGCACGCGCCGAGGCCTCCGCGATCGGCTCCGGCTGCGCGCAACGGGCGCTTGATCGCAGAGGCCACGCACGTGCACAGGAGCTTCCAGACGCCGCCCACGGAGGGCGCCCAAGGCCAAGCTTATCATCATCATCATCGTTTTCCTCCGCCGCGAGCTTTCGCTATCTATATCGCCATCAGCATCTCCAGCTCGTTTTTTTTTGTTGTTGTTGCTGTCAAGTGCCGGGGTTTGCGGTAGCGCGATAGTTATCGTGGTTTATGGCTTTGCCGTGGAGCGTTGCTGTTTTAGCTCGACGGGCAAGCACCCTTTGCTCTCGAACACGGCAAGCGTGCGGCAGGTCGGAAAATACGACGTGGCTGAGAAGTGCGGCAGTTGCGACTGCGGCGTCCCTAAATTTTCGTACGCGACTCCAAGCGCCGAGGTTTTAGTGGGCCTAAGTCGGGAACGTTGCCGGCTGGAGATGAAGCTTTCCAAACAGACGTTTAAAGTGAGCATCCCTGAAAACTGTGTGCGGCTGTTCTACGCGATGTCGTTGTACGTGCTGTGGGTCCGCAGCAGCTGCGACGGCAGCAGCACTAGTAGGGACTAGTAGTCAGTTCAGCAAAAACTTTGTTAAAATAAAGATTGGGAAGCGGGGGGTGGCGAGGCGTCTGCTTGCAATCGTGTAAATACAGTATTGATCACAGTGCCAAGTTCGGGGTGCGCCTATTATGCGCGGAAATAAAAAAATCTGATTTTTCGCGTCCTAACTAGGGGTGCGCCTATTATGCGAGTGCGCCTATTACGCGAGTAAATACGGTAATTAGTTTAATAGTAGTATTAGTTTAGAAAGACAATGAGGTGCAATGCACAACGCGAGAGTAACGTCAAGTGTGTTCGGCTACGGTGGTAGTTAGTGCTCTCGTGCAGTGGCCAGCAAAGCTGATCTGTTCGTGCCGCCACAGGTTGGTGAATCCTAGTCACGGATGTTTGTTTAATTTATTTTTATTTATTCAACGCACTTAGCACAAACCCACGAAAACTGCCAGATCTTGCTTGGTGTTTACCCATCAGAATAGTGCTTTCACACTAATAAGATGACAAAATGACCTTGAAACCTCTGTCTCCCCACTAGCCAGTGGGGCACCATCAAAGTGCTTGGAGCTGAGCAAAAAATAAAGATTGAGATGCGAGGTCATGCAAAAAAGAGAAATAGAGAGACACAAGGGGACAGCAATGAAAAGGAACTTGACCAGTGCTGTTCTTTAGTGGGACCGTGCAAGCATCTGTCGCCATGCCACTGTCACTGACTGTGCCAATCATGTCACACTCCATCGCTTTTGGACATGTATACTGCTATAACTGTTCACTTAGCATTAAAGGGACACCGAGGAGAAATTCAAGTTCGCTTGTATCGCTAGAATACCAGCTGCTAAACACGAAAACAACTCTTGCTGAAAACAAAGCTCTTGGAAGGTAGAAAAGAGTGAGAACTAAAACACAGGTATCGCCGTCACAGGCCAATCTCACCAGTACAAGCGACCCCACAGATCTCTGAGGCTGACAAAGGTGCATGAAGGTTACGTGTTTGATCGATATTGAAGTATATACGCTTTGTTTTGAATCCACTAGTGCACTTTTATCACACGAGGAAGACGGAACAAAAAACAACAACCTGAATGTTGGAAGTTGAAGGAAACCCTGGTGGCGCAACAGGCGGCCAGCTTATTTTCGGTATGTTTAGTGGTGCTTCGCGGCTACGCGTTCTGCGTGCCCGCATAGTTTCGTCATGCGCCTTGATTTACAAGGGCGGAGCAACAGAGGATCTCCAAGTTCCTCTCTAAGTGCCCCTTGGATGAAGTTCGTGCGACAAGGAATAAGTGCAGAACTGCGAAACAACTGCCCAAGGAAAAAGAGCTGTGTATAGCCAGTGTTCAACGCGCCTCCACGTTAGCAAGGGCGCCGCATGGAGCATTCACTTCATCAACGTACCAAGACGCTGGGCTGCATAACCAGCCATACAAGCACTAGTATTACAGAATTCAAATATGCCTGCACGCCCCAGTCTCTACAGATCAGTTGTGACGGTGGCTTGGCGGTGACAGCTACGCTGCTGACTTCTCGGCGCTAGGACTTTCTTGCCAGACTCACCTCCTCAGCCCTCAAAAGCATCGTGTGCTCCGTGGGGATGAGGCTGCTGAATGCAGGCCACAGTTCTTTGCGAGAACTTCGTTATCAGAATCGGGAACAGGATCCATCGCAACGTTGATGCAAACGTAAACGAAGCGATGATGGCTGATCGAGAGGCCTTCAATGTCCGGCTGACAGTAGTTTTCATTTCAGCTGAGAGATCTTACTTATTTTATGAGACATTTTGAACGAACAGAGTTCAAAATATCGAGGTTTTACTGTATGGTAAGAGTGGAAGGCCATGTCTGACTTCAGCAGGAAATCGACGCCTCGCAACACTCCCTTTTGCTGTGCCACAACCCTGCAGCTGTGCCACCACACAGCACATCAATAAAGTAGATTCTCATTAAGGTGAAATTGGATGAAATGAATTCATAAATACAGTGGAACCTCGATTATACGTCCCCCGGTCATGCGACGACCCGCATTTTACGACGAATTTGTGCGGTCCCGGCAAAACCCCCATAGAGACAATGCATTAAAAACCTCGGTTATACGACGCAAATTTTAGAAGGACCCCGCTTCGTACGACGGCTGGCTCGTACGGTCCGTCAAAAAAAGGTCGTCAGCAAACGCAGGCCGGGATGTGCCGTATTTTCGCGATTCTAAGCACCCCCCCTATTTTCTGAAAAAAAAAAAAAAACTTTGCATGCGAATCTAAGCACCCCCGTTTTTGCGCGGAAGAGAGCGTTGCCGAGGCCGCCAAGTGCACTTGCTCTCTTTTTCGTCGAGCCTGTGCAGTCGGAGTCCCAAGGAGGCGCGGCCTGCCTGTTGTTGTTGCGACTGAGAGAAGGATGAAAAGGAAAGCGCACCGGCCCGCCTACTGGCGTGAGCCAAGCCACCACCGCTGCCGAGGAGAGTTAAAAGATCAGAGGAAAGATAAAGAGAAAAGATAAGACGCGCGTTGGTCGCAGCAACAGATGCGTCCGCAGGAGCCGACGCTGATGAAAAAACAGATAAGCGGGCGAGGCCGCGCTCGCCCAAGCGAGGACAGCGGCGTCCACGGCGCTTTTTGTAATGGAAGTAATGGATGCTTGTGCCCCACGATAAAACTTTCCACGAAGAGGAAGTGGACAACGATGCAGAGGTTTGCGCTCCCATTCCTAGTTACGCGGACATGTTGCAGAGCGTCGACAACATCCGGCGCTTTGCTTGCGCGCGCGACGATGTTGGCGACCTACTGCCGGACGTGGCAGCCCTTGAAAGAAAGTTGATGCGCCGAGGTTGGGCAAAGGTGCAAAAAAAAAAAATTACCGATTTTTTTTAAACGGTAATAAAGATTTTTTTGCAAATCTGTTTCAAACAAATGCTGGGTTTTGTCTTTTTTAATCTGATTGGCGTACTTGCCGCGGGCTTGAAGCCGGTCAACAGTTTTCGGCGCAAGGCCGAGCGCCACTGGCCGCATTCTTTGATTTTCGATTATACGACACCCGGATTATACGACGGTTTCGCGCGGTCCCCTGAACGTCGTATAATCGAGGTTCCACTGTAAGATGAAAAACGTGAAAGCACCTGACTGGCTTCCAAAAGGCTCAACGAAAAAAAAAAACACTCAAAACAACCTACTTCACATGAGACAAACTTTCACACAACGACTATGAACCACAGTGACTCCATCAACAATACTAGCGAAGCATTTACATAGCACTCTAGACACGAGCATGAAAGGAAAAAAAAAGAACACTTCCACGCAATAAGCCTTTCAGCACATTCGCATGAAAAAGCAGGGAAACTATCTTGCGAGGGTGCACTTTCTGGCAGAGAAGTGTTCTTGTGGGTGTGGCGATGGCAGGGCAGCATCGCATCTATTTGTGTGCAACGCACAGATCCAACATAGTCAGGTCACTACGTTGCCCATGTTGCGTGCAGCACATAACGGAAAAGGTGCGTACGTGCAGGGTGCACCTGCTCACTGACTAGGGGCTCCTCAAGCATTATTCGACTGACACAATGTCCACAAAACAGTCATTTTTGTAGTGCAGAGGTCTGGCATAGCCAGATATGATCGCCCCATGCTTGTTGCCTGCAGCAGATGGAATGGCATGTGGAATTTGCAAATGGAATGATGTGATGTTCCTCATTTGCTCGTGGAGTTGGTAAGGGCTGCAATATGGAAGGTGTGCGAAGATAACAAACAGAGTAGAAACAAAAGGATCATCTGACTTCAGAGACTGTACTGCATGGCTAGCCACCTAGACACCACCACAAGAAAAGGAAAAAAAACATGAACAGAGGAAGCTGTGGAGGAGAAAAACAGACCACTGCAGTCTTCAAGGGGGAATGAGCTTGCTTCGCACCCTCACTATTCAGCGCACTTCACGCTAAGCACAATAAATGCCCTCTTTGCGGTTATCTTCTCGCTGAGAGATAATTTTGTTCACAGCTCTAGTTAGACACACGTCAATGCATCTTGCATGCTTGCATGGCCTTTTTTCAGGGCACTTCTGATCAGACAAACATTCTCATGGCCCCATCAAGTTCGCCTTAAACTGGACAGTGCAATAGCTGCTTTGAAATTGGACACCAAGTGCTCAACCTGTGGCTGCATGTGAACAACTTCTCAATTGATTATGAAACAAACCTTCCCGCACCTGACACCCACACACATGTGGTATTCCTGCCATCGTCTTGTAGAAAACCGAGAGTCAAAATGAGCAGATACAGCCAGACACAGCGGTGTGCCACTGACCTTGGTTGGAGGTGCCACCAGTGCTGGAGGGGCAGCCAGTAGGGCGCCTGGTGCAGGAGCAAAGGATGGCGTCCCCTTGAGGGGAAAGAGCCGGGGGTCGGTGCTGCACGCCAGATCCCCCGCCGGCAGCAGGGTGAAGCCTGCCAACAGAGTGTGCACGCATGCGGGGTGTGACCAATGCAGCTCACATGAAAAGGACATAGTAGTTAGCCCTACCAGAGCTGTCTGCTTTTATTTTTTTAATCGTAGAACTATAAAAAATATTTTCAATAAGCGCTATTACACCTACTAGTGAACAGTATGAGAGTGCGTAGTAAAGACACTGAAACATATCAAATCAACCATGGCTACACATACATAAACCCAAATGAAAGGCACCTAATGGCTAGCATTCTAGCTAATAAGGTTAATGTCGGTCTTTTAATGGTTGCAGACTTTTCCAGCACTCCGAAATAAAATTCCTTCTCAGCAGCACATATGTCATGGTCCTTTGCTGCTCAAGGAATGCCACTTGTGACACAGCAGCACCAGGCTTGGGAGCAAATTTTCTGCAGACACGCTGGCCGCTACAGCTACTACAACGCGTACACCACCACTGCAAAGCACCACGCAATCATTTTTACTGTTTCTTGGGCCTGAGACAGGCAGAGCAGAACAGTGGGTCTATAAATTAACTCGCCGAAAACCAAAGTAATGTTCAACAGTTTCGCAAGGGAACAGCAGTTGACAACCGGTAACGAGGTGCTGGACGTGGTAAGGGAATATGTCTATTTAGGGCAGGTAGTGATAGCTGACCCAGATCATGAGAGGGAAATAACTAGAAGAATAAGAATGGGGTGGAGCGCATATGGCAGGTTATCTCAGATCATGAATGGCAGTTTACCAATATCCAAGAGAAAAGTATACAACAGGTGTATCTTACCGGAACTCTCCTATGGGGCAGAAACGTGGAGGCTAACAAAGAGGGTTCAGCTTAAGTTAAGAACAACGCAGCGAGATTGGAAGTGGGCGGAGTGGGTGAGAGAACAAACGCGCGTTGATGATATCCTAGTTGAAATCAGGAGGAAGAAGTGGGCTTGGGTCAAGCATGTAATGCGAAGGCAAGATAACCGCTGGTCCTTAAGAGCAACGGAGTGGATTCCAAGAGAAGGCAGGCGTAGCAGGGGGCTGCAGAAAATTAGGTGGGCGGATGAGATTGGGCGTAGTCAGGCTGCTGCTGATGATGATGATGGTGATGATGACAGTGGTGGTGATGATGATGGTGATGATGATGATGATGGTGGTGGTGATGGTGATGATGGTGGCGATGACGATGATGGTGGTGATGACGATGATGATGATGATTATGTGATGGACGCAGAAGCCTTCCAGTATCAACTACCAGCATGCTCGGATGCCGACCTTGTGCGTAGAAGGAAGGAGCAGCTGCAGCTGAAGCCAGGGGCAGGCGCAGTGCTGCAGTGGGACTCGTCAGTTCCTCGGGCCGGCGGGAGGTCACCTGGTTGGCGGAGAACAATGCACAACCATGAGTCTAATCAACAGCCTGGAAATCATCACTGCTCACAACAAAATCTGCTTCTCCAGGCTCAGCACATTACTAGGCACCCAAAAATGAGTTTTTTGGTGACAGTACCAGAAGACATTTCACATTACATAAAGATCCACACTCCTCACGTAACAACTTTCCTACTGAATCTGTGCACTTTGAAATGAGGAGAGCTCAACTAGGCTCAGCTGACCACTGTAAAGAGTGGTACGTGAATTACACGAAAGCTCAAGAATGAAGCCCTGGATCTGACCTTTGATCACAGTTGCAAAGACACTTTGGTAACAATGGTGATGAGTGAATGCATTTCAAGCAAGTTCTTGCAGTTTTAGGGTCAAAACCTGAAAGAACGCCAACTTTTTAATTTTTATTTAAAACCCCTCGAGTTCACTTGGTGTCTTACCAAACTCTGTGAAGATGTATTTATGCGCCTGGTAATCTCTCAATTTTTTGGTCTACACAGCTGCAATGCAGCTCTCACTCACTCTTGGCGGAATTGCAAGCAAAACTGCATAGACCTTGAGCCTAATGAATTCTGCAAATTTTTCGCTTACATTAACCGCCCGACACTGTGCCCACCCATTTGTATTTTCAGTGGCCTTGAGCCTTGTTGAGCTGCTAAGAGCAAGGAGCAAGTTCCTGCCATGCCATGCAAGTGTTTCCTTCCTCTTTTGTTCTAGGCAGTCATGGAACCAACAGCAGGCTTGTTGCAGTAGCTTTTCTGAAAGAAATCTCTGTAGCGGGAATTTCAAGTTTTATAACAGATGCTCTAGCATTTGCATTTCTAAAAAAAAGGGGCGTTTTTGCAGCAAATTTCAAGCCCTTCCAGTATGTAAAAGAGAGGACTAGTAACAAAATTTCGGTTTCTGGAGCAGACAAGTTCATTTGTTCACAATGATCACTGATCTCAAAATAAGAGGTGTCCGAATATTAAATTTTGGGTTGCAAAGCAAATACAAATAATAAAAATTGGTTGCAAATCAAATATTTTAGAATTTAGAAGAATCAAACAAAAGCACAGCTAGTTGAAACTAAAGACAAGTGCTTTTTCACAAAACACAGCTATGAAAAGAAACAGAGGTAATGCAAACAAATTTTGTTTCCAACCACATACTACGCCTTTAATGCATGCCAGACATTAGATAACTTTAGTAATAAACTTTACTGTTTACCTTGTTAACAATTTTTTTTAATATTAATGCTCATATGACGACGACATTTACTGGATACTGTCATGAAGCACTACGATTGTAAGGTGGCCATGAGGCACAGCCGCCAACCGATTTTTCAGATTCAGGATCAGGATTCAGAATTTTATCAGGAAAAGGGTCTGAATAAACAAACAGTCCAAAAAATCCGTGATTTTTTTGTGCAAAACCGCCTCTCAAAATCGCAAAAATCGCTGCTCCCCATGTTCTGCCTACAAACAATAATATTAGACAGTATCTAATATTAGACAGCGACCGCACCACGGCAGCTCTCAATGGCCATCAGCGCACTGATTTTATGCAAGGTAGGCCTGCGCGAACAGTGGTCTTTTTGGATTGAAGCGAATATTTCGAACACTTCTGGCACACAAAAAAGATTGAATGGCATCAGGCGCTAGAAAAGGGTACCCATCTCGATGCGCTCGTGCCGTCACACTTCAGTAACGAACTTCATGTGGACAACAGCGGCAGTTAGCTCATTCGCGTCCTGGGAAAGTCGAGACAGCAGCATGCCCTCCAATTCATGCGCATTGCCGAGCCGTTTCCTGTGCTTGCGCTAACACCTGGCACGTACAGATGTGAACACTGCGTTCACACCTGCTCGCGTGTGCTGCTGCACACATGTGCGGATCGCCTCCGACACATGTGCTGGCACACAGGCAGGCAGCGCGTATGCCTAACAGGTGTCCATAGAGTCAGGGATTCGGCTGCATGCGCGCCACAGTGCTACCTTGGAAGAGGTGTGCTGAACCAAAACCGCACGAAGCAAGCATGCCAGAAACATTATTCGCTCGAGACGAATACTTCGAGATTTTAAATGCCAAACATTTGGATTGAATTGAATACAAAATACTTTACTACTCAACTGAATATTCAAAACTTGCACAGGCCTAACGCAAGGCCAGGAATTACCATTTGCACGCTTTTGCCGCGTGCTGACCGTCAATTATCTGAAGAACAAGTTAACTCACGTGATGATCGCATGATACTGCCATCTGGACATCTCGCGATGTTTTATTGCGGGTTTAGATGAACAGGAAACTTCATTTCTGAATGTTTAGGAGGTTCGAATAGCTCGAATCGTGAAAGTGCGATGTGAATCGAATAGCAAATACAGTAAAACCCCCTCTATAGTAAAGTAGCTTGGACCAGCAAAAATCTTTACTATATCAGAGTCTTTACTGTATCAGTTGCTGGTGATGGCATGGCTCTATGTTCTCTGGCTCCTTACTAAGCATGAAGTGTTGGCTTATAAAAGAAACACTTAAAAATAGCTTACATCCTGCTCTTATTGTGCCTTTATGCGATTATTTATTTTGAGTTATTACATGTTATGTTTTCGACTGGTTTACGTCTTGTGGAAGTATACCGCATTTGCACGAATACAACACAGCTAGGAATATAATGCCAGTTTGATTCCATGTGAAAACCAATGCTTTGCATGACCACGGCGTCGTTTTGCGTGGCCTCAGCGTCATTTAAGAGGTAATAGTTAAACGCACGCAAAACAGTCAAGCGCGACAAAACTGCCTACACAGTGCCACCGCTTCCCCACGCTCCGTGCTACCATGCTAAAAACGCACATAGTTTTCTTCCATTTTCTAGTCCTTACTGCATTTTTACTGGCTTTCCTTTCTCAGCGACCCGCACCACCTTCTTTGTACGCTCATAGCCAGCTTTACTTTTTCCGTGCGTGCCACGGGCTTTGCCTCACGGCTCAAGGTCTTCTAGAAGTTCGCTTCTCCTCACAACTTCCAAGCTTGGTCGTGGAGCCACCTCAAAACGCCGTTTTACCGTATACGGTATCTATATGCCTCGCGATCCTTGACTTCGTGCGTGCCGCGATGTCATCATTCCGCGAGAAGTACATTTCCATGGCCAGGCGCTCTTTACTATAGCAATTTCTTTGGAAAAAATCTTTACTATAACGAAAAAAAAAAATGTACAGTAGTCTATGGAAGGCGAAAAGGGACCACAGCTTCACTTTACTACAGTCGACGACCGAAAATTCGGATGCCTGATTTTTTGGACATGCTTGATTATTCGGACTTTTTCGCGGCACCGCGACATGGCCCATAGAGCCAATGTGTAAGAGCGCTTGAAATTTCGGACGCACCGCAACTGACCACTCGATTTTTCGGACCTCGTTCGCAATCGCCGCCAGTACCCAAGCCGCCATATAATGTGTACAATGGAACCTCATTACCCGAAACTGCAGGAGAGATCAAAAACTTGATCAAACAAATCGAAATTCAAGCTTAAAGGGAGCCTCTTAACTTGCGACGCTGAAATTCTGCGCGAGTCGGCACATTGGGCTCGTGTGTTTTCGAATTCGTACTGTTCTTGAATGTCTTCCACCGCACGAACTTGAACCGTAGTCTGAGTTCACGGAACTCATCTGTGCCAAGTCTTTCGTCCCGAATACGGAATGCGAATACGATCGCAGAGCGTTTGATCTTTTCTTTCCTGCATGGATTGATCGCTTGGCGCCGCGCCATTCTCGAGGCCGCGCACACGCACAGGAGCTTCTAAGTGCCGTCTATGGATGGCGCCCGAGGCCGTGATCATCATCATCATCAACTTTTTTTTTCCGCCGTGATTATCCGCTATTTACATCGGTAACGCCAGCTCCAGCCTTTTGTGGCGTGTTAGCGCGTTCGCCGTAATAGTTGTGATTGTGGCTTTCGCGTGCTGCCGCCAAGCTTCTCAGTTTTAGCGCGATGGGCAAGCACCTTAAGCTACACGGCTGGGAGTTAGCTCTCGAACACAGCAAGTGTGCGGTGGGCAGGAAATTCGACGTGGCCGAGAAGTGCGTCCGATGATGGTGCAACCAAAAGAGAAACACAAGCTGCAAAAAGCGCGCTTTCCGAGGCAAGCCGTGCGAGTTTCCGGAACTGGAAGAAGAGCTGCTCCTCTATTTGATGGAATTTCAGAACAACGGCTGCGCGTTGACAGCGGACATGCCGCGCGGCTTCTTTTGGGATGAGCGTGCACCAGAGCACAGCACCAGCTCAAGAGTTGAAATACTCCGCAAGTGACAATTGAAATAGAATAAATGTCGCTCATTCCCTGGTTGGTGTGCTTTTACTTTAAAAAAAAATTTTTTTTGCACATCGTGTGTATGGGCCGCACCCCAAAAAATTGGCCCTGGAATCAGGAAAAAAAAGAAGTGCGGCCCTTATACGCATTTATACGGTATGTCGTGCGGCGAAATTTAGTCATGAGGAGCTTTAGAATGTGTGCAACACAACTGGCCGCTTTCTCCGGCAAACTGGTAATAAATTTGTGATTTTTTTCGGTGAAATTTGATTTTCCGGACTGCCCGATTTTTCGGTCGTTTTCGTGGTCCCTAGAGAGTCCGAAAAATTGGTCGTCGACTGTATATCAGAGTTTTTACTTTAGCCGAGTTTACTATAGCGGGGTTCTACTGTACTACAGTCGAACCCGGATATATCGAACCCGCATATTTCGAATTATTGGCTATATCGAACACACAGATTACCCCCTTGAAAATACTATGTAAAAGTATAGGACAGTTGCGTTGTATATCGAATTCCATTTTCGCCGGACATTGGATATATCGAACGCCGCGCCGCGCCCCTGGAAGGTGCGCTTTCCCCAAAGACATTCCTGTCCGGTCCTCAGCCGCCTCAGCGGAGAACATTTCCGCAGTCAGCAGGCGCAGGGCCCTTTTTTTTTTTTTTTGTTCCCCGTTTTTGCGCCCCACCGGCGCGAGCTTTCCCACTCCTCCTCTCCTCCTGTACCGCCGGCGTGTGCTCCGTCAAGGTCATTGGAGATCAGCGAAGAGAGAGCGCCGCATGGAGACGCACGGCGACCACGCTTCTTGGGGAAAGAGAGAGAGAAAACGGTCGCTCGTGGGCACATCGTGGGTCTGGGGAAAAGAGAGAGCTCAGAAAAAAAAAAAAAAAAAACGAAGCCCAGAGCGCCGATCTTTCTCCCTGCTCTTTCTTTTCCCCTCTGTCGTTCCTTCGCAGCCGCGTTGACTGCCGCTCGCATAGGCTTCGCTCTTATCGCTCCATCTGCGCCTCGCGTGTTTTTTTTTGTGTGTGTGCCTGTGTTTCAACGCGCGACGTGAAGCAGGCCCCAGTAGCCAACTGTTTTGGCAAGGCAGGCCTTGAAGTGGCCGGAGATTAATCTCCGGAAGATTTAGATGACGATGAGTGCTTGGACGACGCGTTTCGCGACTTGTCCAATTTTCTCGGCGCCGTTCCGTCCGAAGTGACTGTTGAGGACTTTAACGCTGACAGCGAAGTTCAAGCGGTAGCTGGCGTTCAAGACGCCGACTCCAGCGACGACGAGGGCAACTGTGTTGTCGAAGAAACGCGTCCGTGCGCAGCCACTGAACTGGCGTCAGCGTTAGCCTGATTCGGCGCTGTTGCGGCGAAATGGAAGGCACTGTGCTCTCGCACCTGGACAGTCTCGAGAAGATCGAGGCCAGTGTTTTGAACTTCGGTTCCCAGGGGAAAAAGCAGCCCAAAATTAGTGATCTTTTTTTCCGCGAAATAAAGCGCTTTCACATTGCGCGCCCATACTATGTGATTCGCGGCTGTTCCAAACGGTAAGCCACAATTTGTTATGATCGGGAGTGCAGTTTTAGCCTATATCTGTATATCGAATTTTCGCTATATCGAACTATTTTCCGATCCCCTTCGAATTCGATATATCCGGGTTCGACTGTATTCGCAAACTACGCAAGGTTTCAAATCTATGTATGCTTCTAAAAAAAGTTTTTTGTCGAAAAATTCATTCAGGATGAGCAAGCAAAGAGCAAACTACACAAAATGCAAAAACTATTATATCCTTGAAGTTAACAAAGACACTATCTTGTGCCTGTTTTTGATGACTGTAGCCCAGACGCTGCAACTGCAAGCGGCAAAACTGGCAGAATGACATCTGACAATGCTATCAAACAGGCACAAAGAGATGCATCCCTAGCAACACAGACAAAGAGTGGCAGCTCAGTCTGGAATGCACAACGCCTGGAGATAAGCAACAGCTGTGTATACGCTGCCCCACGCGTTGTATTCTCCATGAGGCGCAGCCCCCGTAGCGCACGGGTTCTCCCATACCGTACGTAAGCTATGCAATGGGCCCACAAATGCTGTCACATTTGTGAGATTGTCGGAGAAGTGATATTGGTGGGCTTTTTTTTTCTTCTTCTTTTCAGCAGAAGAATAACCTTGCCTGATTTGGGACCTCACTTTCGGCAACAAATTCTGCAAGCATATGCTCTTGGTGCTTTAAATAGCTCCCGACAGTGGCAATCATATATCTGGTGGAGGTCGAAGCGGGCTTTCATAAGAGCAGAGCACTAGCATGGCAGAGTTTTAGAAACATTCAGATTTCCCAAATCATGCTCCATGTGCTTGAAAGCATAGAAAATTTACTCTGTTATAATGAAGTTAAAAAACATGGTGTTCCATGGACTGAAAGTTATGAAAACTGGAACACTTTGTTGCATCAAGGATTTCGATACAATGAAGTTCGGTACATCGAGGTTTAACTGTAGACAAAGAGGAGATTGTGACCAGAGGATCGCACATACTGCAAAGCACTCCGGCACACGCTTTTGTCCATGTGCGCCGCGTACCCTCAGCATAACTGAAAATGATAGGAACACAGGCACTTGTTTCTCCACTGGCGCATTCACAGTTAGTTGTCAACTCTGGTATGGTGCACTGACATGCCATGTGGTCCTACACTTCATTTCCTGACTGCAAGAGCTCTTCTGCAGCGTACTAGTGATCATTCTAACAAGAAAACCAGAAGTTCATTTATGTGACAAGCATATCAAGCTGGTGAGTGCCGTAAGAAGTGCCATGATGTTTAACTGCAAGTTCAGGAAAGCAGGCAAATCCATATATCGTTCAAATACTCTGAATGGCAAAAGCACAGTCCCAGCTGAACCAAATAGCAAATACTTTCGGCAAAAACTATTCGAAATCTCAAAGCATCCGCAGATCCCTCCTTCTTGTAGCACTGTTGTAGAAGCTACAAGTGCACACCACCAATGCTTCTGAAAGCCCCAGAGCCTCTAACAAGCGTGCGAGCCAATGAAGGGCCAACAGCTCACAGCTTGCGCTAAAAACCTTCCTTTAGAGTTTGGCAAAAATTATGCAGCTGAGAAGGATTCACCCAAGCAGAAAGTACACAGACAGCAGTGCACCAATTTCACATGTAGCAACACTGTGCACAGATCATGTGATCTTAAGCTCAACATTCAGTTTCGGTTTTGTTCGCACTGCAGCATGTAGCAGAATTTGCCATTTGGCACAGTCTGGTGCAAATAGTGCACCACTTCCACCACTTGCTCAAGGTCCCTTTGCATACCACAATGGATTAGTGCAGGACACAAGAGCAGGTGCAACAGCTGGAAAATAAAGTTTATACCTTGGGACACACACTGTCTGGTTTTCTGTGTTACCTCTGTGCATGTGCATCTTGAAATATTTACCTCAAGCTATTTTTTGTATGCTGCTTGCCTATCCTTGCCTAAAGAAGAGCACGCTATCCCGGCTTTCTGTCTACAGCCCATAGCATAAATAATGTCAAAAAGAACAAAGCTGAATACATGACAAAATTAATTTTCGTTTCCCAGCACAGGGTCTCACTTACCTGGATGGGAGCAGGTCCTCTGACAAGAGTACGGGCACAGCGTGAGATGGGGCCGTACTTGGAAACCAGAGGAGGGTCAAAGGGCACCAGAGGGTCCTCTTCTGAGGGGCAACTGCATAAGGCATAAGCATATTCATGCGATAAAGACATAAGCAGGGCACTAGTTCTGTGACCTGGCTTCCTTCAAAGCCTCCCTTCCATTCACGTACAGGCAAAACTGGATGTAACAAACCCCAGTGTGACAAATTCTTTAATATTACAAAGATTCCACAATGCCGCAACATTGAAGCATGTGTGTGTGAGAACTCCATGTAATGAAGGTGTTGCAGCAGTTGAACTTGATGTAACAAACTCGCAACAGCGACCATCCGTTAGCTAGTGCTGACAGGAGCGCCCGTCCTGTCATGTCCTCTGTGTATTCGTCCTAAAAGTTAGCGCTGCTTAAATTTTAACAAAAGAGTTATTTGAAATTTGGCAGAACCACGTGAAAGTTTCAGGATGATAAAACACAAACTCACATGACAGAAACGTCCACAATCACAACGAGCAACCGCAGCTGACATAACGCGCCGTGCTCCCGCGCCATCAGCACATCTACATGGCAAATGCAGCAGCCTCTGCTGCTTTCGCTTTTGGAACATCACACCACATGGCCCAACAACACTTCAGGAGTAAAAAATAATAGGACATAGCAAACAAAGACACGGGACGAGAAGTGCGCGGCCATCACCGTAGCACAGCTGCTCGCATGATTCCGGCGCCGATAGCTCTCGCACGTCGGAAGTGGGGACGGCTAAGAGCGGCGGCGATGCAAGGTGAACAGTCCATTTTCTGGAGCAATGGCGGCAAGCAGACAAAGTGTGGGAACATGCGGGAAAGCAGGAAAGAAGCAGGTGCCTCTGCATGGGACGACCGCGCACGCTCTCCTTTAGCCCAGCCTCGAGTTGACTCCTCCGTCTCCTCCACTCTCCCAACCTCGCACGTGGCAGCGTTGCGTGAGCTGAGGCAGAGGTGGTGGCAGCTGCTGCCACACTTGTGCTATCATGCAATGTAATCTCAAAGGGTTTCTCTGCATCTGTGACTTTGACTAAGGGGAGGTTTACAGCAAACATTTTCAAGGTTACTTCACCTACATTTAATCTTATTTTGGTTTCCATTTGGCATTCTAAGCACTTTCCACTTGAAATGTACACCTATTTGAAAATGATAAGGAAACCCTGAGTTACAAGGTAACTGCTCAGAATGATAAAGAAATCTTCAGTATCAACTGTTCCTTCAAACACGTGCAGAAGAAGCACTTCATTCTAGGTGTGTGCGAATGTTTCGATAATTTCGAATATTTGGTCGAATAGTAGAAGATTCGATATTCGATTCGGTCCAAGTGTTTGGTATTCGAAATCTCGAAGTATTCGTCCTGAGCGAATAGCGTTTCTAGAAGTCTTAATGGGTATGGTTTTGGTTCAGCGTATCTCCTCCCGGATGGCACCGTGGCACACACACAACGAAAGCCACGACTCCCGCGCATACGCCTGAGCCGGTATGCGCACGCTCGCGGCAACAGACGCGAGCAGGTGAAAGCGCGACGCCAGATCTGTACCTGCCACGTGTCTGCGGCTGCGCTACCCACGGTGCACACGCACCGTAACTGGCACAGCGGCGTGCATCAGTAAAGATTTAGCATAGCGCGATCTGCTTCCATGCGCCGCCAGTGCACACGTGCTGAATGGTCCCGATGGGACAGGCACGCAAGCAGCTGACCAGCGCCCTCAGGGCAATCTGCACAAGCGCAGTGCCTCCCCGTGGAAGCGGATCACGCTATCAACATCATCAGCCTGATTATGCCCAATGCAGGGCAAAGGCCTCTCCCATATCTCCCGGTTAACTGTCCTGCGCCAGCTGCGGCCACCATATCCCCGGAAACTTCTTATTCTGATCCTATTACCTGACTGATAGTGTGAATATGGTCTATAGACGAATATCATTAACGAAAGCCTGCCTAATCATTTGGCTGTCCTGACTCTATTAGCGATTACCTTAGTACAGTAGAGCTCCGTTGTTACGCTTCTCACTGCTGAGTTTTCCTGGCTGTTATGTCGTTTTCATCCAGTCCCGGCATAGCTCCCACAGGATCCACTGTACTGAGAACCCCGCTGTTACGTTGTAGCTGTGGAAACATTCCCGCATGATACGTCGCAACCTGGCACCCCGAACCCGCACGGGCAACGCGCGCCAACAGCCATTTTTACTTTTGGCAAGTCTTGGCCAGGCTTGGCTACGGAGCTGGCTGCAAGAAGCCGCACGCAAGTTGGAGAGGCCACCCCTAGACAGACGTTCACAAGGCGAATGACCAAGTTCCAGTGACTTTATGAACGACGAACTCGTAACCGCGATCTTTGTTGTGGTCTGATGGCTTCATGCAAGCGGAAGGCGCTTCACCTTGAGGAAAAGCTGGACGTACAAACTGCAGTAGACAGGCAGCTAGCGTGGCCTGCGCAGAGCAGCGCAGAGAGCAGCCTACGACACTTTCACTACTTGATGCTGCCAGCTACGTCGCTTTAAAACGAAAATTTTTATTATTAGAGATATTGTAGTGAAATTAAGTATGCATATGTATTTCTTCCTCCTGTTTTCAAAAATGTAATTAGTTTCAGCTTATCTCAATTAGTTCTCAATGTATAAGAAAATAACTGAAGCCTAATTAGGTAATTTCTTACGGGTCATTAAGACACTTTCCCTCAACATTTTTGGTTCCGATTAAAATGTAGCCGTAGCCAAAGACCTGCCATGCAGAGCTATGCTATTTATATTGTTATTAAGGTACATCATCATATAAAAATATTCAATTAAGTCGATGCATCCCAATTCTGGAATCTAATTAGCCAGTATTATTGTCTGCAAAATTTGATATGTTCAACTTAGCCACATAAAAATAGCATAGCTCCACAGTTCAATTATTTCTGAATTCAACGGTGTAAAATTTATTAAAATTGGACCACAAAAACATAATGAAAAGTTCCGTAAGGCTAGTGACATTGGCAAAAAACATGAAGCTGAGAAAATCGCATTTAAAGTTTTGACACTGACTACAGAAAATTTTGTGAGGAATCTTCAACAACGGATTTTATTTAGATGTCCCCTATCTGTTTCCCTACAAAACAAAACAAAAAGTGTCTTATTCCATCCAAGGAAACATTATTAAAAAAATGTCGAAGGTGAAAGTGTGATGAAGTTGTAAAAAAAATGAGTTCTCATGAAGTTATCAGTACATTTTTTTTAGAGACAACTAGAGGCCCGTGTACTGTGTGATGTCCTTGCACGTTAAAGAACCCCAGGTGGTCAAAATTTCCGGAGCCCTCCACTACGGCGTCTCTTATAGCCTTAGTCGCTTTGGGACGTTAAACCCCATAAACCAAACCAAACCAAACCAATGGAGTGCAGGGCTAGGGTGTTGAGCTCTAAAGGCAATATTTTGAATCCTGAAAACTGTTTTTTGAGGGACCTAGAGGTCTGGAGCCAAGGAGATCCGAGCCCCCACCATGGCAAGCAATTGGATGGTCTTGAAAAAAACTGTTGGGTGCGACGCTCGACACTCTTCTACTCTGTCTTTGAGAAAAACCGCCTGGTATTAGGCAGCGCGCTGCCCTGTGCCGCTTGAGAACATCTCCATAGCAGTCCAGGATTGTAATCTTTACTTGCTCCCGTTTTGTGCCGCCTTGTCAGTCTCTCATATTAGTGCTCTTTAGATGAGCTCCATTTGCCTTGCACAAACGCAGGGCGCCTTCCTCAAAATCAACTTCCTGCGCCGCAGGTTCCGCACTTCGCTTTCGCGAAAAAGTTTGTCATGTCCACAATCACGAACTCAGTACCAGCATCACCGGTCTGGGACTCCGCGCTGAGGCCAAGAAGTTCAAACTTGCGCTGGGTCGCTGACTTTTCCGACAGAGCGGACTTCGTGTGCGCCGATCGCTCAACAAGCTGCGCCTGCTCTACCGCTCTCTCGCACCACCGCAGAGTAGTACGCGGCATCAACACGAACTGTACCGCGATCCGGGATGCAATTCGTGCCAGAACTAGGACCCGCGGTGTTGTCAGCGAGCAGCGTGGTTGACGTTGTCGGCAGATCCAGCGAGTCCGTCACTGGCTCTAACTGAGGTCCCGACGGCGCACTCGTGGCCGAAGCCTTCGGCGTTTTGTTCCACGCCCGTTTCTTACGGCTTCCAAAAGCTCGTTGCGTGCACGGTTTATGCCGACTGTCTCCCGTCATCTTGATCGCGTGAAAAAATTCCCGGCACAAAGCAGAAGTACAGCGCGTCCAGAAAAAACAAGCGCAAAAGCAGACGCGCACGAAGCGACAGCCACGGCGGTGAATGCAAAAGAGAAAGAAAAAAAAATGACGCGCCGGTCACGCCAGCCAATGGCAGGCGCGGAACGGCACGTTTGAAAAGCGCGCTGTGCGCGAGCCAATCAGCGACTTGGAAACGGCCTTCCAAAAACCGGCGAGGGCACGTGTTTCGCTTGGGCGACGCCATTTTCAGATATTGCGAATTACGCACAAAGAAAACAGCTTAAAGCCAAGCCCAAGATGGCGGCGATCGGCTGGCTGCAGCGTCCGTGGCGCGCGCGGGAAGTTCGAACAAATTTCGCCCTTTTGAGGGCATTTCGCGGCCGCCGTGGTATACTGAAAGCAGATTTTATCTCATTTTCCGACCGAATTTAGCGTTAAAAATCTGAGAATAGGTGCTCAGAAGGTCAAACGTTCCAAAAATGAGTTTTGCTCAAAATCGATTTTTTGACCATTTTAGACTGTTCTAAGACCCGCGTCTCCCCTTAAGTTGCTTTCATGTCGTTCACAAAAATGTCTGAGGGTGTCAACAAGAACACACCCAGGCAGGCGTTCCCTACTAAGCTTAATACAGCACGGCTGCAAGTGATGCCTTGGGTTGTAGTGCACTGCATTTAAATGCGAACGTTTAAGCGCAGTTTGCCATCCCGCTAGCCAAACAATCATGCTTGTATCAGATATAATGCAAGTTCATATACACCTTACAGGTTTATGACGACCTCAGCTCATCACGAACGACTGCCTTTTTCTTTTTACAAATGGCTTTTGATGAACAGAGGTAGTCCGATGGAGCTCTTTTTTTGAAACGGCTCCAGACAAATTTCTGCTTTTCTACCGGACAAATTCTCTGCAGTGTCTGAAATTTAGGCAGACAAGATTCGTAAAGTCATTTGGCACCCGCGGATACCGTTTTAACCTGGTGGGCCAATCTTATGGCATTTTACGACACTTGTTCACTACGTGCGATGGCCGAGCTAGAGGCAGACCTATTAGGTCTAGCCACGAGTACAGGCTGGGCATACGCAACTCACCAATGCCAATGGTGACTGCAAGGTGCTACGACCCGGAATCCGTGTAAGTCGAGGAAATCCGGTCTCACGAGAAAAAGCAGCCCGTCTTTGACAATTTCAGTGAATACAACATCAAGTTGGAGAAGAAGTTCGAAACCACAAACCGGGAGCTGCTGTGCCATGCCGGTGGGAACGCTGGCAGCCATCCTGCCGCGTCAGAGCTGCAGCAAACCGAAGCCGTCGCCTTGCCAGACATGGAATCCAGCGGTCACTCCAAAGTTGGAGAGAGGAGGCTCCATGATTATAATCAAGCCTAGAGACCCCTTCAACTTAGCCAACTAACAACTACAAAAGAAACAACGAAATCGGAGAAGCCATCTGGCAGCTGTGAGGATCCCTCAAGCTATGAATGAGCTCTCCTTCTGGGCTGCCTAGGACGAAACCATTATATAATAGGCAGCCAAAATTTGCTATACATAAGACAGGTGCTTGCCATAGAAAGCTTGAACATTGATGGCAAGATGCATGTGGTTCAGAGGTACTTGAAACTGACCGAAGACTCCAGCTGCGGGGTTATCCAAGTGAACCCCAAAGTTTCTGACAAAGACATTTCCGAAGCCCTTCATTTGCCAGGGGCTAAAGCGATCGGTGTGCGAAAACTAGGCAAGACCAACGTCACGGTGGTCACATTCGAGAGACGCACAGTGCCTTCCAACGTGTTCTACTGAGGCGAAGCTATTCCGGTCCGTCTCTACCAGAAGACCACCCCGGCCTGCAGCCGATGCAGCAGCATCAGACACAAGGCAGATGTTTGCTCCAACCCAAAGAAAACCACTGCCATGCCTGCGGCAAGACCAGCTCAGAAGATGAACACAAATGCAAGCCTCAGTGCCTAATCTGCAGAGAATCCCACCTCACAGGCTCCAAGGAGTGCACCGGGAAATACATAAACCCGAACTACAACGCTGCTGCCGGAGTGACGGAAGGAGGACATAAATTCAGACCAAACAACAACAGCAACCAATCAAAGAAATCCGCCCTACCCATAGGACCGAGTGGAGAAAAAGGAAGCAACCACTCAGCAGCCATGACCGGAAATAACCAGGGGACGCTAGCTGCTGCTGCCGCCATAGCCAGAGCCACCATCAACAATAACAAGGTGAGCTGGAGCAGCGTTACTACTTTCCCTCTCCCTCGTTGGCTGATCAAACACTTGAGGCTGAAAATGTAAGACTAAAACAGGAACTGGGAAACCTAAAGGAAACACTGAACGTGACGACTAGCCTGTGCCATACTCCCGCAATGACCACCTCCCCCGCTTCTTCGGAGGACAAGATGGAAGAGGAAGGTTCGAGCCTTTCCTCCACGGGAGCGCAAAACAGGGTGACCGCCAACAACTTTGGTTTTATAACCGAGCAAGAGATTGGAGAATTTGTTCGAGAGGAAAACAAGAAACTAGAAGCGAGACTGGAGCAGACATCTGAAGCATGATTGGCTCTTATCAAGCAAGTAAAATAAAACATTGAAGCGCGGATTACCCAGATAATGCTAAATCTCACACAAAAGATTGAGTGGAAAATAGAAGAGCAATTTGCGGAAATGAAAGCAAACATAGAACAATACATTCAGGAGGCGGTAAAAAAGACTATTCAAGCCTCGGTAGAACCAGTTCTCTAGACGCTGCAGTCCTACAAAATCAAAATTGGCAGGAAACTGCAGGAAATGGCTGCAGAGCCTAGAGAAAAAATTAGGGGTGTGCGAATAGTGGTTTTTTGATTCGAAGCGAATTCGAAGCGAATAGCGATTTTGTTCGAATAATTTCGAAGCGAATAGTTCGAATAGTACTTCTGGCACTAAAAAGAGGCTGAGTGACAGTAGGCCTTTCCAAAACCATTTATTTTCCCAACACACGATGCCATTACACACTGCACTGAGGCTTTATTTAAAACCACACTTCAAAATTTTAACACCTAGAGTGAAGAACAATTTTTACTGGCAATTTATACTGGAAGAACAACTGTTACATTCCAAGACTTGCATTCCCTCGAGCAAGAATGGAAACGGCTGTACAAAACTCGCGCCGCAAGCGAAACGTCATTCACACCGCTCGCGCGTACTGGCAAAATTGTCCCCGGTAGTACCTCCGAGCAGCACTCAGCATCGCGCTTCCATCAAGAATGCTCTCAGCCTCCAACGTATCGGAGTGCCCGAGTTGCGGCGACGGAGTTCGGCACACCACCGAAGATGGCTCAATACCCTGATTACGGCGGCGTTCCGTTCCCATCAACGCGCAAGCAGTAAGAATAGCATGAAAAGACGCCAGTCGTAGATGCCGAGCGTTAACGGCAGTAATCCTCCACGGGTGCACAATAAGCTTAGCGTTATCACACGCTAAAGGCGCCCTTCCCATTGACGTAAGTATACACTTCGGCGACATCGAGTCCCCGCGCTGCCGCTGAATTTTTCGCGCCTCCGCCGGTAATATGATGGCTTGCTTGACAGCTGCCGAGAACGGTCGCTCATGTTCCTGACTGGGTGAAGCGATAGCGCGGTAGGGCTGCGTGTTTATCTCCGCATCTGTCCTATCTGGTAATCTTTTCCGCAACTCTAACGGGAAAAAAAATCGAGAGGCGGTGGAGCGGGCGCGGCTTCGGTGCTTATCTGATCTTCCAGCCAGCGTCCGCCGCGGCGGACGCGGTTGTTGCGTTGTGTGACGCGCGTCTTTTTTCGTTTTTCTTTCTTTCCTCTTATCTTTGAACTCTCCTCTATCTGCACGTGGCAGCGGTGGTGGCTCGGCTAGAGCCAGTCGGCAGGCCCGTACGCTTTTTTTTTTCACCCTTCGCTCAGTCGCAACAACAACAGCAATAAACTGAGGTTCCTTGTTTTGAAGCTTAGACGACTGATGGCTGTGCTCTTCCTTCTTTGCGTCTGCCTCGACACGGCGGCAGCGACGCGGTTTATGGCAGCCTTAGTGCGGGGGCTCGGAGACGGCCAGAACGCAGGATCTTCCGCAAGAGCGCGTCTCCCTCACCTTTATTTCGTTTGTAGTCGCCCTCACCTTTATTTCGTTTGTAGCTGGGTTCGCACCCCGACCTGGTTTTGATTCGTGTATTGACTGACCCCCGAGCGTTGAAAGCGCGATAAAAAAAAGCCATCTATGCGGCAATACTCGGAACTGAAACCACATAAAGCAAGCGGGCAAGCGCCCCAGAAACACTATTCGCGCGAGGCGAATACTTCGAAATTTCGAATACCGAGAATTCGGTTCGAAGCGAATATCGAATACCGTGCTATTCGATCGAATATTCGAAATTATCGAATATTCGCACACCCCTAGAAAAAATGACTAAAAGTTCCTGCAAAAAGAGCAGTAAATGCATAATACAGGAGGACACCCAAGAAGGGGATGCCTACAAAACACAGTCCACATAACACTTATTCAATATGGCTAAACATGGCAAAGAGAAATTACTAATCATACAATGAAATTGCAGGGGGTTTAAGAAAAAAAAGAGAAACGCTACAACAATAAATAGAGATGTTAAACAGAACGCCAGAAATAATAGCTTCACAAGACGTAGGTACAGAAGCTAAACTCGGGTTGTACAGTACCCACCAACCGAATCTGTCTACCTGCATCCTCGTGCATAAAGAATGCATGGCTGTAATGATAGATTTGGATTTGAGAGAAGAAATCGAGTACATTTTTATCCAACTCCTACCAAACAAACGGTCCTGCAAAGGTGCGTTCGTTCTGAACTTATATAGAAGACCGCAACAACGCACAGCCACGTTTGAGGAAGTCTTTCACAAAGCGACACTAATAGCGAACGCATCGCCTTTAGTGGTGGTAGGGGACTAACACATACAGCTACCAATGGGGTATCATAGAGAGAACGTAACAGGCAGAAAATTAGCCGCAGCACTAACCACCCTCACGGACCCGCTGTACCTGACTAGAATAGGAAATAGCGTCGGCCGAGACATGTGCTCTAGCTAGTCCGGAACGCTCAAAATTACGATTGGCACAATACAGAAGAAACTCTCGGCAGTGACCACTGCATCCTACAAATCACATTAGAATCAAATAAAATTAAAAGGAGGGGAAAGGCTTGCCTGACCGATTGGACAAAGTTCGGGGAAGTGGAAGCCTTGGCACTGGGTGTCGACGCGGCAAGCTATGAGGATTGGGCCAAAACGCTAACTAAAACCAAAAATCGCTTGACAAGCAAATTTCAGACTACCAACGGCACCCCGGCAGTAGACAACCACCTCTTACACTAGTGGGAAGCCAGGAGATCTCTAAGGGATGGAAAAAACAGAAACACAATCGTAGAGATAGACATAGAGAAATACAGAGAGGGGGAAAGGCAGGGGTGTTAACCAGAAAGGATTCCGGCTGGCTACTCTGCAACACAATCGTAAGCTTAAAATTAGAATAGCCCAGCTAACCAAACAGGCAGAAGCGCACGCGTGGTCTCTAGCCAAAACCGACTACTAGATATCTAAATGCCATTCCCTACAGGGTACCCTCAGCACGGAAGGTACTTGGAGCTTCCTCAGGTGCCTCATTGAGCCTAATAAAAACCGAAGGAGAACAGATCAGAAATTTAAGGAGGGCACTCCACAGATGAACAACTCACCGACAAACTCAAACCAAGATACTTATGTACGACTTGTGACGATGATGAGGAAATCAGGACATACACCGGGGAGGAAAATTAAAAGTTGGACACAAAATTTACCGTCGAGGAGATCATAGCCGCACTGATGAACATGAGGCGAAGGACAGCACTTGGAGACGACAAGATAACAGTCGGTCTTCTGGCCAACCTCAACGTTCCAGCTCTACAAGATTTTACGCACCACATCAACGAATGCTGGGGACTTGGGGGTGTTACCGAATGACTGGAAAACATCTATAGTAAAAACATCCATAGAGAGAATAACCAGGGTAACAATGCCACGGCTTTGCAAAAAGTAAAGTCCACCTGCGAACAAATTAGATGAATGGCAGGATATCTGGCAAGCACGGTGGACTTCTCGAAAAAGAAGCCGTTAGCCTGCTTCAAGCGTTCATCCGTCAGTCATGCAGTGTACAAGGCGCCCTACCTCGATCTGAGCAAGAGGGACCGCGGGAACCTTGAGGCGATGATTCGGGTGAAGGTTGAAAAGGCGCTAGGACTCCCTGCCAGATACAATTTGGTGTCCACAACTCGGAGGAGCTGACTGAGGCCCATAGAACAAGCCACCCTGCCAGGCTGTCAGTGACCAGCGCCGGCAGATAAGTCCTTCAGGACCTTAAACTAACACTGCTCCCCACCACCGAATGCAGAGTCGACGTCCCAGAGGCATGGAAAAGCACTTTGTCTGTTAAGCTGCTCCCCAAAAATATGAATTGGGAGTATAATCAGGGGAGGCATGAAGCCAGGGCAAAATTTATCCGAAATTACTACGGGAATAAGACAGGCATATACTACGTGGGTGCAGTGCGTACAACCGAGGAGGGTATCTGCACCACTGCAGTGGTGCACGAGGGAAAGCAGGTGAACCTGCTCTCGGTAAAAAGTAGCGACACGCTAATGTTAGAGGAAGTGGCGATTGCACTGGCCGCCACCCACTCCGACGACTCGCAGCAGGCCTGCTGAAATTACGTGCGGGGTAGGATAACGCCACTCGCCTGCAGAATACTATTGGCATTTGAGACCAATTCGGATTCGGCTATGAGTAAAAAACAGACAGTATGGGTGCCCGGTCACCAGGGGGTTGAGGGAAACGAGGCCGCTCACGTGGCTGCCCGAGCGTTCCTTCCTCCGAGTGGTACTCCCGGGACCCGCCAAGGGTCTCGACAGAACCGAACAGTGCCACCTTAGACGGCTCCAAACCTGGTCTTTCTTAAATCCTTCATACTTAAACAAGTGGACCCAACATTCACGGGCAGGTGCAAATTCTGTGGGCAGTATGCTGACCTAGACCACATGGTGTGGGCCTGCCAGTACAATACACACAGAGCCGCCATAAGTCAGCCAACCAGGGAGATCTGGGAGGCGGCCCTGTCCAGCTCGGACCTGGAGGCCCAGCGGGCCCTGGTCCACAGAGCACGGGCAGCGGCAGCGGCCAACAGCATCAAGGAATAGGGACTGCCACCCAGCGCAATGACCATCCCCACCTCCCTTTCCCAGATCAGTACAGTGCTATAATAAATGTTTTCTCCTCCTCCTCCTTTTAAAACATACATGGCAGTACCATTTCACGTCACCAAAAATGAGTCAATTTGGTACCGTTTATTTTTCTTTAAATGAGCCTGTTCATCTGATCCTGTTATTTCAGACAGTTAAAAAAGAGCAATACCAGAAGCATTTAGTAGTGAAGATGAAACACATAGTATAACAACTGAACATTTGTTTTGGTTAAAAACAAAAGCTAACTGAACAGCTTTCATTGCACAGCTTTGTGAGGACATTTTTGGCCATCAACAATGAACTCCCTGGCGCAGCGATTCAGAGGCAGGAAAAACAATTCTTCGTGAATTGATGAATCGCTGACCCTCTCATTTCAGCTGAAAGTACTCACGGTCGAGTTGGGTGGTGACTGGACGTTGAGCTGTCGCACGATCCATGGCTGGAGCCCCAGTCGTCATCATCCTCCTGAAGAAGGTCACAAAAATCAAACAGCAATTAATTCAAGCTACACTGAGCCTGCTCTGAAATGGTGCCACTCTGCACAACACAGCCTGGACACAATCCAGCAGCAATGAATCCTGCGCTGTCTCATTTTGTACGCGCATGAATTAAGAGACCGCATTCCCTTTACGACCAAACTTAGAGGTGCACTGAAGAGGAATCTGAACTCGTATTTTTACTGCTGAAACTCGATCTACACGTTCCGAGCGTTCTTGGAAACTTCGAAATATTGTCTTGTGCGGCCGATTTCCATAATTTAAATTGGATTAATGTCGGGCTCCCGCCTTTTTTTTTTTTAATTCCCCACAAACGGTGGGAGGAGTTGACCAACCTTTCACCCAGACCGTGGCGGCTTGCCGCTCTGCCATCGGTGGAGTGATACGTAGTGATCAGCAAAAGCAAAGAGTCCACGCATATTTTTATTTCCGTGGGCCTAATTTGCAGCTACGTAGTCTTTGACTAGACCTATTTATTCACAAAAACATAAAAGAAACAAAATAAAAGCGAAAGCAAAGTCGCCACGCGACTGCCTGAAAGGCACTCCATGCGTTGGTCGACTTCTCCCACTGTATGCGGGGAATTCGAAAGAAAAAGGCGGGAGCCGGACGTTAATCCAATTGAATTAGAAAAATTGGCCGCACAGGGCAATAAATTTAATTTTCTAAGAATGGTGGGAATGAGCAGATTGAGTTCCCGCGGCAAAAAGACGAATTTAGATTCCTCTTCAGTGCACCTTTAAACCAATACAGTCTCCTAAAGGCGATGAGTTCAACAATGAGCAGCCTTTTAAAGGAGAAAGAAGAGAATCAAAGGCATAATCTTAACCTGAGCTTAGAAACGGAGCAGTGCAAAACGGGGTGAAACAGGCAAGCAGTGACAAACAAGCACCGTTTGCCACTGCTCATGCATTTCGTCCCTTTCGCAGCCTTCTCTCAGTCACAGACCAAGTAACCAAGCTTCCAATCCATTCAGAAGTGTCATTTTAGGAGCTCAACTATAGTCAGACAACCAATCACAAAGAAAGTTTCTTACAATAGACTCCCACTAAAACAAGTTCCTAGACATAATGAGCATTGCAAGAGCACTTGGCTTGTTTTCCAGACTCAAAAGTGAACATCCACGTGACACAAACGAGCTGCTTCTCATGATTTTTAGTTAAGACAAACCTTCACAATGACCGCAAACCATGGCTACCTTGTGCTGTAGTATGAATTATCCCCACGCGACTTGAAGCAAGCAGGAAACAAATAAAATGAAGCTCTTGACATGCCTCGGCATCAGTCATGAAGATCTGACACAGGTAAATCTCACAGCTGCAAACACAGCCCCTGCAGCAGAAGGGCATGTGGTGCCACCTACTGATGAAGTTGGCAACAACTGCACAGTGGACAAAGCGCAAACAGTGCAGTCAAGCAGTGGTGTGCAAACATTCCAAATTTTAAATGCAAATCAAATGTTTGCTATTGGCTTAATAATCAATTCAGGAAGTGGATATTCAAAAACTTCTGAAAATCAGCAGCGATCAAATACTGCCAACTAATTATAAATCCTACCGTGGCAAAACCATAATGCCTGGCTCATTTCCAAAGAGCGAGTTTGGTGAAGTGTCAGGAAAACAGCATAAAAGCATCCTCTTCACCTTCTTCTCCATTTTCTATTGCATGAACTAGTCATATTTAGCAGCATACTGCATTTACCTGTGCAAGACCCATCCTTGTGTAAGGCCCACACTTCCATTTTTAGGACGCACAAATCGGAGGGAAAAAAAGGACGAAACTGTCACGACCGATACCCTCAATGCACTACTGAATCATGCTACCTCCTTTTCTACCGCGCATCATCACCATCGCTGCTGCTCGGCCACCCAATCATGTGGCTCTACTCTTGGAGGTTCCATATTTCTTTTGGTTGTAGGAACACATAGCGTACAGTGTGCAGACTGTGTGCTGTCGGGCGTAAACCATCGAAGGCAATGGTGTCGTTCACGTACTGAAGCCTTCAAACTTGAAATGGTCGGCTACATCGAGTGACAGTGCAATCGGGTGGCTGGACGCAAGCACAATATCGACGCGAAGTGCGTGCACTCCTGGTGTCTCCAGACAGATGAACTCACTGTGACCAGCAAAACCCGAAAGGTTCTCCGCAACAAACCATGCAAGGTTCTGAAACTTGAAGGCGAGCTCGTGAAATACATTCGTGGCACCAGTAACGGCTACGTGGTGTCAACTGAGATGGTACGCATGAAAGCTCTGGCTATTGCCCACCACATGGACATCGTGCCAGCATACTTCAGGGTAAACCATGGATGGGTTCATCAATTCACGAACTGGCACTAACATACACCGTAGAACGACACTGTGCCAGAGGCTACCAGCTGAATAAAAGGACAAGCTGTTAAGTTCCATCACTTTGTCAAGAAGTGTCCACGAGAACATGCCCACACCCATGGCGCTCGATTTATCACCTTCTCAACCTCTGGTGAGTTGCGATATGTTTAGTGCAACAACTGGCGCAACGTTCCCCCCACTGAGAACACAATGAGCAACCAGAGAGTACAACAATGCTTGGGCTTCTATGGTAAGCAGCTTTATATGCCACTTTTTAGATGCATCTCTGAAGAGCACCATTAAGCCCCATCATTTTTGGGTTTCATTTTTTCAAATTTGGGGGGATGAAAATACGGTGGCATTCATTTACTTCTTATTAGGTAACAAAGTGGGTTATTTAAAAAGAAGTTCTGCAATTCGCAGACTTCTTGAAAGACAATTGATTATGAGAGCTCATTTTTATGCAAAACATAAAATGCTGGTATCATTTTATAAATGCAATATGAAAAAGGCAGGCTGCACAAAAGACTTCCTAAAACCCCATACCTTTCTTCTCTTTTTTTTTTTTTGCAATTACAGTCAAGTCCACTTATAACAATACTGGTTATAACAATATATCGGATATAACAATGGTCGGTCATGGCACCATCAGCTTTGCCATGTGTTCTATGGTAAAATAAACTGCGTATAGCAATGCTGTCAAGGCACATTATTGGTTATAACAATTAAATCTGGTAATTGAGTGTCAACCATTACAGAAAAAGAAAAGAAATGCTACAACCACACCAGCAAAACCATGCTTACAACACAAAAGCGTGCATGTGTGGGGCCGACCAATGGACTAAGCTGGCGCAGCAACGCCACAAAAGCAAAAGAGGCAGGCGTCATCGCGTCAGGAGAGCTGCTGCATTGGCTACGCACGCCATGCGTATCCCCAATCAGTCGGTGCAGCGCGCGTGCATGCAGCCATCGCGGTTTTTCTCTTGTCAGCTGTCACCGCACCCTTAGTTCTGCATGCTTCTTGAATTTCCCATAAGAATAGCTTCCAAAAAGCCGGCTTGATTCCTGTGACGTGGAGGTGCACAAAGCTCCCGGTGGCGCAGTGATGGCGGTGCTTTGGTCATCGGTGAACGGTGAACATTGTTCCGGTTCCCTGAAGTTCGATTTAACGAGCTTTTACAGGCATTAGAACAATCAAACCACTCTGGGTATTTACTGTCAATAAATGCTCTGAAGTTTGTCATCCTTTCTTTTTTTTCGGCACAACCCTGTTATAACAATTATTGGTTATAACAATGATACCGTATTTACTCGCATAATAGGCGCACTTTTTTTCCAGAAAATCCGGCTCAAAGTTCGGGGTGCGCCTATTACGCGGGGTAAAATTTCCGGAAATTTTTCGACTCGCAAAATTGAACACACCGCGTAAACGCACTCTTGTACGGGCCGCACCCCGTTTTCGCGAAGAAAATGTTAAAAAAAAAAAGGTCCGTGTAAGGGCTGCACCGAAACTTTCGGAATGCACGCGCCGAGGCCTCCGCGATCGGCTCCGGCTGCGCACAACGGGCGCTTGATCGCGGAGGCCACACACGCGCACAGGAGCTTCCAGACGCCGCCCAAGGCCAAGCTCATCATCATCATCATCGTTTTCCTCCGCCGCGAGCTTTCGCTATCTATATCGCCATCAGCATCTCCAGCTCGTTTTTTTTTTGTTGTTGTTGTTGCTGTCAAGTGCCGAGATTTGCGGTACCGTGATAGTTATCGTGGTTTATGGCTTTGCCGCGGAGCGCTGATGAGGCTTTGCCGCGGGCAAGCACCTTAACAGCTACACGGCTGGGAGTTTGCTCTCGAACGCGGCAAGCGTGCGGCAGGTCGGAAAATACGACGTGGCCGAGAAGTGCGGCAGTTGCGACTGCGGCGTCCCTAAATTTTCGTACGCGACTCCAAGCGCCGAGGTTTTCGCGGGCCTAAGTCGGGAACGTTTCCGGCTGGAGATGAAGCCTTCCAAACAGACGTTAACTGTGTGCGGCTGTTCTACGCGATGTCGTTGTACGTGCTGTGGGTCCGCAGCAGCTGCGACGGCAGCAGCACTAGTAGGGACTAGTAGTCAGTTCATCAAAAACTTTGTTAAAATAAAGATTGGGAAGCGGGGGGTGGCGAGGCGTCGGCTTGCAATCGTGTAAATACAGTATTGATCACAGTGCCAAGTTCGGGGTGCGCCTATTATGCGCGAAAATAAAAAAAATCTGATTTTTCGCGTCCTAACTAGGGGTGCGCCTATTATGCGAGTGCGCCTATTACGCGAGTAAATACGGTATTCCCATGGCGCTTGAATATTGTTATAAGTGGGCTTGACTGTATTTCATTGTATGCATTGCCATTTCCTATGCAGCACTTCCGAGTCCATGCAAGACCCGCCTGCCTTTGTACACAGTCACACAAATTACCTTGCTCTTTCCTCATGGAATAGACTGCCAGCACGTGGCAGATGCCCGTGAGCAGTAATGCAAGGCCTTGGATAAAATCAGTGTGCTGATGGCCATCTAGTAGTAGTAGTAGTAGTAGACTATAGTGATCTTCTGATGTTACTCGGCCAATCTTCCCAGGTCCGGGATGCCATCTGCCGCTTGCCAGGCTTGGTGAATGAGTTGGCGCTGTAATGGCAGCTCTGAGTGGGCCAACTTTATCTCCCAGTGCTTGTAGCTAATTTCCGAGTTGTCAGGGTTCGAGCTGTGCTCGACAGTTTGAGACCATGTGAAGGAGGGTAGATTTCTCTTCACAGGCCAGGCACTCTGTATGATCTTTGCCTGGCCAAATCTTTGCGTATAGCGCGAAGTTTGTATATCGCGCCCCTCCTTTTACCTGTCTTCTATACCTGTAGGAACAGATGTCACAATTACATTCTGCACTACAGAGCTACAAATAGATTCTCCTGTTGCAATACAGTTCATGGCATGCGTGAGAATTGGCTAAAACTTCAATCACAAACTCTCAGCCAGCAGCTGATATCGGTGTCCCTAAATTCGTAGCTAAACAAAAATAAGCCCTTATTCCTTAAAGCTGAGAGTAATGCGTACAAATGACTATGCTACTGTGCCAGAAGCACCAGGAGGACATATGGCAGTGTATTTTGGTGCTTCACTATGCCTGAACATCGGATGGAATGATATTTGGACATACCATGGACATGCATGGGAGTAATTTTCTGGCACCTAAAGAAAACCCACTGAACATCCTGGTACGACTTCCTTAGATTTCAAGGAAATATGCAAAATACCTGAAAAATAGGTAAAGCACATAACTAATGAATATTCTGTGCCTGTTAAAAAATTTCCATGACACGGCATACAGATAAGCGCACACAGAACGCATCAAGGCAATATTTGCTGTGCTAGTGCGACCAAGTACCGTATTTACTCGCATAATGATCGCACTATTTTTTTTAAAATATTGACGCAAATTTAGGGGTGCGATCATTACACGGAGTAAATTTTTTACAAAAAGCTTTTTGAGCACCGAAAACGCAAACAAGTCACAGGCAGACAACCCTTATCACACGGGCGCGCTACCCGTGGTTATGCTGCTAAACGCGGTTATCGCGAACCGAGCTCGGCGATCTCGGCAAAGCGCAAGAGCTGGCCCACTTCAAGAAGTACTTTCTTCGCACTAAATCACGTTCTAACAGCAACGCATCAAAATAGGCAGTGTGTATAGCGCTGCGCGACGGCACTTTTATGCGGCCTTCGATCTCGTCCGATAGCGCGGCAACAGCGTACTACAACAGCAACGTCCCATGGCGCTCAAGCTACACATTTTACTGCCGTTACGCCGAAAAATGTACGGTCCCTGTCGCATCGTTGATGTACTTAGGTGACACGTTCGCGACGCTCGGAGCACTGGATTTCGCGCGCTTACCGCAATGGTGCCGCCCACGAGCGCGGCGGACGACGGCGCTCTGTACTCCCTAGCCGTCACTAGGCCTAACTTGTTTCGTATCGAAGCCACAGTGGACGGCGGTTTTGAATTGACCAACGCTATAATGAATGTTCTACTTATGGCACTGCCTTACTCACAACCTCATTGTTTCATATTAAAATAAATATACACGATCGATTTCAGCGACGCCTTCGCAGCGGAGCTGGCCAAGCAGATCGGGTCACTCGTGCTGCAACGGCGGCAGCTGCTACGCGGCTGCGAACGTAAAACTAGCTTATACCGCAGTTATTACTCCTACCAGCAACTCGGTACAGGCCCGCGATCCCCAAGGAGGATTCATTTTTGACGTTCCCGTATCCCAGGGCTTATTATTTACGAGAACAATAAAGTTTAGCCGGATCATCGCGTCGCTTCTTTCATTGCACCACAACCCAGAACGGTGGTGAGACTTGCGACAACGGCGAACCGTGATTAAAGATAACCGCAGTTAAGTTTGGTATCCTCGGTTAAGCATAACCGCATTTAGACTGCCCGTGTGACCGCAGGTCAACCAACAGGTGGCTGCCGCTGCAATGCTGACAGAGCAAGATGGTAATCTGTACGTGCTATCTGTCAGACAGATAAGCAAGTACGATCATCGTCGACTAGACTTGACATCATTGAATTGCCGCCGCAAGTTTGGGGTGCGATCATTATGCGGGGAATAAAAAAAAATGAATTTTGCCAACGAAATTCGGGGCTGCGATCATTACGCGAGTGCGATCATTATGCGAGTAAATACGGTACAACAAAAAAAAAACAAGCAAATGAGGTTCAGTAATGCACTGTAGGGTACAGTGAGTTCTGAGGTGGCAGGGCCTAATGTGATCAGCAATGAGAGAGAGCCCAGCATGACAGTGGGCAAGGCTAGGACGAAGAATGGCAAATCACCCGGCAAGTGCAGGGTGGTGATGGGTTGCGCCAGGGCTCCTCTGGCTGGAAGGCAGGGCTCTCAGGGTTGAGGCCAACTGGGGGCAGGGGCCCTGCCCCCAGGTGGAGGGTGGGCGGTGCCAGGGCAGGTGGTGGCGAGTTCCGCCTGCTCACCACCACCACTGGGGGGCCACACTGGTGCTCGGGGCTGCTGCCTGCTTCACGGGACCTGCAGCGGCAGAGCAGTGGGCTGAGATGTACCGCATAATCTCACGTAAGGGCTGCACCCCCTGTTTTGGACTAGATAACTGAGAAAAAAGAGATACGGTTATACATTTTTTTTTAACTCGTGTATGCGCCGCACCCTCAAAATTTGCACCCGAATTTTAAAAAAAATGCGATGCTTACACAAATTTATACGGTATAGGAGGAAGGGACATGTTAGGCAAATATGCTGTCAGAGCACAGGGCTGCCTTGGGCTGGACGCTTCTACAGCACAACTCTCACGCGAGTAAGCATGCTGCATGCAAACTGAATTCACCAGGAAAAGTGGAACACTTCTGGTTCTGCAAAAGCAATCAGCTGGCAAGGCAACCAAGTGTTGACGATTCCACCTACATGCAGTTATGTTCCTGACGCATGCACACCTGAATCAACCACAGTCATTCCCAGTTAGATGTAAAATCCAGTACACGTGTGCAGTCAAACTTCATCTCCAACTTAATTACAACTAAATTAAAGCTGTATCAAAACAAAAGAAGCTGAATGTTCAATCAAATGCCAATGACTGAAAACTCTCAGAACAGACAGACCTGAGTAAACAAAAAGTTTGGGGGATATTCAAAATTCCGCAAGTGCGCTTTCCCACATAACTATGTTGCCCCAAACAAGATGGCCGACTTCGCTATAAAGGAACTACGTGGGCTGCAGGACAGGCGCTAAAGGTGTGGATAGATAGAATGTAAGAAAAGTATTTTGGAAGAATCAAACAAAAACCAGTCTTTCTTGCTTTTTTTCAGCTGGAAACGCATGGTCAGCCATCTTGTTTGGGACAACATTGTTATGCGGAAAGGCGCACTTGCGGAATTTTGAATATCCCCTATTAAATCTGCTGAAAGGAAATTTTTTTTTTTTCATAATTCACAATCAGCGGACTAGGCAGAAACGATGTGCAGAAAAGTGTCCAAAAATATTCCTATTTGATCATATTTTATTCGCGTCCACATATGTGGACATGCTGCCTCAAAGCTGCCACATGAACGTAAACACTGCGACATTTGCTTGCCTTTTCTGAATGATTATTAGACATGAATAAATGTTTAGCTGTGAGAATATAACTTCAGAGAATTATTCTTTAGTTCCTGACTTACGAAACAGACAAAAACAATCGTTCTATGATGGCAGGCAGAGGAAAATTTGACGTTTCCAGCGCCGAACGCGGCTTTTAGATGTGCACCCTTCACATCGGCACCATTGTGCAATTAACGAGTTCAGAAGTTGGGTCCAATGGCCGCTTCCATCCTATGCTAGGCAGGGTCTCAGTGATCTGAGCACAGGTGGAGAGGGAGGGAGAGAAAGCAGCTAGCCGCCTGTTTTATGCATGGTGTTCACAAAGAGGAGAAATCACTTTTAAAGGTCGTTGTTTGCTCAATTCAAGTCAGAGACCTGAAACAAACTACCATCACGCTCTACCAGTGTGCTGATTGTTGTTCAGTAACCTTGGAGCTGAGCGACCAGCTATGAACTGACTCGTGGTGTGAGGGCTCGGGTGACCCTTTTTCAACTCCCCTTGTGTAGTGCTGCCACTTTGCATTTTTCTCCATCTCCAGTTTTATACAAAATGTTAACAATTCTTGCTAAAATCCGCAGCAAAAGTTTCAAAACGATAAGAGAAAAAATGTTCAGGCCATGACTGAAAAGAAGTGTAAAAATGGTTTCTTGATTTGGACTCATGCAGCCCACATTCTAGCATGTGGGGTCTCGATACCTTTTCAATACTGGGCGGGAATCTGAGACCCTCCGAGACCCCCATAAGCACTGATCATAACGCGCCTTGTCGGCAGTGGCTAAGCGTAGTGGCAGTTCTTTGCGACCATCTACAGGCCTTGATTGGTTGGTCAGCCACTCTTTGGAGGTGCTTCTCTATCGACTATTTGCATGAACAACGCTTTAGCGCTGGAGTTGTCCAATGTTCACCTTGTAAAAGCAGAGTTATCAACACCTGTAAGCAAACGACCCATTTCGGACCACACGTGCCGAAAAAAAACTGCACACACTGGGCGAAAAACGCCACTTTGATAATTTCGGCATTAGGACACCATGTCCATGTTTGTGAACGCGGAACACTGAACGTCCACCGCAGCACTTTTTCTTCGTCTATGACAAGGAAAATTCGTGTGCTGCTTCCACATTAACCTACTGACTATTCTGAACGGTAAACTGCACCATTCACGACCATTTGAGAAGACAGGATGCAAAAATAAAAGCTATTTACTCGTCCCACCAAAAAAACGCCGTGATCCCCATCTTTCCTAATTTTTTACATAAGCATTTCACTGTAGATGGCGCCACAAGAGATTTCACAAGAGATGGCGCCACAAACTTGACAAGAAGGGTCCAAATGTTAACAACGCGGTAATCGAAGGTGGAAATTCGCCTTCTAAACGAAAATTTCAGCACACTCAGGTTATATGTGGACGCATCCCCCTGAAGGGGTTAATTACCATTATCTGTTGACAATCAGATAGCATTAATTTTTTTTTACACTTCGTTTATTCACACCAATGATAACTGAGTTCTTAGTTCAACTCTCCCTCTGTCCACGTGATTTGAAATGATGCAGATTCGTCAGATGGAGATTCCATGCGCCATTTTTTTTTGCCACTAAACCAGCCACGCGTATGAACTTGGGACTCGAAGTGGCCGCATTCTCTTGCTTTTGGACTGACTTACGCACAGATGGAAGTTGATGAAGACAAAGACAACCAAAGCACAGCGCAAGAGGCTGGCAGTTAACGAGCGGGATGTAAGGATGCAACAACAGCGTAGTGGTGTAATGCAGTGGCCAAAGAAACTGATCTGTTTGCGCCGCCACAAGTTTTAATCCCGCTCGTGGCTGTAAGGTTTTGAGTTTTTTCTATTCCTTTGATGTCACACCAACTCAACCAATTAGTGATTTTTATGACGAACTAATGTTGCTACGCTTTCAATGCTCTCTCATTAAAAAAAAAATGGTAGCGGTTAACGTAGTTAAACTGAGTAGACATGTAAAAGCAGGTATTGTTCAATTGGAGGGGACACTTAAGCTCGGCCTTAAGGGTATGACGCAATATCTTTAGTGAATTAATGCCCATGTATGCAGAATAGGTCATTCTCCATTTAACATTCATAGATGGCAGCGAGTCCTCATGCAGTGGCACCAATGCAGTGGCACCGCAGAAGCGATGCACCACTGCACTGGCAGGTCTATCACAGCCACCAGTAGGGATTGTGTGACCCATGTTGCTTTTCCCGAACAAACCCTCGCACAGATGGAGCAACACTCCTCCGAACTTGCCCGAGCTTATCAGAGTAACTCGTGTAAGCTGAGGTAGTAACTCTGGTTGCTAGGCAACGGCACAAGATCAAAAGAATGTATGTACGTATGGCAACAAGATTCTTGATTGGCGTTGGCGAGCATGAGTGCTTTCGCAATAAAAGCAAAAAGTTGCATTTCGAAAGAAAACTATCTGTCAATGAGGGTACCAAACTGTTCATGACAGATATTACATTCCCGTCACTATTTTAAAATGCACTGCCCCCACAGTCCAGCCCTTGCAGGATATTCTAATCAATGAATAAAAGACCCACCCTGACAAGCCGATGAGTCTGCAGATGGCACTGACCTGTTAGCAGATGTCCTGGCATCGCTACTGACAACAGGCTTGGGGTCTGTAGATGTCCTTGGTGGCCGCCTCGCACGGTACCTGCACAATTTCATTTCAGGGGTACCATTAATGCAAAAACAACTATTCAGCTGGTTAGAAAAGAGCAACCACTCGACAATGAGCACAGGCCACTACCAAAAACTGCCATTCCTGCTTTGTTCCTTGGCATTCTGCTAAGCTATCACTGCAGCAGGCAGAGGATGCGAGGAAGAAGCTTGGCCTGCAACACGGAAGCATACGCGAAAGCACACTCGCCAGCGGGATAGTGGCACCAAACACCAATGCACGTTGTAGCGACAAGGGAAGGACTTCACTGCTTTCTCATGACCCAGCACCTTTCCTACGCAAACACAAAATGCAATGAAGGTGACAGCAAAAACAAAGGTGGTGCTGATCAGTGTAAGGTCACCATACTGGACGACACTGATCAGCATCACAAACAGAGCAATGGAGGCTAGTGACAAAAACTTTAGTTGGATGCATTCTTTCTCACAGCGTGTCACGCACAGTCATAAACAAAAGTTTTCAGGATGCAGGTTTGTGGAAAAAAAAGTTTATTTCTATGCAGTTGGACAAAACAGGCCAATAAAAAGTATGCAATCACAAGGGGACACGCGCGCTCCATTTACAGTAAAAATATCAGCTGACTGAGTAGTGAGGCAAAGCAGAAATAAAACTTTTTACATAGAGCCGCATCCCACAAGCTTCTGTCCCTGACTGTACAACTGCACAAAGGACTAGAAAATGCTTTGTACATGAAAAAAATAGAGGTGTGCGAATATTGAAATTTTCTAATACATACTAAATATGAATATGAAGAAAAGATGGCTTCGAATATCAAATCGAATATCAAATACCTGCTCGGTACAAAAAAAAATTTTCAGAAAACGATGAACAGACATATGCTGCTGCCCTCATTTTTGTCGAAACAGCGTATGGTCTTTGCAACTGAAATAAACAAAACTAGACTTACTCAGCACCATATAAAAAACATGTTGTGCATAGAAATGTATATTACTTGATTAGGCAGCATAACAATATCCAACCTGTAATGTGGTCATGCAAAATGAAATCCATAAAATGGCATGACTGGCAACTAAAATAACATAATGGCTAGTAAAACCTCATTAATTCGGAGCTCAAGGGACTGGAAAAAATGGCCAGAAATGACCAGAAATGCACCATTTGGGGTCTGAAAGCTGCATGGAGCTGGGTTCGAATGGCTGACAAATGAGCAGGGCGACATATGCCGTCACTGCGGGTGAAAGGTGAAGCTCAGAAACCGAAACTATGTGGCCAAGCACTATGTTTGGCCCAGCGACAAGCACCCTCCGATGGTTGTCACGCCTGCTTTTACACCCCACTTAAGAGGTGCGTGGGTTACCATGCGCCATGGAATAAGAGATTTTTACACGATGCTTGTCCTGCTGTGACACCTCAACTCGTCCTTTTGGGAGCCAAATGCAAAAATTTGTGAGTGGGCTTTCCCACACATCATAGTTGGCCAAAATGAGATGGCGGAGCTCACGCTAGGAGAGTTATGACAGGACAAATGACTTATATAGGCATTAAGTATGCAATACACTATGAAGGGATAATAGAAAAAAAACAGTGCGTTTTCTCGTTGCAACTGTTCAAAGCGAGCGGTCGGCCATCTTATTCTTATTACTTGTCTTATATGGCAAAGCCCACTTGTGGAATTTCGCACAAAGTCAAGCCTCCTAGCAGTGTCCAAATGTGATTGGTCCACGTGATACATGGCTAAGAAGAAAGCGAACAGGACTCAATCGTCGAATAATTTGCCCAGATATTGTGGCTTTGTCACGGTCAAATCTATGAGAGTCGGCGCAGTATACAATCCCCGCCGAATATTCAGGAATTTTCGAATATCATTACCGAATACGAATATAAACCAAAGATCAAACATATTTGATTCACATTCGAAATTTCGAACAATCGCACACCCCTAGAAAAAAAAATAAAGCAGAAATATCTCGCAAGACGTGCCAAGATTTGCCCTGGTAGGCAGTGCAAATAACCCAGAGCAACAATTTAAAAGAGTGGATTCGGTGAGGAAATATAATTCATGTGGCAAAATTTGGCCATGAAGATAACATTTACATTAGCGTGGTGAGCACCGTTGCTCTTTCCCTGCATTCAGCTAGTCACGATTTTTGCCTCTGATGTGAATGATGGTACTTTCTGCACCTCGACAATGTCACTAGATATTGAGGTAAAAGGGCAGAGGGCAGGTCTCGTGATGAACCCTGAAAACATACTCTGTTGCAATGGATGGCTTCGGAAACAGCCCGCACACCTTCTGCAGATGGCATACCCCAAGACTTTTCACAGAAAGGTTGTTTATTACATACACCCGGTGTCCCAGCTAACCGTAACCGAAGTTTGAAAAACGACGGTGTGTCCCAGCCCTGTGAAACCAACTGAGGATTGTTGAGAGTCACGTGGCCTCGTCTCCACTATCTTTTCATTCTCCAAACTTTATTAATAGTAAAGACAAATTAGTTAACTTTTTAACTATTGGCTTCAGGAAGAAAGCCTCAATACAGAAGTTGTAGATTGTCTTGAAAAACATCTGACTGCTATGTCTGCACCAAGCTGCCGTTTACATAAAATACTTTTTACCAACCCTAAATGATAACTCGCACAACAAAAAAAGCTTCCACCTGACAGCAGTGCCATTTCAGCATGCCAAGATGCATCTCAGAAAACAAAATCCACTTTTCTCTGTAGCACTCACCCCGATGACGCTTCCTGTGTGCACTATGCGAGAGATATGATATGAGACAGCAGCTGGTCACGTGATAGCTCTCTTTGAAGGCCAGTATATAAAATTATGTAAATTATACCTTGATGCAAACATCACTACTAGCTGCTTTGCAAGACGATCTGCAACTTTTCAATTGGCACTTTGTTGCCCAAGCCAATAATTAAAAAGTTAGCTAAGGAACCTTTACTAATTACTTAACAATGGCGAACGAAAAAGTGCTGCAGACTAGGCCAGGCGACTCTCAACAGCTCTCAGTTGGTTTCACTGAGCCAGGACACTGTTTGTTATGTGTTCGGTTATATTTCGCTGGGATACCGAGTATAGAAACAGGTTTAGATTGACATTTCCAGGAACCGACTTAAAACTTCCTGTCTTAACTGTCACGTCGAGAACTTATCTCTCTCAAAAATTGAGTAGAGACCACCGCTGAGCACACACACAAGGCCAGCCTGTCCAGCTGCTACCAAAGCCTCTCCGTCCAAACTCTACAGCCCCAGGACCGCCATCGGCTATACATACACAGCCGACCTGCCCGGCTGCCGCCCAACCTCCCTGCGTTGGAGGTTGTCTTGCTGTCTCGCGTGCCCCATTCTGTTATATTCCAACGAAATTAATCCACCAGCCAACAGCCAGTCCTTCCACTTTTTCTTTAGCTCGGACATTGAACAAAAGTACAACAAAGAGAAAAACAACACAACATCGAACACAAGCACTACAAGTGGTGGGAATGGCCAAGAGCAATTTAAAGCAGGCTTTGTAGAAGGTGAAAATTCAATTTCGAGCAGCTTCCTTGCGTTTTGCAGCTAGAGCTCTATAGCGAGAATGCCACGGTTTAAAAAATAGCAACGCACAGCACAAAGATTTCTGTGGTGCGGGGTGTAGGCAGCAGTCTTGGCCAGCTCTGTGTATTTATTGAAATGTGCCCATATTCACTTGTTCTGTAGTAAATTAACACGAGCAAACTTTTGTACAACTATCAAAAGTAAATTTTTCTGTGCAAACATTGCAGAGAACATTGAGAAATGCCCATTTCAGCTGTTTCTGTAATGTCACGTTAGCACGGTTTCTTTTTTAACTTAAAAAAAAAAAAGCCCGCCAGATTTAAAAATCGCCACATGGCTGTGCTCCTAAGTCATGAGGTTAGCGCTCCAAATTATACTTCAACTAAATGAACTCGCCCGAATGAATAAAGAGGCCATCGCAGTCACAGTGATCGTTCAGAAATGAGCGCAGCCACTTTGCTTCATTGAACTTATGACGCCGCAGCATGAACACGGCCACACCACCGCCCTTTCACAGCATAGCACAGGTCAGTCCCTAGGCATTGCACAGATTCATAGAAGGCTATGACAGGTCTCTTGCAGTCCAGCATGGGTGCCTCTTTATCGAGCGTTTTATCGTGCATGCGCTGTCCTAGTATCAACGAGCACTACTGTCTTCCACTACTGATGGACTCAATGCTGCTGTGTGCTTTCCATACATTCCACTGCTTCCTCTTAAGTGTTTGCCACAAAGAGACTTGGTTCAGAATCCCTCGCACCGTAACATATAACTGAAGCTTTCTCTGACAGAAAACGTCCAGCAATGACAAAGGCTCAATATCAAGTGTGCACAATGTGGTTACCAAATGCCAACCCACAGAGTATGCCACCTCATCATTGGCAGTGGCTCAATTTAGTTACAACTCTTATTTACACAAACCAACTCTCTACACTGAAGTTTCAAATTAACATGGTCTATTGTGCGAATAAATCGGAAGCTCAGCAGCTGACAGCGTCATTACAGCTAGCAAGCCCAAACAAGGTCCACAGAATCGAGCTACCTCAGCTAGGGCGTGTCCAAAACCTCATTCGTCATCTTACACTGACCTTACCAGACACGTAACAGCGCTGCGCATAAGCCCTACAATTTAGCGTCACTGGAGCCTTTTAAAAGCCAATTTCTCAGCACGTGCATTTGCTGCAAAAGGAGACGAGGCTGGATTCCATCGGTCATCTTTCTCGTCGGAAGAAGGAACCAAAGTCATGCCTCTGCACATTAGGTAGCAGCAGCTATGCACATTAGGCAGTAGCCTCAGCCTCTTTGCACTGGCCGCAACTCTTGGCTGTTGGAATAGTACTGTATATACTCATGTAATGATCCCTATTTTTTTCCAGAAAAGTTGGCATCAGTTTGGGGGGAGGGTCGAAACTCATATAAATCCGTCCGTCCTTCCGTCATCAACAAATGCATGTGGTCAGGCACGTTCGTGTCGCTGGTGTTTAGCATCGTGCACTTTGATGCGATCAGACAATTTTGTGATAACCGGCGGCACCGGCCAATTGCGGCAAGATTAAGCAAACATGCTGAGCACCAGCCCTGAACGTCAGGTGTGCGTTTTTTATGCGAGATTAAAAAAACACACAAGACGGTTATGAGTGTACAATGCGAATGTTTAAGTTTTAGCTTAGGGCACAAAACGTTTTCTTTACAAAAAATTTCCAGCATACAGAAACAAGGTGCACTTTAAACTGAGGAATCAAAAGCAGTGATGCAGTGAACGATGTACAATCGAACAAACCGAAACTGCAAATTTTTGTTCCAGGTACCTAACTTGCTAAAATGCCTTTTTGTGGTAGTCAAGGCTTCGCACAGAAATGGCTCACATACATTCACGGCACCCCGTAACACCATTTATTCTCTGTACCTGCCTTCCTGACGGGAATGTGTTCTTTTGCTAATAGCAAGAAAAAAACATCGCAAAATGCTATCATTTGTGCCCTACTCTCTACCCCAGACATAACTGCAGCACTCAACTGCACAACTTACTTGCTACATTGGCTCCCTTGATGGGGAAGCAATTTCCTGTTCACAGCAAGTTTTTTTTTATTTATTCTACAACCCTGCACCTCTCTCGCTCAGATAAACTTGACACCTCAAGCCACAAAACTTACGTTCTGACGCAGCCTTCCCGATCAGGAGGTTTTCTGTTTACAGAAAGAAAATATGATAAAATGCCATCATCTCACACCATCTTATGCTCAGGTGATTTAAGGTCTCTAATTGCACAACCTACATTATAATTCCACCTCCTTGATGCAGAAGCGAGTAACTGTTTAAGAAAAAATATATAAGATCAAGCACTACCGTCACACCCTTTTCTTTTGCTCAAAAGACACCTGATATGACTTACATTCTCATTCTACCCTCTTCATGGTGTTTTCTGTTACAGAAAGAAAACACAGGAACTACATTTATCCTGTATACCTAACTCTTTCCTTTAAACAAAACCAAAGGTGTCTAATTACATAATTTACGTACCAATTTTATCCTTCTGAGGGGAGGCAACCTTCTATTTACGGAAAGACAATAAAATGCTACCAACTCATGGCTTACAATTTTGTTGAGATGAACCTTAAGCGGGGATGCAGGTGAACCAAAACATCAATTTTGATATAATATTCAGGAATGATGTATCCTATTACCTGTACAAAACAGCTGAAATTGTAGTACTGTACCTTGAGTGCCAAAAAAGTTGAGTGCATAACAGTGAGCTAATGGCTATGTCAGTTTATAAAAACTATCACTTAAAAAAAAAATACTGGTTTTTCATTCGCTCTTTAAGCACGTGACCCCATGACAGCCCCTTGTACAGGATAGCAACCTTAGTTTTCTTATCGCTGCTAATTTAAAATTTGCCCTTTTTTTTTTGTCATAAAAACTTGACAATTGCACATAAGTGCATACTTCTGTTTCTCACAAAACTTTGATCCAGATGGTACCTTCAAAGTAAATTTTTCCCGCATAGCATGAAAACGATAGCCTTCCTGACTATGCGATTTGGCACAAAATGCAAACCGAGAAAGCAGAGTTTAAAGATTTGAGCAGACGTAATTTTAATTCATTGGCTTTTTTTCTCAACTAAAAGCACTTGCAGCATAGGTAGGACCTTCTGAGACACTGTTCAGTGGTGAACGCTTGTAGATTTTTCTTTATTTTTCTGCTTTTGAATTGCAGAGCGACTTTGTACAGTACGGTCCGCTGTTAAAGGGAACATGTAGTTGCGTGTGTCTGCGCTTCGTGGAGCACTGCCGCCGGCAACTTGTGGGAACTGTCGACACAACAGGCACGCACAGTAAGCATGGCGGCTGGTCTTTCCGCGCATGCACCTGATGCCTCCCATTCTGCCACATCTAGGCAGCAGGGCTTCGTGAAGCCCGAAGGCCACGCGATCGCATGTTCCCTTTAACAGTGGAACATACTATACATGCTCGGACAACCATGCAAAAGAAGCTGAAAAGCAGCGATAAGCAGCTCAGACAGCTGTAAAATGAACGTCGTAAAGAATAACGGCCAGAATTCAGTCTTCGAAGGCCACAGATGCATTACCACTAATCATAATTTCATTTTGCCTGGCAATCACAACTCTCAAGACTAATACCCCTGTCACACGGGCATTTCGAAGGCCCTCGAACCGATAGTCTATCGACTCGAAGGCGATCGAGCGCTGCTACACGGCCAGTTTCAATGGCCATCGACTCAATAGTCTATCGAGTCGACGGAGCAGCCCGGAACTCTATCGAGATTTCGAGGGCCTTCGAGCGTTGCCCAAGGTTGCTAGCATTGCTTCGAACGACAACAAACATGGCGGCGCCCTTCAAAGCCGGACCCCTCGCTTCGGACTGAATTCTCGTTGTTGCTGCCTTTTTCTGTCCGTTCACTGGTCAAAAATGGGGCACCGGTCTTTCACTTCGTCTCATCTTGCCTACAAGAAAACGTATAAGTGATAAATTTGCTTATTTTTTATTTAGAGTGACGATTCTGCCGCTGCTAGGCCTAAGAGAGTCGGTTTGTTGACAGTAATAGTTCCCGTTTTGACAACCAGATGGCGCCACTAGAGGCTGAGTTTATTTTTGCGTCTCTGCAAGCATACGCCGAACTAATGTGGGAATGCGCCTGCGTTTAGCGTACGTAAGCGGGCATACGCTCGTGGCACGTAGACAGCATAAATTTATGCTCATTACTCACTGTATCTGTGTACGCCGCGAGCGGCGACGTGGTGGGCACAGCGAGAAGCAGCAGCGGCGCGGCCGTTCCAACTCGCCCGGGCGTCAACAGATCAGAACAGGTCCTAGTTTTTGCGGCGAGCGAATCCGCTTCGCTTGCCGGATTTTTTAACAAGTGTGAACGCGCCTTATGATTTCAACATTTAGTTAAGTTTCGTCAATATATTTTTGTTATTTGCGCGAAACCGAACGTAGCGATTGTGGCGCCACACGAGCTTGGCGTAAGACGCGAGAACGATTTCAATGGCCATTGAGATTTGCCGTGTAGCAGCACCGCAACTCCCTCGAGTTCGATGGCGATCGAAAATCTCGAAGGCCCTCGACTCGATGGCCATTGAAACTGGCCATGTGACAGGGGTATAAGATCATGTCGTTTTGCTTTATGCACTTCTTCTGCAGCCTTGACAGAAGGCCTGAATAAGCCAGAAAGGGCAAAAACAAGCAGCACTTTGGCTTTTTCCACTGCACTATGCGCTGAAAATGATGTTTTTGTTCACTGCCAGCGATACCTATCACCATCACAAAAAAAAAAAGACATCTATACAGTGCAGATCATGGCCAAAATTGGATTATTGGTTGTTTATTAGTTTGTGAGCCTTGTATAATCAAAAAGAGATGTTTTTTTTTTTATCAAAACCTCATTTTTTGCCCCGAATTTTCCTTTAAGGAGAGACAGGGGTCTTGAGATGAAAATTTTTTTTTATTAGACATGTTGTAATGATATTAGGAGTGTGTATGTATTCTTTCCTCCTGTTTTCAAAAAATAAAACTGGTTTTGGTATATCTCAATTAGTTCTCATATTATGGGAAAATAACTGAAGACTAATTAGCTAATTTCTTACAGGTCTTTAAGACCCTTTCCAACAATCTTTTTCGGTTCCAATTGAAATGCAGCTGCACCCAAAGATCTGCTATGCACAGCTATGTTATTTATATTCTTATTGAGATATATCATCGTATAAAAATGTTTCATTACGTCAAATCTCCCTAATTACCAAATATATTTCAGTTACATCGCCACGGTAGCTCAGTGGTTATGGCGCTCGGCTCCTGACCGGAAAGACGCGGGTTCGATCCCGGCTACGGCCGTCGAATTTCGATGGAGGCGAAATTTTAGAGGCTAGTGTACTGTGTGATGTCAGTGCACCTAGGGTCATACATTCTTGATAACATGAGGTGACTGAATGTTGAAGTGGTAGCAACAGATGCTACAACGAGAAGCATAGCGAGAAGCATAGCCTCATGCAATTCCCGTTTAATGTATGGTCTAAATTACACTTATAGCTGGAGGATAACTAAAATATGGTGGCTCACCTCCATGACGATTTTCAATGACCGCAGATTGACTTGCTCGCATAAGTTCTTTCAGCAAGGCGGAAATTTGGGCGAGTTGGTAAGTATTCATGGTTTTGTTCACAGCGCAACAAGAACGGGAAAGACGAAAGAGTGACACAAGCGCTGTGTCACTCTCTCGTCTTTCCCGTTCTTGTTGCGCTGTGAACAAAATCATGCATAAGTTCTTGTATTGTATCAACCACTGCCAAAGTCATGAAGTAGCTGATGCCTTACGTAAAGTACGCAGCCTACTAAATCCACCTCTCAGCCCCTAGCACAACACCGCTTTTATGCTACCTAGCGATCAGCCCACGTAGCAGTGGTGACGACAAAATTTTGTTTCCTTATGTCATGCGTATTCAGCCACTGCGATTAAGCCCCCGCGACAGCAGTCATGGTGGCGTGCACCAATTTTGATTTTCCAGTCGGCCAACACACAGGCTTCTTTGACGACACTGAGCCCCCTCGAGCACTCTTGTCTCTCTAATGTTTGCTGCAGCGCACTTCCCGGGCAGCATATGACTTTTGGGAACCGGCAAAAGCATGCCGAGCAGTGCAGTGGCAGTACGGGGCAACCACGGCTTGAGGTGCAGCACTGAACTGCAAACATTTTTTTCTGGCTTAAAACAAAAAAAGGCTTCGATAAATAACGCTGAGCAAAATTGAAATGAAACTAGCCATCAATTGAGCTACAATTTATATTTTTACTAGGAACACCTCTGTACGAAATTTATGCCCGAACGCTCTGCACAGCACACTTTTTTTAAGTTCGACAATTTTTTTTAATATACTGTGTCGTACCATACTTCACAACCCTTTAATGAGGTAGTACATGTTATACAGAAGCGGTAAAACAAGTGATGTTGCTCGTCAATGTCGCGAAAGAGTTTAAAATTATTTTGGGAAAAAATAATGAAATAAAGCAACACAAAATTTGCACTACAAATTTTTTGGCTGTGCGATTAAAACCAACAATGCATATTCATTATCACTAAAAAATTTTCAGGCGCAACAATAAATATTTGATTTTTCGTAAATTTTTTAGTCAGGCCAACCTTCGCACTCCTCTGAGAAATTCGAAGGGCTGTCACGTGACAAGGAAATTTTTTTTATTGCCCAAAGTTTTTAAGGGTAAGTAGTTTACCTGAGCCACAAATTTTATCGAAAAAGGTCGAAGAGGGTCGAGCGCAAACTCTGGTTTGTTTGGCATGGAAGGACCCATTTGAAATGCGCGTGCCAGCCATTCGGAGGTCATTGTAGAGGCGTAGAAAATGGTGAAATGTGGATGTTACAACAGGATTTCACAAGAGCTAGTAATACCAGTAAGTAGGGAAGGGATCCTGCTTTCGAAAAAGACCAAGATGGCAGCCATCATTGAATGAGACTCCGAAACTTTGCAGGTCGGAACCCTACAGTTTACTGAATCCAAAAGTGCCATTTTTGATGAATCAAAATTTTCGCATTTTTTTTTTATGATTTCAAGACCCATGCCTCCCATTAAGCGCTTAGTTACACAACTTACACTACGACTTCACTTCCTTGGTGGAGAGGAGGCTTCCTGTTGGTAGAAAGAGAATGCAAGAAATGCTACCATCTCCCACTTCACACTTTTGTACAGATTAATTTTTAGCACTTAATTACAACTTACATAATGAATTTACCCCCTTGTCGAGAAGGTGACCTTCTGCGGGTGACAGAAGATGATATAAAATGTCAACATCTCATATGTCACGCTTCTGTTCGGCTGACCCTCGGGCATCTCACTATATGACTTACTCTATGGCTCTGCCTTCTTGGTGAGAAGCTGACTTCCTGTTTACAGAAAGAGAATGTAGCAATACGCTGTATTTCCTACCCTACACTTCTCTGTACAGATGAACCTTGGGCACTTAATTACATGACTTACATAACGAATCTACCCCCTTGTCGAGGAGGTGACCTTCTGCAAGGCGATAGAAGGTGATATAAAATGTCAGCCTCTCATACGTCACACTTATGACTTACTCTATGGCTCTGCCTTCTTGGTGAGGAGCTGACTTCCTGTTCACAGAAAGAGAATGTAGCAATACGCTGTATTTCCTACCCTACACTTCTCTGTACAGATGAATCTTGGGCACTTAATTACATGACTTACATAACGAATCTACCCCCTTGTCGAGGAGGTGACCTTCTGCAAGGCGATAGAAGGTGATATAAAATGTCAGCATCTCATACGTCACACTTATGACTTACTCTATGGCTCTGCCTTCTCGGTGAGGAGCTGACTTCCTGTTCACAGAAAGAGAATGTAGCAATACGCTGTATTTCCTACCCTACACTTCTCTGTACAGATGAACCTTGGGCACTTAATTACATGACTTACATAATGAATCTACCCCCTTGTCGAGGAGGTGACCTTCTGCAAGGCGATAGAAGGTGATATAAAATGTCAGCATCTCATACGTCACACTTATGACTTACTCTATGGCTCTGCCTTCTTGGTGAGGAGCTGACTTCCTGTTCACAGAAAGAGAATGTAGCAATACGCTGTATTTCCTACCCTACACTTCTCTGCACAGATGAACCTTGGGCACTTAATTACATGACTTACATAACGAATCTACCCCCGTGTCGAGGAGGTGACCTTCTGCAAGGCGACGGAAAGTGATATAAAATGTCAGCATCTCATACGTCACGCTTATGACTTACTCTATGGCTCTGCCTTCTTGGTGAGAAGCTGACTTCCTGTTCACAGAAAGAGAAAGTAGCAATACGCTGTATTTCCTACCCTACACTTCTCTGTACAGATGAACCTTGGGCACTTAATTACATGACTTACATAACGAATCTACCCCCTTGTCGAGGAGGTGACCTTCTGCAAGGCGAGAGAAGGTGATATAAAATGTCAGCATCTCATACGTCACGCTTATGACTTACTCTATGGCTCTGCCTTCTTGGTGAGAAGCTGACTTCCTGTTTACAGAAAGAGAATGTGGCAATACGCTGTATTTCCTACCTTACACTTCTCTGTACAGATGAGCCTTGGGCACTTAATTACATGACTTACATAACGAATCTACCCCCTTGTCGAGGAGGTGACCTTCTGCAAGGCGATAGAAGGTGATATAAAATGTCAGCATCTCATACGTCACGCTTATGACTTACTCTATGGCTCTGCCTTCTTGGTGAGAAGCTGCCTTCCTGTTTACAGAAAGAGAATGTAGCAATACGCTGTATTTCCTACCCTACACTTCTCTGTACAGATGAGCCTTGGGCACTTAATTACATGACTTACATAACGAATCTACCCCCTTGTCGAGGAGGTGACCTTCTGCAAGGCGATAGAAGGTGATATAAAATGTCAGCATCTCATACGTCACGCTTATGACTTACTCTATGGCTCTGCCTTCTTGGTGAGAAGCTGACTTCCTGTTTACAGAAAGAGAATGTAGCAATACGCTGTATTTCTTACCCTACACTTCTCTGTACAGATGAACCTTGGGCACTTAATTACATGACTTACATAACAAATCTACCCCCTTGTCGAGGAGGTGACCTTCTGCAAGGCGACAGAAGGTGATATAAAATGTCAACATCTCATACGTCACGCTTATGATGCCTCACACTTTGGCTTAGACACTAAATACTATATTGGTTATTTTTAAACCTTATTCTAACGCTTGAATAGACGGAGTGCCTAATTATACAACTAACTCGATGACTATGCTTGCTAAATTACTAAATTCCCTATTTAGACTAGAAAGTACAACAAAGTACACCTCGTGCCTTACACTTTTGCTGAGCTATAATCAAGCCCACTGATGTCAAATGACTGGTTGTTACAAACAAAAATAGTGAGGCGTTAAATTTCATAACTCTCATCTGGGCAGCAGTCCTGTTTGGGCAGACCACCACTGCAGCAAACGCGCAAGTCATCTCCCCTTATTTTGCTGGCTTTGAGCTACACTGCCCATGGCGTACTAAGGCTCACTTCTCTCTTCATGGCTACTCCAGTCCAACTGAGCTTCGCAATTTGTTTTCTTTTGCCACCACTGGAACACTAAACAATGGTCACCAGTTCTGCCTAGTTTGTTTTAATTCCCCTTCAAGCATGCCAATCTTGACTGAGGGTGTATGAAGAGCCTGAAAGCCAAAGAGCTTCGAAACTCCACATGCAACTTGGTTTTGGGTTTGGGAGATCACACAAGCCAAACGCTGCTAACTACTGCCAACATCTCGTAAGGAAACTTTGCTTCTGTGGCTACTGACACTGACATCTCAAAACTGTACACAATCAGGAGCATCGTCAGCAAAGTTCAAGGATCTTTGGACAGTGAAGAATCTGCAGAAGAAAGCTCGTAACAGAGAGAATTAACAAAAAAAAAATGCACTACTATACTGGAACTCTTTTGCTCATTCAAGAACAAAGCTTTAATCTTACAAGGAGTATACTAAGTTTAGCCCCTGGGCATGTGTATTAAAGAAGCATAGACACCTAACTTTAGTGGCATGTTTTCTTCTCTGTAGTGATGCACAAGACATTACTATACATGATCACTAGGTGATATTTGCCTACAACCCTTAAATAATTTATGCCATAGAATAAACCCACTTTTTTTTTCTAGAAAATTTTACATCAATTTGGGGGAGGGTTCCTTAAGCTGGAAAAAAAGTTTCAACACATTTTTTGGGGGAAAATCGAAATTTAATACCAAACATCCGTCCATAATTGCCAAATATTACCGCCCGTCCGTCCATCACCAACAAAAGCATGCAATCAGACGCATTCGTGTCGCCTGTGTTTAGCATTGTTCACTTAAAAGATGTTTATACACGGCGGCATCCAACAATTTTGTGGCAGCCGGTGGCGCCGGCCAACCACGGCAAGATAAAGCAAACATGTTGAACACTGGCCCTGAAGGTCAGGTGCGTGTTTTCTTACAAGGGGTTAAAAAAAATGGGGGACACTTAAGCTTTGCCTTTAAAGGTGCACCAAAGAGGATTCTGAGCTCATCTTTTTACCGCGGAAACTCGACCTGCACGCTTTGAGCATTCTAAGAACCTTCGAATGTCCTGTGCAACATTCGTCCTGTGTGACAGATTTCCCTATTAAATGGAATTAAACGTTTTGGCTCCCACCTTTTTTTTAACTCGCCTCCGAAAAGAGGAGGAGTCAGCCAACACACTGAGTGCTTTTCAGCCAGTCGCATGGTGGCTTGCCGCTCTAGCATCAGTCTAGCGATCGATGAAAGCAAAGAGTTAACGCATATTTTTATTTCCGTGGGCCTAATTTGCGGCCACGTAGTCTGCGCCTGAAACTATTTACTCATGGAAACCTAAAAAAGAAAAAAAAAGCAAAAGTGAAGCCACCACGCGACTGGCTGAAAGTAACTCCCCACGTTGGTCGACTCCTCCTACTCTCGGAGGTCAGTTAGAAAAAAAAGGTGGGAGCCGAGACGTTTAGTCCGATTTAATAGGGAAATCGGCCGCACATAATAACAATTCGAAGTTGCAAAGAATGCTCAGAGTGTGTAGACTGAGCTCCCGTGGTAAAAAGACGAGCTCAGATTCCTCTTTAGTGCACCTTCAAGAGTATGACACAATAGTAGTTACTCTTGCCCACTCATTCCCAATTATAATCATCATGTGACTCACAACCCGAGGGCCCAAGGATCAGGGGTTTCCAATGCACCACTGGTGCGGCTGGTGCCATCTAGGGAGCCTCTCGTAATCGACTAGTCCTAATTTTTCCGTCACACTGACACCGGCTTTTCTGCGACATGGGGCTTTCCTGCCGCTGTCCCATAAAATTTGCAGGATGGTTACAAGTGCGTAATGCGAGTGTTTAAACCTTAGCTGTGGTAAGGGGTTAGGCATTTTCGCTCCCGCTCTCGAGCTCGCCAAATCGCTTGGGGGTTTGAAGGTCCTGCTTCCTCACAGCATTTCAGTGCAGAGGATGTTTTACAGCGTTCTGGTTAAACTGCTACGCTCCTCTCCAATGCTCAAGTGCTCGCCAGCTTTCTAAGCACAGTAGGGCAGCCAGCATGCCGAGCTAGCCACCGCCAGCGGTGCTTCTGTCAAGGGTGCACAACGTCTTGGCACTCTGCCAAGTTCGCCAAGCGTATCCCTACCCTCCCCGCAGGAGCTCTCGGTAAAAGATAGACACTCCGTGATGTTATCGGCGCGCAGCATCTTGGCACGCTGCGGATGGCGTGAAAACTGATGATCCTGCTACGAAAAGCTAACAGTTGAAAAAAAAGTAAATTCTCAACGAAAAAAATGGAGGGGGTTGATTCCTTATGCGAGTACATATGGTAACCAAATTTTTCTCTCATGCGGTTTCGGTTCGAGTTTCAACTGCTCTGTGCCCCAAAATTCCATGTATGTCACGTGAGGCATGAAAAAACCACAATGCAATCGCTGCGTCAGCATTTGTTGTCACTCTAGCTCTTGAGGCAGGCTGGCATTGTAGTGAATTAAAGTGACGAAGCAGCGATTATATCGGTTTCTTCGTGCCTCGCATGACCTCTACACAACTTTGATGTCACAGCCATCCTTTGGCTTTGAAACCAAAACAGCTTCACAAAGAAGTTCAATTACAAATTAATTAGTGGCTTTAGGCAAATATCATGTGTTAAACCATGTATACTATAGCAGAACCCCTCTATAGTAAGGTAGTTCTGACCAGTGAAAATATTTACTACATTTACTATATCAGGGCCTTTACTACATCAGTTGTTGGTGATGGCATGGCTCTAAGTTCTCTGGATGCTCACTAAGCATGAAGTGTCGGTTTATAAAAGAAACTTGGAAATACCTTACCTCCTGTTCTTATTGTCCCCTTATATGATGATTATTTATTTACAACATCATTTATGGTTTTGTTTGCAGGGGGTTTAAGATTCCAAAGCGACTCAGGCTATGAGGGACGCCATAGTGAAGGGCTCCGCAATTTTTCACCACCTGGGGTTCTTTTGTGCACAGACATCGCACAGTGCACGAGCCTCTAACAATTCACCTCCATTGAAATGCAACCGCTGTGGCCAGGACTGAACCCCCGTCTTTCGGGTCAGCAGCCGAGCGTCATAACCACTAAGCCACCACAGTGGTTACGACATTGCTTGTCTTGTGCAAGACAAGACAACATTTAGACGAATACAACATGGCAACAAAAATAAAGCGAGTTTGATTCCATGTGGAAACCAAAGCTTTCCATTATCATGGCATTGTCTTCTGTGGCTTCAGTGTCACTTTAGAGGCAGTAGTTAAGAAACGTGCACGACAAAGTCACAGGCTGCAGAATCGCCTCCACAGTGCCGCTGCACCTCCGCTTCTTGCCGCTTCTTCCCTATTATTTTGTGCTGCTGTGCTACGAACGCACACCCTTTTCTTACCTTTTCTAGTCCTTACTGCACATTTACTGGATTTCCTTTCTCAGCAACGCATGCCGCCTTCTTTCTACATTCAAAGCCAGCCTCACTTTTACCATGCATGCCGCGTGCTTTGCCTCACGGCCTCAAGATCTTCAAAAGTTGGCTTCTCCTCGCAGCTTTTGAGCTTGGTAGTAAAGCCACCTCAAAGGGGGCCATTTTATCCTACTCGGGTATTTGTATGCCTCGCGATCCTTGACTTCGTGCATGCCACAATGGCATCATTCCGCGGAAGGTACATCCCCATGGCCAGATGCTCTTTACTATAGCTGTTTCTTCATAAAAAAATCTCTACTGTAACCCCCCAAAAAAATGTACAGTCATCAAAGGAAGGCAAAATGGGACCGCACCTTCACTTTACTATATCCGAGTTTTTACTATAACAGAGTTTACTATAGAGGGGTTCTACTGTAATGCCGTATGCATCATGACGAAATAGAAAACATGCACCCAGAATTAGGTGTCTATACTCCTTTAGGTGATGGAACTAAAAGATGCCATGTTCAAATACAAGCACGCAATGTTCTCGTTTGCAAGAGCATTTCCTTTTCAGTACCGCTACAAGTGTGAAACAACAGCTTCCAAACCTGTATGAACGGCTTACAAGCACATGAAACAGCATGCCTGCCAAAGGTGCCGCCTCATGCTTGTAAGAGGGCTATTCAAAAAGTTTTGCCCTCTGGCCTGTAACTTTTCTACCACGTGATGGAAGTGAATAATTCCCCATCCAAATGAAGGTGTAGAATGTACTCTTTTGTGAGAATATTTCCCTCTCATGAAAGAATAGTCGCCCCAGCAGTGGCTGCGCACTATCAACACTGGTGCATCTGCAATGCTGCCAGATGATAACGAGAGCATGCGTTCAACACCCATGGTGCACTACACTGGTGAGTGCTTTGTCAGACGCAAAGGCAGGTGAGGCAAAACGGCGGCCCTCATTCTTCTGCAGCAGAATGCAGAGACCAGTGCACCAGCAGTGGAAGTGCACCACCACTAGTGGAGACCCCCTCGAATAAAAGCGACCGGGAGAAAGAATACTCTCAATTTTCATTTGAATGCAGTACCTTACAATTCCACCACTTACAAAAAAAGTTACAGTCCAGATGGTGACACTCACTGAACAGCCTTTGCAATGCGGCCCTTTTGATGAACCAGCAATTTCCTGCTTACAGCAAAGAAATACAATGAAAACACTACCATCTTACACTTTGCTGCACACATAATGGTACCATTATGCTGCATTAACTTACTTTCTGCATCGGTATTCTTGATAGACCAGCACTTTTCTGTTAACAGCAAGAAAGCGAATAAGGTGCTATCATTTTTATTCTTAATGTTGTCTTCAGGCTTATACCTGCCATCAGGTGTTTATCAAATGAGACTTTGACGAAAAAATTTAATTTCTTTGCGCGCTGTGTAATTAGGCGGCATATATCTATTCAAGGTTGCATGCAAAGATGGCAATGAAATTAGGTTTTTCCGCTAATGTGTTCCAAAAACTTTTGGCAGCAGATTCACATGGGTCACTCTCAAGGTAGCACTTGCTATTCAATTATGCTGGCACAATATGCCTGCAAAGTTTGAAATTTCCCACAAAGCATATCCGGTAAACTTTGTCACACTGTAGCATGAAGAAAACGTGGGCACCTTAATTCCTGGATGAAAAAAGCAGTGAACCAATTCACATTTTCAAACACCTGCAGAATGTTGATGATGATGATGATGATGATGAATTTTAATTACGCAAAGGTAGCTTCGGCCAAAGTGTGCCATGGCACACGGTATTCTTTCGTCTATGCAAGGTGGGGTCAAAGACCCATGTTCAAAGTGTTTCGCTCCAAAGGAGCCAAGCATACAGCCAGAGGAAAGCTTATACCCACTGTATCACAGGTGGGCACCCCACTGGGGATCGAACCCTGCACCTCCCATGCGTGAGGCGGATACCCAAACCACTAGGCCGCCGCTGCAGTAGCAGTGTGGTGTGTGGGGTGTGCTGTGCTGTGCAGTGCAGCATGTAGTGTTGTGTTTAGTGTGGTGTGGTGTGATGTAGCCTGATGTGATGTGGCCTAGTGTGACATGGCGTGTGATGCAGTGTATGGCGTGGTCTAGAATGAGGGGTTAAACCATCTCGAAGCGACACATGGGCTATGAGGAGCACCATAGTGGAAGGCTACGGATTAATTCAGACAACATAGGGTTCTTTAACATGCACTGTCGTGGCCAGGATTTGATCCCATGACCTTGGGATCAGTAGCCGAATGACACAGCACTGAACAACCGCGGAAGGTACCGAAACAGTCTAAAGGCACAGCATAGAAATCCAAGACCAGATTCTTGTGTGGTTGGCTTTGGCTGACGAGACTGGCTGTAGTCATGACAGTCGCAGCACCGGCCAATCAAATAAGCCAAAGCCAACCACGCGAGAATCTGGCCGCAGTTCTACACTGACAAAAATGCACAACCAATAAGGCGGACTACATGGAAAACCAGGTGTCAGTGTCGCACTGTCTGCTCTAGCTTCCAAGGAAACAAATACTGCAGGAGACTGACTTTTCGGACCCCAACAATTCAGACTTGCGCGATATTTCTGATTTCGTTGAGGAATCATCGCACACGTTATAGGAACATGTACATATTCATGACCGATATTTCAGACTCTGTGCAGTCCAAAAGTTCAATTTGTGAGGCTAAAATAAACACCAATAATACTGCGGAAATCGTTTTTTGACTGAAAGTTAATTTTTTTGGCCTAATATAGACGTGAGCAGACATTGCTGTCACAACCAACAGACTCTTCGCCGCATCAAAATTCTGTAGCTTAAAATAGCGTCTTGTTAAAGCTTTCCCTGCTAAATAAAGAAGAAGCTAATCACAAGTGTCTACTTTCTCTCACAGGAGAAACTGTCACAGAGAGGGAGGAGAGGAGAGGGGGGGGGGGGGGGGCAGTCCTGAATGTGGGCAGAGCTTCACTGCAAACTGAGATGTATCTGAACATAATACCGCATTTACTCATGTAATGAACCCAATTTTTGAAAAGTTGACACCAATTTGGGGGTGGGTTAAATACGCAGAGAAAAAAGGTTGACATTTTTTAGAGAGTCGAAATTTCATATCATGCATCCAACCCACACTCCCACCTGCCCGTCTGTCCGTCCGTCCATCTATCCATCCATTCATCCATCCATCATCGACAAAAGCACGTGGTCAGCCATGTTCATGTTAACCCAGCTGAGCACTGTTCCTGGCCCTGAATGGTGTGTCGCTAGTGTTTTCTTTCCCAGCCACTTTTCTTTTTTTGCTCTCGCCTCTGTGCATCACTAAGCATTTTTTCACTTCCATCCGCGTGGTTCCAGTCGTCCAGTGCACCTAAACTGTGTGCTCGTCACGTGCCATTCCACGTTTTGTGCGGTGAAGCCTTCTCACAAGCGACAGCGTTGTTTCCGAGGAGTGTGACGTGGTAACGGTGCAGCTCTACTACGTTGTACCATGAAAGATGCGGAAGGCCCTCACAATTTTGGAGTTATAATTCAATGCTCCCGACTGCACGCACACAGTAAAGCATTGATGGAAACATGAAAAATAGTCTATGCCGCATCTCAAAATGCACAACCTTGCCCAGTCTTTCACCGAATAAATTTACTGTGCTACAGGCAGTTCACAGCTTTTCCAACGTCATTTGACAACTCGAACCTTTGGCTAATTCAAACATTTTGCACAACCATTTCCCAGCCTTTCAGTCTGAGCTCCATTTCCCAGTCTGAGCTCACCACAGCTGAGTACACCAGCTTGCAAGTCCAAACCTTCGTACATAAGCAAACCTGTAGACCAGCCCACAAACCCACGCTTACAGAAGGCAGTCGCACAACTTATTATCTGAACTATTCGTGATGAGCACTTTTTTTAAAGGGCAACTGCATCAATTTTTTGAGAATTTTGCGATATTCAAGGATTCAAATCTATATAGGCTGTAAATAAAGCATGCCAAGTTTTTTTTGCACTAGCATTTAAAATAGTGATGTAATCGACAACTGAATTTTGCACTTTTCCTCAAAACACCAGAAGTGTGGAGAAGTTTAGCGTGACGTCACAGAAGATATGATTTAAAATTACCGCTCCCATCAGCCACATCCTGCCATGCCTCGTTGGATGCTGCCAAACAACGTTCGGCGGGCTTTACCTTCGGTGGCATTTGTTTTTTTTTCCTTCAAAGCAGGTGTTTATGCGTTGAACCAATACCTTCGATGCAATGATGTCATCATGTGCCCCCAATGTGGCGTTGTGCATTGCAGAGAAGCTTGAAGGCAGTCTCAATTTTAATCGGTGATTACACCAACATTTCAAACGCCAGCCCAAAAGGACTTCGCATGCTTTACCTGCAAGTTGCCCACATTCAACCATTTTAAGCTCGTCGATTTCTAAAACCTATGCAGTTGCCATTAAACAGTAAGAAAAAACCATAACATGTTAACACATTGCATTTTATCAGTATGCCCAGACATATTTCAGGCAACAAAAACTCGACTTACTTTCCAAATCGGTCATCTTGGTAGGGAGGCGATTTTCTGTTCATTGCAAGAGAACAAGAGACCATGGTATCACCTTTGAACTAACCGTTTAAGACTCCTCATCACTAGACTTACTTTCTGAACCAGACTTCTTGACGCGAATAAAATAATCGGCTGGCAAAAATGTAAAATAAAATGCTGCAATAAGGATACATGAGCTACGCACACAACTACAAACTTCTTCCTTTCCGATAACTGTACTGCACTTGTACTGGCCAACAGGTGACAGCACATCACATGTCACTACCAAGTGCAAGTAGGGAAGCAGAAGACTACGTCAAGATGCAAATACATTAATGTGCCACACTGCAGATTAAAGAAGACGTGCTATACTCAGGCTGGTTTGTAACATATCAGTGCTAATGCATGCTGAAAATGAGAGCAAACACTACCATGAGTGATGCCTTTGAGCATTCGTAAAGTCTGCACGATATAACTGAGAAAAACAGAAATGACCACTATGTATGGGAATGGCTAACTAAAGGTAATAAACAGAAATTGACTAGAATGTACACCCTTCACTTTGGTATTGATGTTTTCTTTGTAATCACTATCTTTCACATTTGCCATGCATTAACAATATAGTCAACAATGAAAAAGTGATGAAGTCTTGCATGTATGCTACAGACACTGCAAAGGTCCCAACAGCTTTGAATCCCATCAACCCACAACAAAGTTTGTGCCGGCTAATTAAAAGATACTCCAGTGAGAAAAACAAGCTGAAACAGCGGCAGACAGTCAACATTTCAGGCAGACAGTTCAAGTAATGAAACAACACCTCCAGCAAATGTTCCAGAACTGCCTTAAATGTGTCTCAGAATGCACCCAACTGGAATATGAAAGCTGCAACATGATGCGCCAACAAATCCCATCCTGATGGGAACACGGATTATATGGGAACACGAATCTGAGGCCCTAAAAGCATTCGTCTCGCACCTTAATTCCTTCCACTCTAGCATTAAATTTATCATCCATTACTCTACAACGCAAATCAATTTTCTCAACACTATTGTCCATTTAGAAAATAGCAAGCTTAAAACCACACTCCACAGGAAGCCTACCGGCCGACAGCAATACTTAGATTTCACTAGCCCTCATCCAAGACACTGTAAGCAAGGCATAGTTGTAGGACAGGCAACGCGCCTGAGAAGAAATGTACCGATGACGATGACTATCTGAAACTCCTCCACTCACTAAAAAACACCCTAACCAGTAGGAACCATCCTCAGAACTCCCTTAATAATGCTTTAAAACGAGTAGTCACTCTAAAACAAGGCGAGGTACATAAACACGAACAAAAGCCAACAGTGAGTGGCCTCCTGCACCTATAACAAAATGCTCGAACGCCATTCCGCACAGAAACAATATTCTGCGAAAATACCACCCTATATTAAATGGCAACGATCGTCTGAAGAAAATATTTCCTGACGCACCAAGGGTAACATACAGATGCAATGCAAACCTGAAAAGTATCCTAGTACATGCTAGGCGTGATAAGATACCCCACCAGCCCATGCTCTCGATCTAGATACAAGACATGCAAGCATTTACAAAGCAACACTACTGTTAGAAGCATTGCAAGCGACTTCAGCTTTGATATAAAGATTAGCTTTAACTGCGCTTCATCTACATGCTTCAATATTCCTCGTCAGAAACAACATATCGAAGAAACCGGCCAATCAATGAGTGCCAGACTAAATGGTCACCAAGCTGACACAGCAAGGAACCTACAGAAAGGCAATGACGGGACATTTTAATCAATGTGGTCACAACTTCGATGAATTTAAACTGCTCATTCTTCAATCAGGCTTCAAATTTGCAAGGGACAGAAAATACAGAGAGGCATACCTAATTCACAAATTTAATACCTTACGACCAGCAGGGATTAACATGTCCAGAGGAAACTTAAAACCTCTCAGGTACATTCTGGCACTGGCATAAACAGGTCTTGTAAATGGTCAGAGCATTTAACCAGCACTTCATACCGCCACTTATCGTATCTTTCACCATGCCCTTCCGCCCCGACCCGTCCTTTAACCCCTCAATGACAATTTTTTTTTCTCTCTCTCTTTGTTCAATTTAGTCTTTAGCCTGTGCCCGGCTTCTCTTGCCACCATTTCTCAGGAACACTTGGCTTCCCCATTCCCCTCACCCCCTCCTTTCATGCTTTCTGTGAAATCGCCCCCATGTTTTCTCTTTTCCTTTATTTTTTTTATTTAGTTTTATTTTTTCAATGGTACTTCGTGCCTCCATGCTGACTAATTCCTTATCCGAGTTTTTCAGGTCAACGCAGACAGTCATACCAAGCCAGCTGTCGTAGCTGGACACACAGCCGTTCAAGCCCACGCTCGCTCTCTCTCTACGCTCCACTCCCCCAGATTCCTTTCTGCTGAGCTGGCCTTTTTCTTTTCAGAGTGTTGCAGGTGAACTGGTTAGTCAACCTTAAATAGCCACCATGCCTGGACAAGATTCAATCTTCCTATCCTAACGCCATTCCCACCTCACACCCTCCTCTCCTTCCTCCTCGGAGGGATAAGCCTATTTAAACCCTGCCAACTTTTGCTTTGCTCGAACAAAGACAAGTCCGCTAGTCGAAAACTCTGGCAAGCACCCTGAGGTTTCCCCTCCCTTGTTCACTTTGTGGTCACCCTAGACACGTACAGTGGGTGAGAATTGAAATGCAAACATGAACTAAATCACTACATACCTCAATGCATTATTAGCATTATTACAGGAGAGAGTAACTTGATACTGCCATGAAACTTTCGTACACTTGTTTCCAATACTCTTTGTTTATTGCTGCTTGCAAGCAGCCTTATCACTTTCTGTTGCCTACATGAAATGTGACCAGACACCTCTGGAACAGTCATGGTCACATGCAACAGCCTGTACAATGTTTGGGGCTGTTCTCAATGTTTTAGGAAAGTTATCTTAGGTGCTTCACTAGCGTCGAGCAATCATTACTCTTCAGTCTGATCTTCAGTCGAAGCCCCTCAAGCTTTCAATGAATGCAGCCATGCCCCTGAACATGACCCTGGCAAAATCAAATGGCCCTCAGCGTGCATGTCAAATGTTTCAAACTGTGGTATGTGTGCTAATGGACACCAATGCTCAGATTCTTTACCTTTCTTCGTTTGCTCTTGGCTTTTCTATGTGTCGGGCAAATGCTTCTCTAAGAGAGGGGTAATGCCGCGAAGGTTAATTATGTTTGCCTTTAATGTGCTGGCATTAGAGCTTCCATTAGAGTAAAAAGCTCCAGTGTTGGCAGCGTGCAAAACCTTGGGGAAGGAGGCCAAGTGGAGAGAGGGAAATGATCAGAGGAAGAGGGAAGGAAAGAGAACTTAGGGAGAGGGCAGCGGGGAAACGGAGAGAGGTCGAGTTGGTGGGTTTTTTTTATTTTATCACTGCCTGCATCAAGTCTTCCTATTTTTCTTGCTATGCAAGACATGAGTAGATCATTCTGGAACGATCACAGTCACACTCTGAAGCTTCTGCCATGTCTGGGACGGTTCTCCATTTTAGGCATCTTGTCTGGAATATTTTGCACTCTTCAAACAGACCACAGCCGAGGCTGGACAGCATGCTGACCCCAACAACTGCCCAATGCATGCATCGTTGCCACTTACTGACAACTTACTTTCTGTATCGCCTTTCTTGAAACTTTTTGCTAAATAGTAAAGGAAGGAAAAAAATGCAACATGCAACTGCTTAGTCAAATCCTGCTCAATTCTTGCACATGTTCTGCTAAGTGGTAGCGTTGCGCAAGAGCACTGCTACCCCTTTTTCAGGGTGTAAAGCAAACTCGCATCCTTCTCCTCATCAGCCAGTCTGGTGGGTCATGGCACGAGAAAATGAATCTGCAATATTCTGCAGGAGGCCTCCCAAGCATGCAGCCTTTCGTGCAGCAGCGCCCATATGCTTTGCCTCAATGGCCAGGTCTGTCAAGAAATTGGCTTTTCCTCGCACCTGACAAGCCTGTTGGGTGAGCTCACTGTGGGTATCTCAAAGAACAGGGAAGAAAATATTCGCAGTCAGCTTCCATATATAATATACCAGATGCTTTCTAAAGCAGGTGACCAAAGCAAAAAAATGCAAATTATATTTGTGCGAATCCGGGGCAACAGTAATTTTGACAGATGCCAGTATTGTAGCTCATCCCATAGAAGCGAGTGGGCCCATTGCTGCCAGAATCGTAGTGACAGCCTGCTTGAGCGGATGTGGGTGCAAGCATCAAGGCATCAGCACAACTTCGTTCATCACCAGACTGTATGCTTCAAGAGAGTTCTGGTGGTTAAAATAATCAAATTCCCACCATTCTATAATTCACACTGATGCCTACAAACACATTACCATAAAAAAAAAAGAATGTGGCTCTTAACATAAAATTCTGTGAAAATGCTAAAATCCACGATTTTTAATAGGACCGTGGGAAACTACGGGCCTTAGGCATAAGCTCACTGAAGAAAATTTCAATGCAGCATTATAGCAATTTCTCTGCAGCAAGCATGTATGTAATTTTCCTAAATCAAAATACCTCCAAATCCGCATCAAAAACAATACAATAACCCCTCTTGTTCAGCTCAAACACTACCACTGGCAAATCAATTCTCCTGTCAGGTGTGTTCTGGATGTACAATGAGGCCCGAACAATATGGAGCATGCTTCAGTGATCAAATTCCTGTCATGCTTCAACAAGCAAAAATTGAGCAGTGTCTTGTTCACACTGCATCATTCTTCTTCTTCTGTTGCTTTTATTCGCACCAGTGGCGTGTTTAAGACACTGTTTCAGACATGCCAAGACACTGCCCATTTTCCCTGGTCCATGTTTGGCATGAGACCGGCGAGACTGGGCGACGCGCGGAGGTTTTATAAGAGACCGTGCGGTAGCTTTCCATTCCATGACGTCAACGAAGGAGGAGTTTGTATACGCCATCCAACTTCTGTGTGCTCAGGCCACCTAGGATGACATCATGGAAAGTTCCGCCATCCCCGCTGCTGCCTTGCCACACAGACTATGTTCCCCTTTATCCATCAAGTAACATGGCGCTTGTCGTGGCTATAAGATTCCGTATTTACTCCCCACAAGAAATTCCCGGGTTCGTGAATTTTTTTTTCTGTGTTTTTTTCTGTGTGTGCGACGCAGAAGGACCACACACAGATGGCTGAAATTGCTCCCCATGATCAGTAATGCCAGCGCATTAATAAGTGACAAGTTTGTATAACAGAGTGCATTTCAAAACAAAGCTGGAAAGAAGCCTTTTATGAAATGCAGGACCAGTACAATGAAATTCCTGGCACCTCACTTATGCCAAAACTCCATAATCTCAATTTTTCTTCGCTTTCGCGACTTTAAGTAAACAATGGTTTACTATAGATGTGTGAATATTCAATAATTTTGAATATTCAGTCAAATAATAACCATCGGTGTGCAAATACTGAAATTTTCAAATTTCGAATCGAATACGAACATGAAGAGAAAAAAAGGCTTTGAATACTGAATATCTGTTCAGTATGAAAAGATATTTCAGAAAATGACACACGTAAATGCTATCACTCGTGTATTTCTTTTTTTTAAACCGTGCATGGTCTTTGCAACAAAGATAGACAAAACTAGACCGACTCAGCACCATATAAAAAAAAACTACAGAGGATGTTTACTACATTAGAACCGGAGCGAAAGCACAAATTTGTGCTATGTAGAAGAGGACAGTGAGCAGGCAGTGCCGCGGGACGGAGCAGATGGAAGTTGATGAAGACGACGCACTCCAATGCACAGCGGGACAGTGTGGTGCAGTTTAACACGACGCGTGTTGGCTGCAGCGATAGCCTAGTGGTCTCCCTGAGCAGCCCTTAAAGGGGATCTGTTCGCTCAGCCGCGAGTTGGACTCCCAGTCATGGATATTGATTCAATTTCTTTTTCTCTTTTTCATGGTTTGACCTCTAACTTAGCCGAAGATCAAATTTACACAGTCCGCGATTGAAGCCCGAGGTCCCGTAGTGAAGCTTTCGCTTCAAAAAAAAAAAACAGAAATGCAAAACAAATACTTGATTAGAAAGCATAATAGTATCCAACCTGTAGTGTGATCTTGCAAAATGAAATCCGTAAAATGACACGAGTGGCAAGTGAAAAAAACATGATGACTAGTAAAACCTCATAATGCAGAGTTCAAGGCACCGGAGAAACAGCCGGATTATCCGAAGGTCGATTTGCTGAAAATGCGAAAATGCTATGAAGCCACATGAGAAGGCTCCAAGCATGGGCGTCCGGAAGGGGGGGCAGGGGGGGGCGGTTGCCCCCCCTTGGAATTACGGATATTATTTATGCACTAGTAGAAAACAACTACATAGCTGCCGCCTCCCCCATAACCGGCCATCGGGTGCACCCCCCTGGAAAAAGTTCTGCGGACGCCCTTGGCTCCAAGCCCGTGAAAAAAGGGACGCGTAATCGAGGCTCCACCATAGTCTGAAAAATTTTACAGAAAAATGCCAGTCCCGTGTAAGGGCAAGCACCCCATCAAAACAGTGGAAAAAAAGTGCAGCCCTTACACGAGTACTATACAGTTGAACCTCGATATAACGAAGTCCTACTTGCAGCCGAAAATTTCGTTACATCGCGAATTTCGTTACGTCGAGGTTCCCATGTTTCAGCTGTCAAAATAAAGTATAACTGGTTCAGGAACACTGCTTGTTGATGGGAACTTGTAAATCACTTATTGAGGAAATACGCAAGAAAATCGAGTAATAGTATCGCTAACAAGGGCACCGGATGTTTTTTTCCACATCAGGAGCATAATGAGTGATAGCAAACACCGCGACGGCATCATTTTTCTCCGTGTGCGCATAGCAAAAGAACGAGCGCAGCGCCTAGTACTGAAAGCCGCCACAAGATGTCGCTACTGGTATCATCATCATCAGCATTGAACATTTGCAGCCGGGGACGCATCAGAGAAAAATAAAGAAAAATGTTCGCACCGCTCATGCCGGCGCGATGGGATTGTGCTCGCGGCGCGGTTATACTCCGACGTAGCGCGAGCGCACGTGCGCGCGCGGCACGGCGACGTCACGTCTGCGAAACAGCGGCGCCCGATCGCCAGCGTGTTCGGCGGCTACCGGCGCGCTCTGACGGCGCCCGGCGCGGAATGCAGCCGGCTGCATTTCGCGCGGGCCGCGCCGAGAGCGCGCCGAAGCCGCCCACCCAGAATGCACCGCGCGCGCCTCCCACGCCACGCCTCCCCTCTACCCCCTTCGCCACTCGCCTCCTCTGCCAGGGCACGTTTTTTTTTTTTTTTTTTCGCCGCTCACCCATTTTAAAGGTACGACCACACTAGCTCCACGAGTTTGTCAACACTGAAGACTTTTTTTTGTTGTTGTCTACGAGAACATCACACGCAAAAAAAAAACAAAAAAAAACGAACGGACGCTGCAAGAAAATTCCGGTTTGCGCTTTCACGTTCAGAGTCTACAGCTCGCCAGTGGCGTCATGGCGCGGCGCGTCTTGAAACTTCCATGCCGCGGGCTTTGTATGCGCACGACAGATGGCGCGGCGGTACGTTCTCGCAGATTCCTACACTGCCGGCAAAATTGGCGCGTAAAAGGGCAAATACAAACTGCGTTTCGTCTCGGCTAAACTTTTAGCTCTCATTCGATTGTCAAGGTAGCTCCTGGCACATGCATGCGATGCGCAAGGACTTCGTTACATCGAAAGTGCGGAGCAAAATTACTTCGTTAAATCGCGAAAAAAAATACATGGTTTTCAATGGAGAAGTGATTGGGAAATGAAAAAAATGCGTTACATCGCGAATTTCGTTACATTGAGGTTCGTTACATCGAGGTTCGACTGTATATGGTATCAAACCTGAAGAAGTTGTTGGTGGCAGGTGTTCAAGGCTGTGCAGCCATCCCAGTTTGACGCATGAAAAGGGATTCTGGGAGTGCCGTCAGGAGGAGCATCACTTGCAGGGGCGTGGCGCGCAGTTTGATGCAGCGAATGTTCTACCGAACGTGAGTTCAATAAATGCGAACTATAGTGCCATACCTTTGCATGGAATTTTCAAGGAGACAGTCTGACTATTCGATACGAACAATTATTATATACACCCAGGACTGACTGCATCCAGACAAGCTCAGTTTACTGCAATTCTTTCTCGCACTCTTCTAGCTTTCAATATAGCTACAAATTGTCTCCTACTGTCTGAAAAATGGCAAACAAAAAGTGGTTCAGCAAAGTATCCTTGCGGGGCCAAGTGCCAAGCAAGGTGTTTACCTGTCCATCTCCTCCTGGGAGTGGGCGAAGGTGCAGTGGGCCCCCCGGGGGCAGGAGCCCCGCTGGGCCACATCGCGACACAGGCTGGTCTTGTAGCGGGGGCCACCCCCGGGGGCATGGCCGGGGCTGCCCCCGTCTGGCCGGCCGCCCCTGCCGGGGGAGGAGGGTGCCCCCCCCCCATTGGCCCGGCGGCCACCAAAGGCCCCCAGGAAGGCCACCAGTCCCTGCAGGCAGGCACGGGCTGCCAGCACACACCGACTGAGCTCCTCCCAGGTTGGTGCGGCACCATCTGCACCCGTGGGGAAGGAGAGGAGGTGGGGCTTGGCGTACACAGATTCAGAGAACCTCCTACAACCTGCTATGATGGCCCACTCTGCTACAGAGCAGAAGGCTGCAAGTTCCAAGCCGACAGCCTAGTAGTTGCGACAGCCTGACTCTCATAATGATGCACACCTGCTTTAGCATGTCTGTCAATGGCACTTTTTTGAAGCAATGAGGTAGACACCTTTACTGTATATAGTTCAAATCATCCAAAAATCATATTAATGAAGTTCAAATTAACAAGCTTCCACTGCGATATCATTGTGCCATACATGAAAATTTGTGCACCGATTTGCAAATGCTGTGAAATAAAGCACAGCTTACCTGCATATAGAATATCTGTACATCAGTTATTCAGCACTGACAGTAGAAATTTTAAACTGACTGCAACATTTTCACAATGCTACTCGAGCACAGGGACAAAAAAGGAGAAATAAAAGCACATATTAAAAAAAAAAAAAGTCCCATCAAATACAGTTGATCCTGAATATCAAATTCGAAGGTGATCGCAAAATAGTCAAATACATAAAACACAGCAATAAATAAGTAAGAACACAGTACACCAGTGCTGGAACACACATTCTGCAGCGACGTTACCACGCACTGGCATACTGGTAACGCACCACTCCATCGGGTGCATAGCCTGTTTCACATAGGAGGCTGACGACACCTAGGAACTAGCCACTGCCTACCATAGGAGGCCTAATCATGTTACTCATACCACATGAACACAATAATCTTTCACAAACATTAAGGTGCAGTTGATTTTCACTGCGCCCTTCAGCAGCAAAGTGAATGATGTACGTCTGACAAGAGCCACCAATAGCTTTCTATCATCTAGGTTAACTTCACCACACAAAAAGAAGTGTACTGAACACTGGCTTCCCCGCATGACAGCAGTGTTGCGAGAAAAATGGGGCTGCCACACTGAAGGCTACCCACACCGCACATCATGTTCCTCCAGCCGCGCAGTTTTACAGCGTCTTCACATGGCTAGCAGTGCCAGCAGGGCCACACAGCCAATGTGGCCTCAGTGTGCAAAAGTGATTGCAGAAGGGACCAAGAGAAGCGCCATTTGCAGGGCGCTTCTCACGCCATTCTCACGGCGCTTCTCACGGCACGCCATTCTATACATATGGATTAAATTTCCATCAACAGGAGTTCGATAAATGTGTTCAGTAGTGCTATACTTTTGCAAGAGATTTTCAAGGGGATGCTTTCACTGTTAGATATGGGCAATAATTCAATATATCCGGGACTGACTGTTGTGGCAAAGGTAACCATCGATGGTTATTCAAAAAGCTCTACTGACATGTTCATACATTATCTGGCTAAGTGTAGCCTGCTTTAGACACTGTTTTATGGGCCTTTAGGTGTATTTGCATCATTTGTAAAAAAACTGAATGATGATTGCGCAAACTGGCAATGTAGAAAATCATCGCTAGCTGGCATGCAATAACGACTGCACACTGAAAGATGCAGCCCATGCAGGATGCCAATCAGGGTCCCTGCACCCACCAACCCCCTTTTCCCCTCCACACTGAGCTACATGAATGTGAAATGACTACGAACATAAGCGTGCCTTTTTTGAGAAACTTTGGACTGTTTTTTGGGAAAAGTTAGTGCGGGGCACAAAGCACAGGTTTTGTGCATGGAATGGTTAAGTGGTGGGGTGGTCACCACTACTACCGCAAGTTGCTTCAGCAACATGTCCCGCTAGGAACCTTAACCCACCTAGACTGACTCAGGCCACTCAAAGGCAACAACACATGGGCTCCGTACTATCTCAGCGCAATCCACTCTGAAATGAGCCCTGCGCAAACTGCCCAGCACCCTGTTGGGCTCCTCACCTGGCTCCCAGTGGGCAAGGAGGTCAAAGTGTGGCCGCAGGGCAGCCAGCCGTGCGGGGTCCCCTGTCCGCTGCAGTGCCAGCGACAGCTCGTGGACGCTCTGGGAGAAGGACTGTGGGCTCTGCAGCTTGTCCACCAGGGACTGCATGTGCGACCGGTGGGCCGCATCCCCGTACAGCAGGGACGACCACTGCTCGGGTGCAATGCGCAAGCCCGCCTCACTGGCAATCTGCACAATCTGGGCGTCATGCTCCCTCCGGAGGGCCTCGTAGGTGCAGAACTCTTCCTTGAGCTGCATCAGCGACGAGTCGCCCTCCCGCTTGGACACCTGCAGTGCACACCCTCTTTTTGTCAGGACCCCACCAGGCGGGAAAAGATAAGCACCAACCTACATTCAAACCCCACTGCCCAGAAGAACCTGCTGTGCTACTAAGCTACTGAGCACTAAAACAACACACAACTGGCAAGCTTTTTAATAAAAACCTCTTTGGTAAAACAACAAAGAACAAGTCACCGCTACATTAACCTCCAGACAGGCAACAAGAGAAGCCACCCCCACGTTACAGTGGCTAAGATGGGTAGTGTGCCAACTCTAGTAGTTCACTGTTCTCCGCTTCCTGACACCAAAACTGACACTGCGGTCAGAGCGAGCCCTGCTCCTGTGGTGCGTAATCTGCTACTTGGGCCATTCTTACACACCTTTCCATCGGAACAAGCAGATGCCGAACCACCTCCTTTTCGGGCTGTTGCAAACCAGTTCCGCTGCCGCTTCCATTGTGCTGAAGCCAGGTGCACACAATAGCCCAGCGAGCACAGGAAGCGGTTATTGGAAAGGTCTATAGCAGCCTCCAAGAGCTCAAAAATACTGATTTTCTAACTTAAATACAGTCTTACAAAATGATTGTTTACTGAAATAGACATCAAACTGTTATATGTTTGCTACATGAGCAGAACGAGAGAATGGTGAATTTATATCGTCTTCGAAACGCAGATTGCACAGTAAGCTGCACTCACAACTGTGATGCTTCTCACTGTTTTCTTTACTTAATTGCAATGACTGAGGAGTGAAATAGAGACCACGCATAAGGCTTTGCAAGCACAAGCTCAGCATCATCTCGGACCAAGTGGCACCATTTGTAAACAGGCAAAAACCAACAGGGATACCAATTGCTTCGCATTGCATTGTATCTTGGACTTTTAGCGCGGTATTTTGGATTTCTCTGAGGAACCGTCATGCGCCTCAAAGGGACGTGTACACTCTCACAACCGACAGATACCGCATAAACGCATGTAAGGGCCGCACCTGTGTACAGGCTACACCCCGTTTTCCCTAAGAAAATATTTAAAAAAATAAAAGATCGGTGTAAGAGCCACACCCAAACTTTCCACGACCCACACAGTAATTGCCTTTGAAATGTACACGCCGTGTCCTCCGTGACCAGCTCCGGCTGCGAGCAACGGTCTGCTTGATTGCAGAGGTCACACACGTGCCTGGCCGATCTGGGGAGGAGCGCACGCGCCAAGGAGCTTACAGGTGCTGGCCACAAATGGCGCCTGAGGCCACGAGTCATCATCATCATTGCCAACTTTTTCTTCTGCCGCAAACTCCCGCTATTCATATCGGTATCACCAGCTGGCTGTCAAAGGCACACGAGTTGTGGTTGTGGTTAGTTCACCGCAGTTGTGGCATTCGTGTACTGCCACCGAGCGTCACAATTTTAGCACGATGGACAAGCACCTTAACGGCAAGTGTGCAGTGGGCAGGAAATTCGACGTGACCAAAAAGTACATCCGAAAATGGCGCAACCAAAAGGATGCATTGAGGAACACATGCTGCAAAAAGCGCGCTTTCCGAGGCAAGCCATGCAAGTTTCCCGAATGGAAGATGAGCTGCCCCGCTATGTGATGGAAGAGTGGAACAATGGCTATGCGTTGACAGCGGACATGCTGCGCGACTTCTTGCGGGATAAACATGCACCAGAGCACAGCACCAGCTCCGAGTGACTCCGTGAGTGACAATTGAACGTAGAATAAATGCCGCTCATTCCCTGATCACTGTGTTTTTGCTTTAAAAAAAATTTTTTTAGAACATCGAGTGTACAGGCCACACCCTGAAAATTGGGCCTCCAATCTGGAAAAAGAAAGTGCGGCCCTTACACGCATTTATATGGTATTTTGGACTCTGTGGAGTCAAAAAGTTCACTTTTTCAGACTAAAATAGATGCCAGCAATGCTGTGGGGATCATTTTCATCCGGAAGTTTGTTTTTTCGGCCTAATATAGAGGCGAGCGGGCACCACTGTCACAACTAACCGGTTCTCCGCAGCCGTGAAAGGGTGGCATCGAATTTAAACTGAGTCAATCGGATGGACTGGATAGGATAGGCTAAGCTATTTGTAGTTTATCGTAGCCACTTGAGATAATGACATGCTCTTCACTGCCGTCAAGATGGCCTACACAGACCGTGTGATCGCAATGAAATGGATAGCTGCAGCGTCCACCATGGCTTGGACGACAACACCTGCGGTGCGGGGCAGATGGGGGCAGAGTGCATTGGCAGGTGCTCGCCTCTGCTCGCACCATCCCGTGGGTTACCTCTCTTGGTCCTCGCGAATGTTGCTGCCACATCGCAGTGGCTGGTAACGTGACATGAGGTGATGCGGCCACGATGAAAGCATGACTGGCCCAGATCGCTTGCAAGCAGAACGTGGGAAGCGGCGAAGTGCGTGATTTTGGTTTTTCACTGAAAGATAATTTTTGTTTTAATTTCACTGGTTTTTCAGACTGTTCAATTATTGAGACCATTTTCCGGGTTCCGCCGAGTCCGAAAAATCAGTCAGCGGCTGTATATCATGCAAGCCAAGGGTCGAAGATTTCACTGTTTTCAGAGCTACAGGATGCAGAACTATTTCACAAACTGAATATTACACTTCATGCTAATAAGATGTTAAAGCCGCACTCAGTTATGAGTGAGCGGCACTTCGAGGAGCGCTTGATCAAACGTCACTCCACGCACATAAAGTAGGTAATAAACTGGGAGGCGATGAAGATTCTGAGGGGAATGTGTGCAGCTGACAAATGAGCCCTATTCCTTCAATACAAATGACCGTGCCCGCCTACCTCTGTAAAAAATTCCTGCGAGAATGAGCAAAACTTCGAGGAGGTGCCGGCCAGTATTATGGTTCTCAAGCTACGGCTCATGCTATGACTGCTGCACTGCAGTGCAGCATTTTTATTTATTTTTTCATTCTAAATACCGCTACCATGAGTGCGTCACAAAGAATCTGCTCGCAACACATTAAAACAAAACAGTGTGGACTTTAGCTTTAACACATGTGAGCAAAATTATTGCTTTAAGGGGGGACACTGGTCTTGAAAAAAAAAATTTTTATTAATGAAGTCACAGTTACGAAATCTTCAGGGCGTATGTATTTTTGCGTGCTGATTCTAAATATGTCATTTAATTTCATTTAAAACAATTCCTTCAGCACTTATGCACTTTTTATGCTAGTATTTTGCGGAGAGTTTTGAAGAAAATTTGCTGCGGGACACTCGCTGAAATGTATGCCATTGGGTTCTCTTGACACCAAGGAATACAATAAGGGTGAAATTGTCTTCCTGCCTATCATAGAACTTAAGTTATAGAGTTTTGAAGTTGTCGCTTCAGAAATGAGAAGGAAAATGTGTATTCCTGTGTGTGAAGTGGCAGCTTCAGTACCCTATTACTCAAGTTCTATGAGAGCCAGGATGATAATTTTACCCTTATTGTATTCCTTGGTGTCAAGAGAACCCAATGGCATACATTTCAGCAAGTTTCCTGCAGCAAATTTTCTTGAAAACTCTCCGCAAAATACTTGCATAAAAATTGCATAAGTGCTCATGGAATTGTTTTACATGAAATTAAATGACATATCTAGAATCAGCGCACAAAAATACATGTGCCCCGAAAATTTCATAACTATGACTAAATTAATAAAATTTTCTTTTCAAGACCAGTGTCCCCCCTTAAAGGGGTGGAGACACCAAATTTGTCGTTCGCGCGTTCTTAGTTTCAAACGTTTCTTATGGCTCCAGGAAGCATGATACACACCCAAAGATTCATATATTCACAGTGAATAATTTATTATAGCATTTTTAGGTGAATGATTTTCAGTTTCGGTTTCGGAACGCCGAGTTGTACAGTGACGTCACAGAGGGGGAAGATCAACTGCTTCGCTTGGTCACGTGGACCCACAAAAGTTGTGACGCACCTACTGCTGCATCGTCTGCTTTCCCACACATGCGCTGACCAGCGCATGAAAACAAACTACTGCACGTCTAGTCCCAGCAGCTCGGATTCTGACAGATCTGATTCCAATGAGTGAGGACATCGACTTTTTTTTTTGTTCGCACGCTAATATCGCCTTCGCGGATTCGCGTGAGGATGCGAAACACTTTGCAAAATGCCAGTAAGCATCGCTGCGCCGCTCTACCGAAGCTGCGCCCACAACCGGTGTCACACTGTGCTGCCGTGCAGCAGTACCTGAGCGCTGCTTGGGATGGTGTACAAATATCACAATAAAAGACGAGATCGCCTTGTTATCAGAACTGCCAGCTATACTCGAGCAGCGACAAAGTATGTCTGCTTATGTTGGGAGCTTTCGGCAACGGCACCGCTCGCGGGCGCTCCGGGCGACGAGCTCTGCTCTGCTGCTACCTGGCTGCCGTGGTCGTCGCTAGGCCTATAGCCTGTTTAGCAAGCGGCCGGCGCTTCGGAAGTCGTCTGTGCTATAATAAAAGGCCTACTTTTCACAAATAGCTGTAGTGTTAACAGAATCATCTCACAATAAAATAATAGTATGGTCAATCTCCTCGACACCTTCGGCAGCGGAGCTAGCGGGCGCCAGGCGAGCCGGACCCCAACGTCGCGCCAGCGGCAGCTGCTAGGCGCGGTTGTGAGAAAATTGCTCATATCACAGTTGTTACCTCTACCAGCAGCTCAGTATTGGTCAGCGATCCTCAAAAATAACACTTTTTTCACATTTCTTGTCCCATGGTTTATTATTTACGTCAAGAACACTCTTTAGCTCGCTTTTATGACGTCGGCAGACGGTATCCAGGCTGACCTACCGGCCGGCAGACTCGGCGTACTTCACATCCGCACAAGAAAATACAAAACAGCCATGCTACCAGAAAGGATGCTTTCTAGATTCGAGATACGACAGCATGACTGTGCTAAAAGTGGATCTTTAGGCAGCGACACTGCCTGCGGCAACGCCGGCCGACGACCTGCGCGCTGGTCCCAGACTGCCCTAGTCGTCGCTATGCCTAGCTGCTTTCGCATATCGACTCCGCAGCTGAGGGCGCTTCGGGACTGGCCAGCGCTCAGAAACGTGCTCCGCTCGGCACCCCTTTACTGTGAACTCGTCCCATAATAAAAGATATGTTCGATTTCCACGACGTCTTCAGCAACAGAGCTAGCAGACGGCAGGCGATCCGCACCAGGTAGCAGCAGCACAAAACCGCTGATGAAATTTGCTTGCATCGCAGTCATCACTTCTACCAGGAACTCGGTATTTGCCAACGATCGTCAGAAACGATGCATTTTTGATATTCATATATCCCAGGGTTTGCTATGAACGTGAACAAACAATACTATCGCGTTCTTCAGATGCCGGCGTTCGGCACGAAGACTGGCGCAGACCGCCCGGCTCCAAGGAGTGCGCCCTATGTCATCATGACGCTGCCGCTTCCCGTCGTTGTTGCCGCGAGCGGCCCGCCGTTGACATCTAGCAGGCCGGACGCAGGCAACGAGCTGCAATCGGACGTTGCGACGCTGTTCGCAACGGCGCGCCGCAAACCGAGCGAGTGGCGGTTAGCAGCAAACGCGGCTAGCTGGTGCGTCGACTGCGCTCACGCGGCTGTGCCCCGCTCATCGTACGTCACTGTATTTTGGTATGACGTCACTAAAACTTTAATTTTTCTGCACCCCTTGTGACGTCATGGTTGATGGCGCTAGCGATGGGTCTAGATTGTGAGAGTGAGCATTTAGGTAATCTTTGGAACCGAATTAAAATATTTTTTAAACGTTTGTTGCGTCCAACACCTGGCCTTGAGTGCCCTTGCATACATAGGAATCCCATAGCAGGCTTTTTATAGCTTCAAAATTTGGTGTCTCCACCCCTTTAAGCAAGAAACAACAGCACACTGTGTCAATCATTTCATTTTCAACGCATCCATCAAAAGAAACGTTTCATTTTTCGATTGCTGGACGCTTTTTTAGCAAGGAACAAGTTCCTCACAAGATTGGCATCCAGCAGCACAAACAAAAACTGAAAGTGCAAGTGATGTGGAGATCAACGGCACTTCACACTCTTTAAAACTAGACTGTTTCTCAGTGTGTTAGTTTCCTGGGAGAAAAAAAAAAAAAAAGTGCCTCCTGTATCTTCTTTGAGAGCTACAAGTGAAAGCAGAATAAGGTATAAGTGTAGCCTGTTCAACCTATTTGCATCTAATATTCTTATACGATCATGGTTTTAGCTGGTTCCCATTCTAAACTTTACTGGTCTTAAGGGGGGACATGGGTCTTAGAGCATTTTTTTTATTTACAGATCAAATGCAATGCAACTGCACATACAGTCAAGCCCACTTATAACAATATTCAAGTGCCATGGAAATACCATTGTTATAACCAATAATTGTTATAACAGGGTTGTGCCGAAAAAAAAAGAAAGGATGACAAACTTCAGAGCATTTATTGACAGTAAATACCCAGAGGGGTTTGATTGTTCTAATGCCTGTAAAAGCTCGTTAAATTGAACTTCAGGGAACCGGAACAATGTTCACCATTCACCGATGACCAAAGCACCGCCATCACTGCGCCACCGGGAGCTTCGCGCACCTCCACGTCACAGGAATCAAGCCGGCTTTCCGGAAGTGATTCTTGCGGGAAATTCAAGAAGCATGCAGAACCAAGGGTGCTGTGACAGCTGACAAGCGAAAAAAAAACGCGCTGGCTGCATGCACGCGCACTGCACCGACTGATGGGGGGTACGCATGGCGTGCATAGCCAATGCAGCAATGCAGCAGCTCTCCTGACGCGATGACGCCTGCCTCTTTCGCTTTCGTGGCGTTGCTGTGCCAGCTTAGTCCATTGGTCGGCCCCACACATGCACGCTTTTGTGTTGTAAGCATGGTTTTGCTGGTGTGGTTGTAGCATTTCCTTCTTTTTTTTCTGTAATGGTTGACACTCAATTACCAGATTTAATTGTTATAACCAATAATGTGCCTTGACAGCATTGCTATAAGCAGTTTATTTTACCATAGAACACAAGGCAAAGCTGATGATGCCGTGACTGACCATTGTTATATCCGATATATTGCTATAACCAGTATTGTTATAAGTGGACTTGACTGTACTTATCCAGTTTTTTCTGCTGATTTCAAATATGCAATTTGTTTATTTCTAGGCCAATTAGTTCCTGAGATATTAATATATATCATGCCATTGTCTGCTCAAACAATAGGAAATAAATGGGCCACCAGAAATTTAATTTTAATATGTGGGTAGTTACTACAATGTGTGAGGGATGCAACGCTGGAAGCAGTTCTCAGTTTTTTGTCCGTGTGGACAAATGGGCTTAATAGTTAGTTTCATGTGTGACGTGTTTTCTGGCACTGTATGTCTGGTTAACTCACTTGAAAACTAACTAACTAACTAGCTCAAACCATGCACCAACAAATCCGCTAGGTGAAGGTGTGCTGCCTATTCAAATCACCCGGAATATTTGCCTACACTAGAAACTATAAAACAGCACATATGCAAATCATAAATGACTTCAAAAAGTCGCATAACAGGTTCTCGAAGGCTCCACTGCACACACAAGAGCAGACAGAAGTAACCAAAGATCATGCTCCACTGTTCTAACTGCACCCATCTAGCATGCATTCGGAGTGCAGGTGGGCCCATGCATGACCATATTAACAATTCTCGTATCCAGTATATTCAAGCTTAGCTTTGGTCCTGTCAACACAATGTGTACAGTCAAACGTCAATAATTTGAACTCTGACAATTTGAAGAATTTCTGAGGTCCCATAATTTATAATCTAAATTTGACCGGATAATCTGAAGCAACTGCGTGCACCAGCCCGGTTAACTCGAAGATCTCAGGTGCTATGAGAGAATGTCCGATCCCGATTTCACTGCGGACTGTAGAGTGTTGGCCTCTCGGAGCAGCGAGGTGGTGTTGCAGAGCAATGTCGATTAGTAATGCCCATGCTCACTACGTGAAGCGCCCCAGCTCCAGTACTCTCAGCACAAAAAGAAATCTGCATGCACCTGTAGAGGAGAAGACGTGCTTTACTACACGGTTACGATCGGTTGCACTGATGAAAATTCGTATTGCGCGCCATTCACCCGGCTCGTTCGAGCTGCTGGTTGCTTCTTCGGATGAGCAGTAGGTAGCAAGAAGGCAAACTTCAGATTCCGATAATCTGAAGTTTGAGAAGGGACGAGACAGGAGAGTTGTAAGAAAGAGATAGGAAAGTAAAAGACAGAGGGCAGGACAGGAAAAGGAAACTACCGATTTCCCCCGCTCGGGTCAGGCCAGATGTGCCGTCTACAGGAAGCTGGGCCCAAAGTGATGTGTTGCCTCCGCCGAGGGGCCTTAAGGGTCCAAACGCTCGACATCGGCTCAACCCCCAGGATCCCCTTTCCCCCGCACACGGCGATGCCACGCACAGCTAAGTGCAGGTGCTCGGGTCCGTGGTGACGCACTCCTCACCACCATCCCTCTGCAGGAATGTCCCTGCGGATGCTCAGGAACCCGTGGTATCCCAGCTCACCAACATCTGCATGAAATGCAGATGCCCCTGCGAGGGTGCAGCATGTGCTTTTCTGTATTTACATTTCATGTATTGAATTATTCCCTGATCCATGGGCTGTAGGACTTTGGGTGCGCTCGGAGGGAGAAACACCAGCTTGATCCACTCAAGGCCCAACACCTTGCAGTGAACACTGCAGTTGTCAGCAACCATGACCACCTTGCATTTCTTGACTCCAAAAACACCGGTCAAGGTGATGCAACCAGGACTGAAAAATGCCTGATGTAATCCAAGCTTTCCTGTTAGCCTGGTAATCAACAGGAAGGTGTCTCACGTTCTTGGAGCACCCCAGCTTCTGCACCTTCCCAATCACTAAGAGTGGCAAATGCTCTGTTCCCATCACGTTGGAGGCAACTGACATGGTAACTCTTCCCTTGCTGCGTTTTCCTGCTGTACAAGGGTCACCTTGGAAGGGGATCGTTTTGCTCGGGAGTGCTTTAAATAACAGCCCTGTTTCGATGGCACTGAATATATTCCTAGCATCATATGTAGCCAGGTGTTCACAAAGCCCAGTGATCCGCCACTCATTGATCACTTTGTTCAGGAGGCTCTTTCGCCGCACAGATTCTTAAAAGTCAGATTGTGTCCGCTTCTGAAACGAGCGAGCTAATGTTCATTTTCGTGGCGAACCTTTCAGCCCGGGCACAAATGAGTGGCCCACTCACAGGGAGATAGGCCTCACATGCGTTTGCGATCCATCACAGTATGGCTTCTTCAGAGTTCGAGGTGGGCCGCCATCCACAGTCATTTTCTATTGGCACTGATAGAAATGCCTCCAAGATACCGTGTATTTTTCAGTGTATAAGACGCAGCTTTTTTTTTTTTCAAAAATCTTGCTGGTGCGTCCTATACAAGGGTGCGTCTTTTACACGAATTTTTCGCTTTTTTTTTTCCGACTTCAGAAATTACTCAGGTTCATGTTGAAGCTTTCTTTACCAAAAAAATATCACTACCAATGACGCGGTTTTAACACGGTTAATACTTCAATCAGGGACTGCCATGCGCAAACTTTTCAGGTGAACTTTATCATGAAAAGGCAGGGATGACAACTTCCAGGATCACAAACTCATGGCTGTTTCGGAGGCCCCAAGCAAAAGTAATGTGAAATGCCAAAAGATGGCGACAATCACGCTTCTCGCCATTGCCAAGACAAGCAAAGACAAGCCAGTGTTCTTTTTTAGCCACCCTTTGCAACTTTGTTTGCTCTGGTTTGCTCCGTGTACGTAGTACGTACATAGTGCAAAGAGAATGTTTCAGCCGCATTGCCTCCAGAAATGGGCAAACTTTTGATAGCGCATCCGAATATGAAGACTTCGAAGGTTTTAAGTAGAAATAAAATGTTATTATGGACATATGGGAGAGTTCTTTCGTTTTTTTCTTTCTTTTGCTAAGACGTGGGCGGGTATGGTGTGAGTGTTGCCTTTTTTGATAACTTAGCATTGCTTAAGAATTTCTCACAGGTACGGTGAATTTCGCGATGGTCGCGCAAGCGTGTTTAATAAAGCCTCACTAGCCTAACGGGGTAAACTGGGGTGCGTCTTATACACGGGTGCGTCTTATATACAAACTTTTTCAATGTCAGCCTGCATATATAGCGGGTGCGTCTTATACACCAGAAAATATGGTACTTTTTTTATTTTTGACGTAAGTGACCAAGGTTGTTCTTTTCACTTCATATTTGTCCACCACGTGGCGGCGTGACATGCCATTCTTGAGCGCATTCATTATTTCTGCTTTTGCGGCTAGGTACTTCCTAGGTACTTCCTAGGTACCGGCTAGGTGCCTGGTACTTCGGCCACTTTGCCGGTGTCGCCATTGCAGCAGCATGCAACACAGTGGCAAGATGCGCAGGCACAGCATGCAACACACTCAAAAGCAGCACAGTAAACATGCTGGCAAAGCGTTCAATAAGCAAGAAAGGTGATTCAGGGTTAACTAACCATGACCGTAGCACCAAAGAGCACTCAGCGACAACACATTCCAAAGTGAGACTTGTTGAAGATAGGATTAATACGACTACGACACGACTACGCAAAGGCTAGCAAAGACAACAAAACATTCGGATGCCACCGACCCTGCTTCCCTCGCCCTCCCTCACAATGCTGGTGACGATGACAGTACGGATGGCCTATGCTGAATTTTCTTAGCTTTACACTAGTGCCGCTCTTGGCAGTCTTTTCTCTTTCCTGCTCCCTCCACAGCGTCATGGCGGGCTACGGAGCTACGTCGAATTAACCAATGCGTGTCAAAATTTACACAAATTAACGAGAATTTCGCCCCATAGACTTTTGTATATTTTTGTAGGGACCAGGCTAGTAGGTTGAATTATCAGACTTTCCAGGTTAACGAGGGTTGAATTAACGAGCTTTCACTGCATTCAGAAACCTCGAATATTTTCTAAGTAGTTCAAAGTTCCAGAATTAAAGAAAATAAGCTGCTGGATAAAACAGTCAATGGTCTTGTGTACGTTCTGACATTTGTGCGTTGTAAAGTAAAGGCGCCAAAAACCACACACACACACAAGACAAGAGAATGGGATAGAGCGGGACACAGAGTGGATCACACTACTCTGGATGTCGGCACACGTCATGCACATGGCATGACGGCAGTGTCCACAAACTCTGCCTTCGATGGCTGCACAGTGCGAAAGGCCATGATGTGCTCACACCATGACCGACAAGGCAGCGTGCATCAATGGATTTTGCGCAGCGCGATCCACTTCCACGCGCCTCCAGTGTGCACGCGCTGACTGGTCCTGATGGGACAGGCATGCAACAGCTGGCTGGCACCTAATGCTATCCTCAGGGTGACATGCGCAGTGCCTCCTTGAGGAAGTGGATCGTGCTGTGCTCTAATCGGAGGATGTGCGGCTCCACTGACTTCTGCGGAACGAGCCTGAGCCGACTGCAGCTGCCACAGCCGCTCTCCTCCAGATGAAATCCGCTAAAGCACGACAGTGCGAGCAAGAAAGGAAGCTAGCACGAGACACATGGAGATGGGTGCCCCTGTGACAAAGCTTCAATGCATTGGTTTTTTTTTTTCACGGAATGGCCACGTGTGTTAAAAAATAAGCAATTTTTAAAACTCCTACTGTGGCGTCCCACCTTTTTTCCTTTTTTTGTGTGCCAGAAGTGGTTGAAATATTTGCGTCAAAATTATTCTAAGGAAATTACTATTCGCTCCGAACCAAAAAAAAACACTATTCGCACATGCCTAATGATGTGCAATTTCGACTCTTACGAAAAATCAGTCAACTTTTTCCCGCATAATGAACCCTCCTCACAAATTGGCATCAACATTTCTGAAAAAAAAGAAAGAAATGTGGGTACATTACGCAAGTAAATGCGGTAAAAACGCTCAGTTTCATTCAAGCTCATAACTTGAATGCATTTCGAGTCCCCTCCATGTTCGAATTATTAAGAGTCAAATAGACCACCTACTTCTGCCCGTGCCCACACATCGATCCTGTGAAAGTCCTTCAGGCCCTCCCTCAAAGTGGGAATCACCTTAAAGCAAGACGCCCTGTACAGGAGTTGCACCACGTGGCCAATGCTGGTCTTGGAGGCCTGGGGGAAGTGAGGCGCCAGGCGCTGAACCACAAACAGCACCAGCACCTGGGAGAGAGAGCAGCATGCATTCAAGATCACGAAAAGGTGCAAGCTGTCACTAAAAACAGTGCACAAGTAGGGCCGTCCATGCATTTTTTCTTTCAACACACAAAACAGATAAGCAATTCCCACCACATGGCACTAACATAGCTGAATTGGTGCCAATGCACAGCACAAAGCTAACACAGATAATTCTGAATTTTCCACCGAGGAACTGCGTGACAGAGAAACAGGTGCATAAGCCTTTCATCATTCCCTTCATTGTGCCTACATGCCCACTGTTATTGGCCCGTTTGAAAGAACAGCTGAAAATAAAAAGAGGGGAAGGGGAACAGTCGCCATTGGAATTCTACACACTTTCTCTCATTCTCTGCGTGGCCATTCTCCAGATTTGGCCTCCTCAGATTCTTCCTCTGAGGAAAAAAGTTGTCATCCAATGAATGTACCGTCATCCTAACTGGAGCATATTTTGTGGCCTTTGAGAACACAGTAGAATCCTGCTATTGCGTTTTTCATGGGACTGCAGGCAAATAATGCACCTGCCAGAAAAAAAAGTAGCCGAATACAGCGCATGAAAAAATTTTGTTTCTGCCACATTTCTTTTTTTTTGTTTCATTCCCTGCAAGAGCAATGTGCTTTTCTGATCTTGCAAGTTTTTGCAACTCTCACTAGTGGCTTACTGGTGGGTCACAACACACCCAATGCGAACAGCAGGCAACCCTTGTGCGGGATTTGTGACACATGCACAGTCCACACCGGTCCTGTGTCCTCTTATCCTTCAGCCTGTTTTCCTTTCGTCCACAACCGTTATTAACTTATTTATACATTTTAAATACCTGCAGCGCCCAAAGGCACCACTGCAGGGGGGCGGAAGTACATGTTTGGTTAACCAATTTTCTTTTGATAATGGGTCACGGCATTCAAAAAGCTCACATAATGGAAACAATAATTAAACCCCTTGACACTATATGGCAAGCTCATCTTTCATGTGGCCCTAATCCTGTTTACTACACAGTGAGCCATGAAAAGGAGAAAATAGTAATGTTAAGAGATAAAAAGGGAGCAGTACTGATTGGAGAACCAAGTGCAAGCTGATGATTTTTCAAGGTGAAATTAAAGTTGGTAGACTTGGAGAGAGCATGCGATGTAGAGAATAGACTGGTACCAAAATAGACTGAATGGAAAGAACATGTGGTCGGAGATGCCCAAGAACCAAGTAAATGTTTGTTTACGGAGTTTAACATCCCAAAGCAACTCAGGCTGAGAGACGCCGTAGTTGAGGGCTCCGGAAATTTCAACCCCCTAGGTTTCTTTAACGTGCACTGATACTGCACAGTACACGGGCCTCTAGAATTTCACCTCCATCGAAATTCGACCGCCGTGGCCGCGATCGAACCCACATCTTTCGGGTTGGCAGCTGAGTACCACAACCACTGAGCCACTGCAGCGAGACTGAGAACCAAGCAAAGTGCTGAGATGCAGGCTAACAGGTGGTAGTGGTTCCCATGGCTGGTGAAGCACAGAGGTAGGCATGCACTGAGATAGACCTTGACCATGACTGACAATGTGCGACAATAGCCATTCGCGTCACACGCACAAGAGAGTCACCCACCTTGCGTGACAAAGGTGAGCCATCCTCGAGGGCGAGGAGGACGAGCCGCAGCACCTCCTCCTGCATGTGGGGCCCCAGGAACTGACAGCCCCGGGCCCGCACAGCTGCCCAGAGAGCAGCGCTCAGCTGCTGGCCACCCCCGGCCCCGCCCCCCGCCTGGTGCTGGTGGTGCTGCAGGAGGAGCTCGAGGGCACAGCGCTCGCCCAGGGAGCGGGCTGCCCGGGCCGCCCGGGCCCGCCCTTCACTCTCCGACAGGGGGCAGTGGACCAGGGAGACCAGCTTGCGCTGCAGGGGACGACTCAGCCAGCAGCCCCCTGCAGTGCCATCATCAGGGTCACGCACAAGGACTTCCTTGCCAATACAATGGAACACAAAACTGGGTTGAGGAACATTCCTATAGCACACAGCTAAGTAGAAAGCAAATGGCGATAGGCAACTTGTAGAGTCATTCACTGTTACAGCGCAACGACGGCCCAGAACAAGAGGAGGACACAACAGCACTGTTGTGTCCCCCTATTATTCTGTGGCGTCGTTGCGCTGTAATAATGAATGTAGGTAACCAACTCGCCCAAAATGTTGTATTATGGAACTTGTAGAGACCCCATGCACAGCCTGCATTGTTGCAAGCTTTACTGTCTGAAAGAATGCCAGCGCAACTTCATATTCATCACTATTAATAAAAAAATTGAAATTTTTTTATGACTGCAGGCTCACTTTTGACCCATTCAGGTGCCATGCATTATTTCAATGCAAAACAAACATTTTTCCGGTTAAATAGCATACCCAGAAAGCCAATTTATTAGTTTTCCCACGCAGAAGGCCAATTGTTAATTTACTACAGAAAATTATAAAATTTCACACAAAGTGGCATAATGGTTGAAAATTGTCACACGGAGGCACCAAGATTCATCAAATAAACACTAATCGCCTTTCATGGCAGAATCACATAAACATCATTTCCTCGTCTGCATCGAAGCCTCGGTCTTCTAAAACACATTGAAACATGCACCATCTCAACTTGAACTGCTGGCTTTCAACTCCTTAATTCGTTCAAAACAAGAGTATGCTTGAGTTGCATGCAATCAGTTCTTAAAGAAGGATACAAAGAAATTCAAAATGTTCCAGAGAAAAGACGTCCGCTTCATCTTTAATGCTTATCGTGGCTCTATATCTCCTTCCTTTCTGAAGACTCCCAATAACACATCCTATTTAGAAAACACGACAGCACTTGCAAGACTCCAATTTCTTCACTCTCTGTATTTCAGCCAATTCAATATTAGTCTTGCGCGCTACCTAAGTCCCCGATCCAAACGACAGACTCATTACTGCTGCAGCCATAACCTTTCCCCATGCTCTGCGTGTACCAGTACATTGAACAATCACAGCGTGGAATACACTTCCTGTAGAGGTCTTCTCGACCCATCATGTTGCTGCTTTTGAAAAAAAGTTCTTGCACTATTTGTCAAGTTAGTGTTGTCCACACATCCTATTTCTGTTTCTTACCATTGATTGTTGCCTCAGTGTTGGATTTGTGATGTCGTTTTTAGTTTGCTTTTTAGAATGCTGCCCCCTCCGCTTTGTCTGTACGACTGCAGTATGTGTAAATAAATAAACCACAGGGGTCTTGGAACCACCTTCTGTTTCAAAGATGCACATGACGCTATAAATTGAGAAAAAACAATGGACACTATTACTGATCAGCCCAGTCTGTCTGCATAAAAATGGAAGAGGACATGCCACATAGCTCACCGTTTCGTCAATTATTATTTACTGCATTTGCTAGGTGAGATAATAAAAACCGCCCCGTTTCAGACCTGAAGAATGCTAAATTTGCCCAAAACAAACAAACCACTGCTATGATTGTACACTCTCAGAAAAAGCCCTGATTTCGTTTTGTAAACAACTGTGTACAAAGTGCCTTGAAGAGTTGAGTAGAAATGCCATGCACTGCTGGGCAATATTTTTTCAAATGCAATTCTTACTTCTATCATTTCTGGTTACTAGTTGCATAACTGAATCCCAATAAGTACGTCTAACCCAGTGCACATGCATAATTGGGTTTGCCAGACTATTTATATGGCTAGGTAGACTGGTATACCAGGATGAACTGGAACGCACTTTCAAACAATCTCGTGTCTTCCACTGTTTGTGCTTGTCCAGGCAGCACAAAGAAGCTTTGAAATGTACCATCCTTCAGCAACTCACCTAACAATGCATTCTGTTAAGGTGCCCCACCAATGCACAGCACTCCACTAGTTCATCTTATTATCAATACTCTTGGACTTGTGTGTGTTCTGCTATGCATAAGGCACCTAGTTTCCCGCAGCTTCGCAAAATATTGCGGATTCAAGTATTTTATGCTGAACTGCATGTTAGCAGCCACATTGTCTTTTTTTATGGTACTACTGATATCAAAATCATTAGGAAGCAAAGCCACTGATACATTAATGCATGCAGCCTCCCACACAGCAGCAGCAGCAGCCCGCCTTAACTGCACTGAAGCTGCTACTTTTTTTTTCATGCTGCCCAGTCTTGCACCCGTGTTCCCCATTTCCCTTCCGAACTCTACTCAACTCTTTCAGCACCTCCTCTTTCTCAATGACATGCACCACCTTCCCTTTTGCCACTGCACGCCACATGCTTTGCCGCAAGATTATTGAAAAGCTGGCTTCTCCACACGGCTCACGAGCCTGGCAGTGAAGGTGGTTTTAGGTACCTTGAAGAGCTGGTGGGGGAGGTAGCATTATCTGATGCCTCCTGCGGAATGTTGCAGATTCTTTGTTCTCAATTCGTGAAATTTAAAATTTTCGACCGCAGAAAGTTAGGGGCCTTAGCTATGCCATATTAGGGCGCAAAAGAAACCTAAGGAGATTTAACTAAAAACAGCTTCTAAACCTACTTAACTACTAAGAATTCTGAGATGCCATCAACTAAGGGGCCCTTCAAAATAGATTACAGCAATGCTTAGAAAAACATGAGCAGAACCAACACTGCAACAGCCCTGTCCAGTAAATGGAACTGGTGTCACCTTAAATTCCAAACCCCATTTCGGGGTTTATTAAGCAATCCCATACAGTTCAAAATTGTTATCACAACTGGCAGTACCGCGGCACCGCCCAAAGAATTTTTTACCATGGGAAATTTTTGAGAAGGTAAAGTAACAGCACAAGTTATAGGCACCTGAAGCAATTCCACAGCTCCCTGCTTACTCTCTGAAGAGCCCACTCTGAGCCCACCAAGGTACTACATCCAGAAAGAGACCGAATCTGAGTGAAAAATGTTGCACGAAGGCAAGTCAAACAAAAAACCTGGCATGAAAGCGAGCTGTGAGCTTCCAATTTTTCGGAGCAATTCTTTTCAAACCTACTGCAGTGCCAGTTCTGTCAGCCAGTTCATTCTATCTGATGGCAAATTTCATATATATTCTGCAGTTATCAAAAGGGTTCCGGAACTATTAAATTATCGAAGGATTACGTCTGCTCAATAAGAATCAGACAGCGGGAACCAAACAACACTGCCACTGCAATGCTTAGAACGATTCAGCAAGCCCCTTAAAGGGCAGCTGCAGCACCTTTTTGAGAATTTCTTGATATTCAAGGATTCAAATCTATGTAGGCTGTAGGTAAAGCATGCCAAATGTTTTTGCACTAGCATTTAAAATAGTGACGTAATCCACGATTTAATTTTGCGCTTCTTCTCAATGCACCGGAGGAGTGCAGGAAAACTTCGCGTGACGTCACGGAAGGTATGATTTCAAATTTCCTCTGTCGTCCGTCACGCCTGGCCCTGACGCTTTAGACGCTTGCAAACAACTCTCGGCAGAGTTCGCCTTCGGTGACGTTGGTTTTTTTCCTTCAAAGCAGGCGTTTGTGCGTTGGAAATGTACCGATACCTTCGATGACTTCATCATGCGCCCCCCACTTGGCGTTGTGCACGTCGGAGAAGCTTGAAGGGCGTCGGGATTTTAATCGGCGATTACTTCACTATTTCAAGTGCTAGCCCAAAAAGACATCGCATGCTTTACGTGAAAGTTTCACACATTCGACCCCCTTAAGCTCGTTGATTTCTAAAACCTATGCAGTTTCCCTTTAAGTAACAATACTCCCAACATAAAAAATTCCCTGTGGTTCAACCTGTCTGAACCTAGCAAGATGAGCGAAAAGCTCGGCTACGGCTAGTTTTTCGCTGTATTGCACCTTGTCTCCAAGCTATATCAGCCGGATGATCTAACTCTGCTTTCCTTCCATTGCAAATTGTTTGCCGCGAGGGCCCGGCCCTCTGTTCAGCCATGATGTCGTCCAGCGAGGCTTTGCCAGACAGCCATTATTTTATTTTGTCTCTCCCCACTCTGAGCAAATGATTCAGCGAGCAGTGGCACAGGTGTTACTCAAGGCGAGGAGCGAGCGCAGCTGCGGCGGCGAGCAAGGCACATGATCTGACATCACAGCCATACCTCCGCCCCTCCACCTGGTTTGAAGGTCATTGTCAAATGGTCTTGACCTTGAGCTCTGTTATACAGAGAGCAGAGCTTTTCGCTCTAAAAATGATCTGTTGGCAGTCAGCTGCTCACTCAGAGCAGAAAACAAAGGCCAACACAAAGCACTGGTGGCACTTCAGTGCAGGAATACAGCACCAGACAAGGCACAGGTAGGAAGGAAACTGAGCCCTATCCCATATTGACAACAATCAGTGCCCTGTGCATATTACATGCCTACATCCCATTCTGCACACTCTTCCCATATGATGATGCCTTCACGCCAACCAGCACCTTTGCTTAAGTCCTGCACAGCTGCAGCTTTAGAAGGGTGCCTAACCAGTGCCTAAAGCCTTTTGACCTTAATGCCTCCAGCTGGTGCTATCGCCGAGGGCCAAGAAAACATCACACCATAGAAGACTGCCACATTAACATGGTATGCAAAGAGCATACAAGCTCCTCTTTGTAATAAGGGAGTAATTACTCATTGACACCCACCCAAGCACAGCCATATGGCTACAAAGGGAAGCCATACAGCTTTCTCAGAAACTTCGCAGTTAAACAAAAATTCGTCCTGGTCCGGGGTTCGAACCCGGGACCACCGCTTCACCGGAGCAGTCGCTCTGCCAATTGAGCTAACCGGGACGGCAAGCTTATGGTAGGGCGAGAGCGAATTGATCAATAACTCGAAGTGGGAACAGTGTTGGTCAAATGTTTTAGAGGAATCCCCCAAGGTGGAGTAGAGTAGTAGTGGAGTAGTAGTCAAGTGGAGTAGTAGTCAATGAGCAATTCCTCCCTTATTACAAGTCTACTCCACCGTGGAGGATTCCCCTAAAACATTTGACCAAGCTCCTCTTTGTCCTGGATTCCCCAGTCGCAGCGCACAGCAAGCACTTGCCCTGGGTGGCGGGCCTCAGCAGAAGTGCCATCTCGTGGATGCAACGCGCCACTGCCTGCTCGGCGCTCTCTTCTGGAACCACTGCCACGGGCGGGGCCGGAGGAGCGGGGGGTGCGGCCACCAGGTGCAGCAGCGTGGGGACGCTGTTCTCAGGGCGCCTCTGCTGCTGCAGGTGGCAGAGGGGCGTGTGTGGGCCTCGGCCACAGCAGCAGGCAGCAGGGGGCGCCCCCCAGGAAGGAGGGGGCGGAGCCTGCACAGGCATGCTGGCTGCCCCCCCAGCTGGGCAACCTCGCCGGCCCACGGCGCCCTGCACATCGGGGGGGGGGGGGGTGGGGAGCACAGTTACACAGGAAGACAACATCCACACCCAATGTGCATGCACACATGCACATGCTGTCCGAACATGCAAATGCAACTTCCTCAGGGAAAGCTCATCAAGTCTGGTTTGGTTTATTGGGGTTTAAAGTCCCAAAGCGCCTCACTCAAGCTATGAGAGACGCCGTAGTGAAGGGCTCTGGAAATTGCGACCACCTGGGGTTCTTTAACGTGCATGCGGGCCTATTCAACCACCGCGGCAGGGATCGAACCCGCGTCTTTTGGGTCAGCAGCCGAGCGCCGTAACCACTGAGCCACCGCGGCGGGATAGCTCATGAAGTTTGGGATGACAATTGCTCAATAGCTTTCACACCCACAAATAACATACAAGTAGCTGCTGCGGTGGCTCAGTGGTTATGGTGCTGGGCTGCTGACCCAAAAGATGCAGGTTCAATACCAGCCGCGTCGGTTGCACTTTCGACGGAGGCGAAATGCTGGAGGCCCAAGTAATGTGCAATGTCAACGCACATTAAAGAATCCCAGGTGGTCGAAATTATCCGAAGCCCTCCACTACGGTGTCCCTCATAGCTCGAATTGCTTTAGGACGTTAAACCCCATAAACCAAATGCTGCTACTGCCCTAGATTTGAAGAAGATGGGTAGTCAAAGTTAGTTCACTTCTTCAAATAAAAATACAAGCAAATTATTATGTAATGTGCTGTTACAAAAAAAGAAACAAAACAAGACACAAGTATTAAGAGAAAGAAGGCACACAACACCCAGCCAACCTTCAGCACGGCATTAAGTGCGTTTTTTCCTCTTGTTCCTGTGTCTTGTAGTGCTGTTTTTCATTACCATGGACCACCAACTAGCCCAAGCCTTCAGTCTTGCAAGATGTAGTTGTTAATTTTCATGGTGGTCAGTCATAAATGCATGTTGTGGCATAAAGTTCTAAAAAAAATTTCAAGATAACATAGTGCACAAAAAAAACTATCGATCTGCAGAAAGGAAAATGACAGACAGTCTTCTTGGTTTGTTTTTAAACCTAATATCTCACTGACGACATGATGACACGAAGCCTTCAAACCAATGTCCACTTTCTCCAATAGCGTTACGCCTGTGCAACTAGCAAACAGCTTTATACACTGGCAGCTACCTAAAGCAGTTGTACATTCAATGAATGCCATAACTACAACACAGCAGCAGTATCAAGAACACCATGCCTACAACTGCTGCAGAGATCACTGTTTGGCAAAATTCTGTGCGATCGTGACATCACAGAAAATCGAGTCTTTATCAGCCTTCCATGTTCCTCAAAGGTTTCACACATTTGCCCATCAAATTCTTCATAAAATATTTACTACAAGGAACTACAAGCTAATAATCCCTGCATAAAGCTACTGCATACGGCCCCTGCAATACAAAGCAAGAGAAAAGAATCACAGAATGGTAATGAGTGCAATTCGAATGTTTGAGCATTAGCCGTGGTGTGACAGCAAAGAAAGAAGCCGGGCTGGGGGGCACTCGTTCCCAGCTTTGTCGGACGGTGGGTTTCAAACCAACCAAATGCCTCAGCCGAGAGGGACGCCCAAGCCACCCAATGCCTCCCACCCTCTCTCCGTCATCCTTCTCCCATTTCCCTCTCCCCTAAAAGTGGAAAGGGGATTTCCTTTTCTCCACTTTGCCACCTGGTGGCACTGTGGACGACGGCACAGAACTGAGCAACAAGCTAAGAAGAGCTAACACTCTAAAAAAGTATCAAAAGACAAGAATATTTGGTGCACAGCACAAAAGCAACTAGAGCACAGAATATATACTGACACATTACACAGCACCATTTCACCCAGAGCCGTCAGCATTTTTTTTTTTTTCTCTTTCGCTGAAGCTTGACCATGCATCATTTGTCAAAGGTTAGGGCACATTTAAGTATTAACCATGTTTTTTTTTTTTTTCATCTGATTTACATGGCTGTATCCTCCTGAACTGCATTGCATCCTTTGGTCAATAATGTGTGTGCATTTTTCTTTCCACGTACATATCGTTAAGAGTGTACAATATTCAATTTTAATTACAGAGTTTAATGTCCTGAAGCAACACATTGGCTCTGAGGAACGCCGTAGTGGAGGGCTCCGGATTAATTTAGACCATCTGGAGTTCTTTAATGTGAGCTGATGTCGCACACAGGTGCCTTTTGCATTTCACCTCCACCGAAACACAGCCAACCCGGCTGGGTTTGAACCCGGGTCCTTCAATTCAGTAGCCAAGCCCCTAATCACTGAGCCACTGCAGTGGGTTGTGTGTACAATGCTGTTTAGTATCTTGTAACAACTGTTTGTAATGAAATTTTTCTTTCTGAAATTTACCTTTTCCTTTTAAATAACCTTTCCAATTCAAACTGCTACACATGCTTGCATTACAATGTCTAATATTGTCATCTGTGCAAATGTATCTCCACTTGCATATTCTTTCGAGCATTTCCCCAACTCCAATGTAATGCCCGTAAAGGCCCTTAAGGTATAGTAGATAAATAAAAAAATTAAAAGGCTGGTACAAAACTTGAATTTCTGGTGGCATTTGCACACAACATAATAACTGCCTTCTTTAAAATGAACCCGAACTTTAGATGCACAGATGCACCTTGCTTAAATTCCCATTTTTGGTGCAAACTGTAAAGGCTGAACTTCGATAGTTTCAACCTCCAACCTCCCCTCACAAATATATCAAGGTCCCTTCATGTACACAGCCATTCCTTTGCTCCTTGATGATGGAAGCAAAACGAGGGATGACTAGCTGTGCATTTTTTATTTCATTAGCCACATGATACTGGCTCGAACATCCAATTCTGGAACTACTGCGCTTACAGTCAACTACAGGATACAGAGCTACTGCAAGCCTGCACTAATGTCTATATTTCCTATGCACTGAAGTGAACACTGTTGATTGATTTCAGCCCTTTATCTGACCATGCCCCATATAATTTTGCCCCATATAAGTATTTGCTGCCATACTGTGAAAAGTAAAGCATGAAGCACCTCTAAAGCATCTGCCAACTAGAATGTTCATAACAAAAACGCCCTAAATAAAGCATCTGGAACAGCACTTCCAAGTGACAAACACCAAAGCATCAAAACTCCCACTGTGTAGTAAGAGTAAACTGGAGAGACTGCCTATCAATGACGGCCACGAAAGACTGGTTTTAATGGAACTGTACATGTGGTTCCCTTGCGTACATTAAAACAGCTACTCCATGTCATTTTGTCATGCTTTTTTTCTTTGCTAACTCTGACAGCGATTCCATTATGCAGTGTCACTAAGTTAGTGGCCTAGGTATTCTTAAAGAAGCATTTGAGTAGAGAGCGATCCAAAAAATGTACTCTGCCAACTAAACTAAGCCTCACGTGACACATACCCAATTGTTACAACATAAACATTGGCTGAAACCTGACTACCTCTGCTGGTCTTCCATTTAATTTTAATGCAGTAACTGCTTCTCAACTAAGCTTACCAAACAAACAAATGAAGCAGGACTGGTGCAGTGTGGTACATGGGATTTAACGTCTCAGAGCTGCATGTGGACTATAAGAGAGACAGTAGTAGAGGACTCCGAATTAATTTCGACCGCAGGTTCTTTAACGCGCACTGACATAACACAGTGCACGGGCATTTTCATTTCACCTCCCATGAAATGCAGCAACCCCAGCTGGGATTCAATCCCTGAGCTCACCAGCAAATGGCATAGCCACTTAACCACCACGGCAAATTCAAGCAGGACTGGCTGACTGAAGTGGCATGTGTAAATGGTTTGCATTCACATGGATGAGGAAAAATTCAAGACTTTGCATGAGATGGCCTCAGTAATTGAACCCATAGCATGTTCAGCACCTTTCAAGCACAATTTTTCCTACCTTGACTGTTCTGACTGAAATTTGGCCTTAAAAAGACCACACTTCCAACTACATCTTACTCATTGTCCTGCAAGCTTAGCACTGTATGCCAAGGTTGGATATCATGACACTTATTGCGTGCAACAAACGCTTGGTTTGACCTATTAGGTGTATATTTTATGCACAGGCTTTTAAAACACACACTTTCAGCTGCCTGAAAATAAAATCACCTCCAGCCGGTAGCCACACATTGAGGCTAGACTGCAGTTCCCTCGCCAATTCATTTTCGTGCTGAAGCATAAAAATGGAAATGCAGGGGGAAGACTAAGTGCAATTATAATGCATATCCTTTGAATAGATTCATAATTATAGAATCTGCATAATGTCTTGCTTGTTCCCTCTTAGAGCACCAGGTTAATGCATGTTTCGCGCCCTTCTTATATCCAAAAGTGTACTAAAGGCCATGTTTTGCACTGACAAAATATATCTGATGCCACAATGCATCTGTAGTAGCAAAATGCTAGTGTGCCTTCCTCACCTGCAGGAAAACGGCATGATGCCAGGCATGTGCTGAACGCAAGCTCTGGCAAGCAAATAACAAAGCAGCTGGATTTCTTTGACCTGCCATACCCCTGGACAACACAGCACCAACAGCAAACAGCCACAACATTCGCGGACAACACAGCACCAACAGAAAACAGCCACGACTTCAACACTCGATGCACTCCTAATTTCACAAAGAAAGTGCCCACAGTTTTAAAACCCACGAGGTCGCCAGGTGACAAGGAGCAACCATTCATCTGATGACCCCAAACAAACATATATCCCTGTAGCAGTACGTATCTGCACAGCCCGACATTTCGCACAATGACACTTTGAACCCCTGGAAAAAGCAAGCGGAAAGGAAGAGGGGGGTGACAAGAAAGGCCATTTACCTACGGCCGTGTAATAAAAGAAAAGGCCGAGATTATCTCAGTGCAGCTAAAAGCTACACTCACGTGACCTCGAACTCGCATCATCTAACGCCGTATCACAAAGCAAACGACACGCGCGCGTTTGTTGCGCGCTCACAGTGGCACAAAACTGCAGCCAATGGAGAGAATAAGGCACCAACTACGTTCGCGCGCCGTCTCAGGGTTCAAAACGGCTGCAGTAACCGGCCAATTTTTGACCGCGCGCATGGAGACACTCGGATAAGATTTCTGCACCACTCTGTCGCGGTAGAAGCGATTAGCTTAGCTGGCACCGTCTCTCAGCGGACCTTTCTGAGGCCGGGAAACCGGCCGAAGCTCGCTCCTGTTTCCCATCCACTGCCCTGAAACTAAAGTGCGAGCTGTTGTTAACACGGGGGGCATTTTACACGTGTGGCGGGGAGAAAGCAAGTCGCGAGCGATGCAACGGGCAGCGGCTGCTTCGCTCGCGCGAGCCTTTCAGCGCTTCGATCACAGCGCGACAAAGTACAATGCTAGCTACTCTTACCGTGCTGGGAACGAGAGGACTTCGGTCGACAGGCCGCTGACGGCTAGAACGCTGCGGTGGACGGGAACTCAGCTGCCACGGCCCGACGCTGCACAGTGGCGCGGCGCTCGAGCGGCATAGCGCGTGTGTCGGACAGGGGCTACGCGGGCAGCCAGAAGAGAGACTTGAGCCGAACTATGAGGTGGAAGCGCTTGCCTTTCATCGTCCAACCAGCCGACACATTACGGACGTTGGAACCCGCGTCTCAAACCACCTTGTCCGCGGCGCCCCTCCGACGAGTGGATCGCCGCTGTCTTCCGGGGGCTCGCGGCGGAGCACGGGGTTCGCGCAGGGCGAAGCGAGGCTCGCGCGATGCTCTGTCTCAGTCGAGAAGACGATGCGGTCACCGCGAATGCGTCCAAATGAGCCTGCTACACAGCGATGACGACTAGCACAACAGCGGCCAAACAAGCCCAGATACGCAACCAACCCAACTGCAACACAACTGGAATTCCCGCAGGCTGCGGCGACCAGCTCAGTTATTGCGGCCCTCTTTCTGGCGGCAAACACGGCTCCTCGTTTTGCAGTTTTTGTCGCTGCCACAGGGAGCGTTACAGCAGCCGAAGTACGGTAACAGGCAGCGGCCGTAACAACCTTACCTGCTATATTTTTCGCGACAACAGCGCCTTGGCGGCGGCGGTGGCTCACAAAACTGCGCTCATCAGAGAAGAGAGAAGGGCTGCAACATAGCGAAGGGTCGATTTAGCTGCCGCGCGCGGCAGTATGGGGAGGCTTATAAATAGGCGCTAGGCGTAGGGATATCGTTGTGTGCGTGGTCTTGTGTCTGCGTCCCTGTTTTGTGCGGCGGATCCGGCGAGCCTTGCGATGATCAAGCTCTTCTCGCTCAAACAGCAGCAGAAGGATGGCGAGGCGATGGGCAACAAGCCCACGAGCCAGAAGCGCGCTTCAGCGGCTCAGCTACGCATTACGAAGGACATCAACGAGCTGAATCTGCCCAAGACCTGTCAGATGGAGTTCCCGGACCCGGACGACCTGCTGAACTTCAAGCTGGTCATCTGCCCCGATGAGGGCTTCTACCGGAACGGGCGCTTCGTTTTCAGCTTTCGTGTGAGTCCAAACTACCCGCACGAACCGCCCAAGGTCAAGTGTGACACCATGGTCTATCATCCGAACATAGACCTGGACGGCAACGTCTGTCTGAATATCCTGCGTGAAGACTGGAAGCCCGTGCTGACGGTCAACTCGATCGTGTACGGCCTACAGTACCTTTTCCTCGAGCCCAACCCCGAGGATCCGCTTAACAAAGACGCGGCCGAGGTTCTACAGAGCAATCGGAGATTGTTCGAACAAAATGTCAAGAAGGCCATGCTTGGGGGCTACGTCGGCGCAACGTACTTTGAACGGTGCCTCAAGTAGCCCTACCCTTTCTGCTGACTTCTCTTTCAGGGGTCTGCGGGGAAGAAAGGAATGAAGTGTGTGATGCCGCTGCTGCCGCTGCTACTGGTGCTGACGTCGCTGGCCTCGCCGCAACCGCCGTGCCGTTGGGTGCTTCGTAGTGTGCCGCATGTGTGTCGCCGCTGACAGTTAGCGCGATGGGTCCCGCTTCTTGTTCCGCTTGTTTCTGGCGCTCCACGCGCACCAAAGCGCACAGTCTTATTTCTACTTCGGTTTTGCTTGTGTAATCACGTTGCTGTGTACGCGCCTACTTTAGCGCTCTTGTTTTCTGATTGCGGTACATGTGGCGCATTGGCTGTAGTAGTACATCCCGGATGGCACATGACCTGCTTCGGAGTGCGCATGCTTGCACTTCACTGGGAAGCCAATTGACCTAATCGTTTAGACAAATGGTTCTGACCTGCAACCTTCATGTCCCGTGTGAGCTGAACTGAAAATGGTTCCTTGCTGGCATACTTGATGTGTGAGTCGAATTTTTCAGTGCTCTTACAGGCAAGTGGAAGCCAAAAGTTTGGATTGCCTGTTATTAGACTGTAGGGACTATGCCGAATTTCTGTGCTTTCTTTCCCCAAAGATCTATTTAAGTGTACACCCGCAAATGGCTGTGCACCTATGTTTACAATATGGCATAATGATGCCTTGACACTCGTGATATTGATTCTCGTGTGAAGTACCGTGTTTTTCCAGGTGTCCTGTGAATTAACGCATGAGTGACTGACCTTGTAGTAGGCTGAAAGACGAACTTCCTTAAAAAGGGTTGAAAATTGGGCGAGTTGGTACGAATTCATACTGGTGCCACACCAGTATGAACTTCCTTAACAGCGCTTTTATTTGCAGAAAAGAATATTGTTGATATTTCATGGATATGCTGTGCTTATTTTTGAGCACTGTTTGCCTCAGTGCCGTATAAGAGGCTACAGTCGCTGGCATGTGCTGTTTCTGTTGAAAATCATGGGAATTTGAAATGAAATATTCAACACACTAGCTTCAAGACAGGACTTTTTTTGCCAGCTATATCTTGCAGTGCAGGAAACCTGTCCTAGTTTTTCTAGTTGGGCAGGAGTAGGTTTTATTTGCCTCAGGGTGCCAAGGAGTCAGTTTTGTTGCGAGTGCAGCACCTGTGACAGCAGCAGTAGTTTCTCAGTAGTTACCTGTGCGGGCTGCGCAAATCTAGTGCGGCCTGCACTGCCCTTGCTTTCCATACTGTGTACGCATGCGCTCTCAAGCGTACAAAGTACGAGGGATGCTATGGACATGCCAAATGTACCAGTGTCTCGCATGCAGTCTTTGTACAGTGTGGTTGGTGCGTGAGGTTGCTTTGGCTCACTGAACCGCCATCCTGTTTTGAATAGTTCAAGCAGCGAGGGCAAAGTGATGTCGTGAGCCATCCTGTGTGTTGATTAAAGAGCAGAGGTGCATCTCTGTCTCTCAGTGCGTGGTAGTTTGCTGTGGTGTGTACAGTCTTTTTCAAAAGTACATGAGCCACTTAGCGCACAATTGTAGTCACTAGGTCATGTTGTGGTGCCCCCAGTGCTTTGGAAAGTGAGGTGGACTCGCTCCTCTCCGGGGCACTAGGAGCGCCACACAGACCGACGGGCTCTTGTGACTTTTGGAAAGGACTGCGTGTTTGTCAGCCATTGCCTTTCTGTTCATGTTGTACAGACTGGTCCACTGTGAGTTGGGGTACATGAGCACCTGGCCTGTGTTCTGAGCAGAACAAGTGGACAGCATCCACAAGAATTTGATGCAGAGTCCGTAGCCATGAGAATTGTGCTGCTGGGAGCATCTGCAATGAAACTGGAGTTGCGCTGCTTCAAAATGAGTTTCTTGTTTTTTTTTAAGAAACTGATGAAAGTTTAGCAGATGAAAATAAAGCTAGGCTGCAAGCTGGTTCTGCTCACGACCCGAGCCATGTGTCCACGTCTTCTGCCACGGTGGGCGCTCGTGCTTTGGTGGGTGTGGCATTTTGCTGCAGAGCACGAGTTGGCAGGTTCAACTTCGTACCCACATCTCACCCGTGCACTGAATGAAATTCTGGTGCATGTTAGAGTAGCCCCAGGCAGTTGAAGTTGATTCAGAGCACTCCTCTACGGATGCCTTCTAGCCGATGAATGTTGAAACTTTTTTTCTGCCATACTGAGCCACGATGTACATTAGTGCCTCAGCACTGTTGTGGTGAGAAGTGCAGGGAAACATTTTTTTTCCTAGTTGTGTTTAAAACAACCCCTCCCCTTTTGTTTTCTTCTGCCTTTGTTTTGACATCTGCACTTAGCAAGTGTCCTTGTTTAATCCTGGGTTGAGTGAATAAACAAACACTGGTTGCAATTGCAAGCCTCTTGTGCATTCTTTTCTGCAAGCACGTGCCCTCTTCTGCACACTCATTTTAACATTTTAATGCAAGCGCGCAGCTCTCTCTTGCATTCAAAGCACGTGCACAAAACTTGAATTAGCCCCAATCACCCAAACTATTTTCTGTGTGTGTGTGCTTCAAGACATGATGGTGTCATTTGCCCTATGTTACTTTCAATTGCTTCCTGCAGTGTGGTGAGATTGCCACTGTTGGCATTGAGAATCGGCCAACATTAGCTGGGTTTCTCACCACAGTGCTTATTAAATGCATCATATGCTTTAGTGTCCTTGCACCTCAAGATGCAATTTCGCAAGCGAACCGTGCAAGGAAGCGGTGATGGTTTCATCAGGTTATAAAAGTTACGTAGAAAGAGCTTGGCACTGCTTAAGTAACTCATCACTTTAGTAAAATGCAATTGGGAAAAATTCAAATGTTTGTGAAATAAGCAACTGCATGTGCACACACATAAGCAATGGGTATACACAGCTGTGCTGTGTATACACATTGTTGCCAACAGTCTGTGGCATGCAGCTGCAGGTGGCAGCCGAGACACGTTTAAAATGTTCACTGCGCCATGGGTCAACAGCACGTCGCGTCATTTATCCATGCGGTGTGGCCTCGAATACTGGGTCACATAATGAAGCCGTGGGTCAGATTTTATTACGAGATCTAAGGAGGAAGACCTCACTAAGAAATCTGTCCTATGGCTTCATTGTGTGACCCAGTATTCATGCCCACACCGCATGAATAAATGCAGCGACCCATGGTGTGGCAAACGTGGTAGCTGTGATGATGATGTTTTGATGGCACAAAACATTTTTCGTATTCACAAAGTGGGGTTGGAGACCCATTTTCCAAGCATTTCACCCAATAGAAGCACAGATGTTCAGCTGTGCTATGCAGCCAACAGCTGCCCTGCAAGTGACTGCACGTGAACAATCTTAAGCAACACCTTCAAATTCGTGAGCTTGTCAGGATAATTGGAGGTAACAATGTGATAAACAAAAACATAAAGATGGTGCAATAAACATGTTCTACCTTGGTGTCTTTTCCTACCTCTCCAAATAGCATAGACTTTCTCTAATGTTGTTGCCTTATGAGTGTTGTACAGCACCGTTCCCTCAGCACATCTTCAAGATCAGGTCTTCCAAACGAGATTTGCAAGCTTTCACAAATATTTGCATTTTCAATTTGTGAGCCAAATAGTGCTTTATTCTACAGCAAAAGCTGTGATAGGTTTAAGCCATATAGCCCTGAATTTTACTGTGGAATCTACAGCATGAGCCACAAGGCCTTAATTACATAGTGAAATAATTTAACTTAGTTTAATTTAATTTGGTCCAATTAAGTCTAATTCAATGGCTGCATGTGGCTTTCCTTTCCAGCTGACTATGTAGATCCCACGGCCAAATGCAGGGCTAAATGGCTAAAGCAAAGCTATAACAGCTTTCACTGATTAATGCCCCGAGCTGGTAAGCTTAGCTCTACAAATGTTTTTTTTAGTTTCGAAGACAGTGTGGCACTGACCCAAGTGTTTCGTCCCTTGAGAAGGCGATCATCATGCTAAGAAACTCTTGTACCAGCTACAAAAACCAGTAGGTTCTTGGCAGTGCCAAGATTCAAACATGGCATCTCCCTTACACAAAGCGGCCACCCCCACTGGGCCACAATGCATTTCCACACCCTTCCTCAGCAACAAGGGCAAACTGAGCCCACTTTTCTTACAAAACTTGGTTTTCAATTCATTACTACTGCCCAATTTGTTTTAATGATATTAACCCATTGAACACTATTGCAGTCAATAAGAGAGCATACAAGAGGAAGGAAAAGAAAGTTGTATTTTACCATAGCTTCCTTCCAAGGGTTGAAATATGTGGGTACAGTCAAGAAACCACAAAGAAGCCTTAGAAAAAAAAAATGAAGAATGAGAAAACACCAACCTTGCACAAATGTTGCATTTTAATGAACAATGTGACAATGTTTGCTAGAACTGTCATCAAGCTGTGCACTACTGCAAAGTCGGCAATATATGCTAACACCCAACACTGTATGTTAAAGCAATTTTAAGCAATTTTACTGCCACAGGGATCGATTTGCAAGCAGGTATCAGCTATGCAAGACAAGCTATGGATACAAGCTACAAAATGAAATACTAAGCATCTGCCTTCCCCTTTGAGCCCACATGGTCCAAATGCCAACCACAGCATCAGCCCATAGCTGCTTGCTTGCAATTATTTTGGGTGAAATATCCCCCTTCTTTAAAACTGTACAACACAAAAAAGAACTTGATGGTTCATCATAACAAACAGCACATGGGGCACAGGTTTGAACCAAGAATAAAAATGATACTTTTATTACATAGACATACAGGCAAGGTACACCAGCTAACTTTGCTTCAAAAGCGACAGGGTTTTAAGACCATCCTTGTCTTATGGCAATGCAAAAAAAAGGGAAACTTTAGCAAGAACGCAAGCAGTCACAAGGAACACAGTAAGCCACGCGACAGAAAGATTACTGAGAAGATAAAGTATCCTTTGAATTTTTCTTTTCTTCATAGGCAACCAGGACAAAGAAAAAACATGCCAGGACCAGTACTTGAAATCAAATGGGACTGCTTTCCACTGTTACCTTCAGTGAAATATTAATAATGTGTACAGTAAACGGCAAGTACAGGAACATAAACCACAGGATAGATGCTGAGCCTGCCTCGTGAATCACGTTTGTTGGTTGCAATTTCTTTTTTTTTAACTGCATCAGAATACAAGGACAGCGAAGGAACATGCATCACATAACAGGTATTCTGCCCGCATTGCGATGTCTTTTCTGAACTCTTATTTTATACATGGTCATTGTTAAATATGCAGAAAAGCATTTTCAGTGTTGCAGTTACAAGGTGATTAGGTGCACGGTCAACTGTTGCCCTGGTCAGTCATGCAATGCACCACCAGGCTCGGTTGTGGGCAGACCGTAGTGTTCCTGCTTGGCTCTGATGGTGACCCCTTCCAGGACCGCTGGAAGGAAGGACAGGGCTCTCTGATCAATGCTGGGCCTCACTTACCAGAAAAAGATAGCATTTCCTGTGCCGCACTGACAGAGGACATGCTGTGACAAACGTCTAGCCTGCGTTGCATAGACAGAAGGCCGATGCAGAGTAAAGTTGGGGTCGTTTTGACATGCATGAATGGCAGATATTTTAGAACCAGAGCTACTTCAAGGTGTGGCCAGTTAGTACTACACCGCATGATCCAAATGGCACCATTGCGTACATTAAAAGACCCGAGTGCTGCACATTCATCCGGCCATGCTACTCTCGCACGTAAAAACCCATTAACCAACAAACATTTTAGTTTTACTCTTATGAACACCTTTTGGTGCTCACCTCACAACATGCCCTATTCAAACTCCTATTGCGCAGAGCCCAATTCGCACCTTGGTTACTTCCCAACTGTTTGTGGCAATTACAGTTTGTCACGAGCAAGTGCACACCTTTTGATGCACAATACATTCAGCACACTGGCACCCTTCAGGGTAGTTTGTGGTTCATGATAATTGTGACCCCACAAAATAACAAAACATGGTTTCTCACCTCATGCAGTTCAACTCACAAAAATAAAACCTGAATGTTTTGATGTTTTATATACGACTTCCAGCCAACTGCATGAACCTTAACAGACCAAAACAGGGCAAAAGTGCAATGTTTTATAGCATTACACACAAAACTGGACCTTTTGGTGACCTGCCACCACATTTGCATAGTATTATTCTCTCAATCTCTCTCTATATGTGTGCATGCATCCGTGCAATAAATTAGTATATTTTCTTCCCAAACTCAAGTATCGGCGTAATGCACCAAAATCACCGCATTTGCAAACTACAATTTGGTGCCCTACTGAGCCAGACCAGAAGCTGTGTACATAAATCAGATATTAATTACTTCGGCTTCACTGCAGCACCTGCTCCACGACAGGTGCAAAGCAATACCAAAGAAATCCAGGCCATTGTCAACAGAAGTGTTTCACTTGTTCCTAACTTTCGCGTGCAATAACGTTTACAAATTTCAAACAGGGAAATAATCATACTTCATGGTAAGAATTAAAGTTTCAGCAATTACAATGGGTTAATCCGATTTTGCAAACATTGTCAAGATTGAGCTACGTAGGCTCACAACACATTTGCTACTATTACTACTAGCAGGCTAGAGTGTAATACCAACTGGTAGCTACTCTCCGCAGTGAACACGGACTATTGCTCACTTACACTTTTTAATATGGCCCTCAAAGTGTGCAGCAGACACTACATGCGACATATTATGCAACAAACAGCAATTAAAATATTGTGATGAAAACTTTCCCTTTGTGTGCTCAGAAAGCTTGTTTGCACATGCCCATGAGAGGGGCATGACATTAGAAAATGTCAACTTCGTCCCATTTTATGCACTAAGGTTGCAGAGTAGTAGTGAATAACTTAACAAACTTCTGATACAACCAAAAACCTCATGCTTTATGCTCTAGTTCTGACAATACAAATGTGTATTATTTGTGAACCACTGGCCATCCAGCAAAAAGCATATTACTACAACGACCACTCGCAATAGCATAGTATCGATGCTTTTTAGAATTACCCTTCCAAGGAACACTCCTGCATGTTGAAATTTGACCCTCTAAAATTTCATGCCCAAAGTTCTAGACTCTCCTTAAGTTCCTGATACTCTCGGAACATGTTACAGATTAATGCTGAAAAAAATTGGAGGACGCTTAAGCTTTGCCTTTAGCAGTGGAATACAACAGCGTGTTGCAGCGCTGCCAGGGAGTCCATGGAACTCCATCGCCCGTTCGGCGCGACACCTTGCCCGTTGGAAAGACCTTTGAATGCAATGCATTTTTGAGGAAAGGAAATGCCGCAGTAATTGCCTCACACCTCGGTGGACACAAGAACCGCACCGTAAGGTAAGGTAGGAAGGTGGAAGTGAAAGAGAGAAAGAGGTGTCATAATGAAGGAAATGAAAATTGGATATGAGGAAGGGAGACGACGCAGTAACTGCCCTCATATCTCGATGGACACCCGCAGCCTCTGATTATAGGTCGCCGGTTCGAATCCCTGCCGAAAGCTAGGCTCTAACCTAAATAGTAAGTTTATGCTGCATAAAACACTGAATTGTACGACACCATCCGGAACATTCTACGGCAAACGGTTGGAATGATACAATTTTTTCCGACACGCGATGCCGACAACTACAACTACGACGCCGACGGCTTTTCTACCAAGCGAGCTATACGGGGTCTGTTAGAAAAGTATCCGACTTTATTTTTTTTCCTGAACACCTGATGGATATGAAACAAGCGCGCTTGCACCACGTGACCTTGAACCTTCGTGCGCATGTACGAATTTTTTCCCGCCTGCCGATAGCGTCAGTCGCTGGGACGCAGCATTTGAGTAAGGCAGTGCGCAGTGCTCTCGTCGGTTTTTTGTTGCAAGGAAAATGGCGGAGTGAAAGGAGCAGCGCTACTGCATCAAATTTTGCCATAAACTGGGCGACAGCCAAGTGGAAACCATTCGGAATATTCAGACGGCTTTCGGTGACGATGCTATGAGCAGCACACAGATTAAGCAGTGGTACAATTTATTTAAAGATGGCCGCACATCGGTGGAGAGCGAGCCACGCTCCAATCGGCCATCAACGTGCCGAAATGACCAGGTCATTGCCGAACTGAACGCTGTGGTGATGCGGGACCGTCGCGTGACTATCCGAGAAATTGAGGAAGAGGTGGACATGAGCAATTTCTCCGCACATTCCATTATCACCAAAGATTTGGCCATGGAGAGAGTTGCGGCGAAATTTGTGCCGAAGCTGCTCACGGTGGAGCAAAAGCAGCTTCGTGTTGAAGTCTCACAGGACATGCTGGATTCCGCAAACAGTGACCCCGACTTCATCAACATCATAATAACAGGTGACGAGTCTTGGGTGTACAGGTACGACCCGGAAACCAGATCCCAGTCGTCACAGTGGAAGCATTCCACGTCACCAAGACTTCAGAAGGCCCGCCAAGTGCGCAGCAATGTGAAAGTGATGCTGACTGCTTTCTTTGACACCCTCTGTGTGGCAGACCACGAGTACGCACTCCATAGGGTCAAACAATGGCCAAAGAGTGCTACAGGGATGTCCTTTGTTGCCTACGTGATGCTGTGCGGCGCAAGAACCCGGAGTTGAGGTTAACAGGAAAGTGGCGCATCCATCACGAATGTGCTCCAGCACATGCCTCGCACTTGATTCAGACTTTTTTTGGCGAAAAACCAGACTCCTGTAGTTCAACAGACTCCTTACTCTCCTGATATGGCCCCTGCGATTTCTGGCTGGTTCCCAAAATCAAAAGGCCATTGAAAGGAGCGCGATTTCAGACAAGGAAGAACATTATGGCTGCAACGACAGCTGAGCTAAACTCCATTCCGAAAGGGGCCTTTTTGGAATACTTCCAACAACGGCAGCACCGCTGGGTGAAGTGTGTGGAGTCCCAAGGAGACTACTTTGAAGGTGATTAGGTTTCCAACGCTCCAGTTATGCCTTTTTTTTTTTCTACAGCCAAAGGTCGGATACTTTTCTAACAGACCTCGTATATGCTGTCGCATAAAACTAAGTTTGTATTGTTCACTTCTCCCCAACAGCAAACCCTAGGTGTTCCATCCATTTGCATAGGACCTAACTTCACCGCAGTCAGCAAGTCATTACTCTTAGAAGTAGAATTAGATTGCTACCTAAAATTTCCTTCCCACACAGCTTGCATTAGATCCAAGACTGCTTATGGCTTAAAAATTTTACTCAGCCTACATTACTGACTTTACAACTAGTTCATACATTCACATCTCACATATTGTATTGTATGTTGGGGTGACACAGTACTCATCTGATATCCTTATAAGTAGTTCAAGATCAAGCAGTCCAAATAATAACATTCAGCTCCTTTGATTCAAACACTCAATGTCATTCACTGAATATTCTATCTGTATCTTACCTTGTTCAACATAACCTTGGTGTCTTCATTCACAAGCTAATTAATAGACACATCTCATTTCCTTCCATTCCACAGACAGAGCTAACAAACACTAATGCTAAGAGATTTGTGATTAGGAGAGACCCAATTCTACCTAAAGTACACACCAATTATGGGAAGCAAACAGTTCATTTTTAATTATTTTTTCTGAAATACCGCACGAGTGGAATTGAAAAACACTAATCCACTATATAAATACAAGAACAATGTAAAAACCTTAATTATTCACAATAATTACTAAGCTGGATTCGAAATCATACAATAAAATTATCAAATTAACTGCACTGGATGCGAATAGCTAATTTCTGAACTGCACTTTAGTGTTCCAAGTGCAACTTTATAGATTACTTTTCGCTCTCCTGTTGCTTCGTTTTGTATTGTACATCTATGTACTACTTGTGTAAGCCCTTGTTTGTTTGCACACACCTTTTCTTTATTAACTGTAAAGCTGCCAACAGCAATAACTGCACAGCCGTTCACAAAGTTTTTATCAACGTTGCTATGTTTCATTATTTACTACTATTTTACTTAATAATACAGGAGGTCCCAGTATAGTCACCAATTACGAGACCTCCTTCTGTATAAATTTGTCCAAGTTATGATTTATTTTCTATGCCATTAAACTGATTCTGAAGCAGATCAAGCAATTACTAAAGCCAAGTGGCAGAGAGGCCCCTGAAATATTAAAGCAGGATATCAAGCAGACCTGTCCAGTGTCCTTTGTCCTGCTCTATTGCTTCTTTTACACCTCTGTACCCCACCAACTGGACTGGCATACCACACCATCAAGTCAAACAGGAGATCACAAGGAATTTCTGCAGCGCATCATCACTCATGCCTTGCCACTCATCCACTCTAAACGAAACGAAAGCTTCAGAATGCCCATTTGCAACTCTCAGGTACCATTGCCCAGCAGCATTCAAGATGTAGAAGTGAACGACAACACTGAAATATCTGCGTTCCGCTTACTCAGGTACCTGGTGCCTATGCAACTGCAACTGCTGGCTCCCAGAATAAACTCATCCATCCCGAGACGATAGAGCATGTGTGTGGTTAGTTACTCTTCATTTCTTTACATAACTGCCGTTTGTTGAAGGGAGGCAAAAGATAACGAATACCGTATTTATTCAAATACTTATTCAATCACTGCAATGCCTTAAGGCCCAAAGGCATTACAAAAGGGAATGGCTGTGGAGTGGTTGTTTGATGGTAAGAAGGCACAAATTCAAGAAAGAAAACAAGACGTGAAAATGTCAGCCAGAATTGCACACTACAAGGCATAAATATAAGACTTGGCTACTGTTTCAAATGTAGGTGGGCCGTTCATTTCAACAAATGAGGCCAGCGCGTGGTTTCACTCAACAGTACCCTTTGGAATGCAACAGTCAAACACACTAGCAATGAACAACACTTATTTTATTAATAATAAACAGCATGGAAAAGATATGTATGATGTCTTAAAAACCCAACTAAAATATGGGTACGCCAAAAATTTAAGATGATCCCTCAGCCTTCAAACGCTATCAACTCGCCGTGTTATTTCCCGTCTATGCCTCTTTCACTCTTTCTTTTATCGCTCACCAAGAGATTTGTTGCTGCAGCCACCCCCATGTACGTCATCCCGCCTAAACCACAGTAGCCCAATCGCACGCATTAAAACCCGCACCTCCGCAATGAGCAGTTCATTTTTTCCCAATGCCATAGTGCTCTGGAATGGCCTTCCCGAACCCATAATAACATGCTCCGATCGCCACCTTTTCCGTGAGAAACTGGCTAATCACTACCCATGAACATCATTCATACTGCGACACTGAAGTGCCAACTGTTCCCCGTTTTCTTTGTTTATTTCTTGCTTTTAGTTTGCATATTATTGTACTCTTTTTGTACTCCGTGTATTTCCCCCTCTCTTTTTTTTTTTTGTTCTCTGCCACTACCCTCCAACCTATATGTACGCCCCCCCTTATGTAATGCCTCCAGGCCTTTAAGGGACAAATAAATGAAATGAAATGACCCCCCCAAAGTTGGCAGTCATATTTAGGTAAGTTATTAAATTATTGGTTAAGCCCTACAAAATTTCAGAACCGAACTGGATTTCAAAACAACAAATAGTTCTTAGGTGGCAACTCGCATGTGACCCTCGAGCGCCTACCAATTTGATGAGCCTTTGTTGCACAGAGAAGGGTAAGGTCTTACAATGACCCATTTCAGAAGGTTAGGAGAGTTCACATGATAGGTGGTGTTGGGTCGTCACGAAATCCCCTTCTTTGATCATTAATGTTCTGACCTTGTCTGCCACTATTACTAATTGATCACTGGTTGCAATATTTCTACGAAAAACACTGACCTATATTAAAAAAATAAATAACAATAACAAGTGTACTGCAACTGAATGGTGCTGCAAGAGTCAATGACACTTGGGCACCAGGATAAGATCCTGTTTGTGCATTTCAAATGCAATGGTTTAAGCCAGTGGTCCTCAACCTACCACACCATACCATGGCATATTGCACCATACTGTAACATACCACACTGAACTGTATAATACTACTCCACTCCATACCGCCCACCAATAGCATGCTCATTTGCACCGACAGTCGGGCAATGTGTCATGCTCTCTTCACGAATAGTTTGAATCAGTTCAATACTTCACGCTCTCCTATGGTCACATGCAGCATTCAATACTTTACCAATGTATATGAACAATCGATGACACCAAGGTACTTCCAGGATCCCTCACGCACACAGCCCCACCTGAACCACCTGGTCACACACACCCATTCTGCTTGCACTTTGTACTGATGCCCAAACAATCCATGAAACTTGCTGCGATGAAGATCCTTAAATGCCGCTATTTTTGTGTTCAAGAAATGGCTGCTTTTCACACAAGAAGCAAAGAACAACGGGCAGACAATTAAGGGCGGTGCTGACATGAAGGTTAACTCCCTGGCAGACTTAGACGAGCCAGGCTTGTGAAAAGCCAACTGTCATTTCTGGCTCATGATAAGTTCAGCTTGTCGTGTGTTTACTCTGAATCTGACTTAAGGCAAGCTGGCCTCGTCCAAAGCATTTTCTTCATTTACCAACAGATGGCAGCATGAGCACTAAATGACTATTTCTGTACCATTTTCAAAAAAAAATTTGTCTGTTACAAAGTTAAACTAGATGGACTAGGTTTGAAGACAACTGTTAGTCTAGTATCAATCTCTGTAGTATTACCTTTTTTTTCACTTATTAAATTCTTAATAAAAACAGGAAACTCGGAGCTAATAAGGAAGGTGAAACCCCAACAGCCAGCAATATTACTTTGCAGACAAAAAAAAAGCTGTACAGGAGGCAAATGTGACGCAGAAATAATATCCCTAGAGCAATGGCCATAAATTAGGGTTGTTTCAGCAGCCAAAAATCACACAGACATAACTGCCAAATCATTCGAGGTACTGGGTGAACATGCATTTTTGACCAACACTAATCCATAAAGCCTGAACTTGCAAATATTGGTGGAAACGATAACTCTACCTTGCAAGTCAATCTAAAACATTAAAAATATTTAGTGCGGTAAATACTGTTTCCACGACAGTTTCTCAGACAAAACACAATTGTCCTTTAAAACTGATACGTAGGCATGTTTGGAGCATTCCTCTCTGCTACAATGTCAAGCTGTTGTTAGTAATTTCTTGTTTTCGATCACAAGATCTTCTGCACTTGTTATACAAGGAAGGAAAGGTATTTCGAGTCTCTGCAGTTTGCTCTCTTCTTGGCAAAGCTAACTTTATGGGCCATTTAACACATTCCAAATTCTTTCCGACAGAAGAACAAGGTATGGTCAGTTGAAGTCAATGAAACGAATGATGTCATTTAATTTGCTTCAGGATAGTGTTACGTCCCACCCAGATTGTCGAACAAACAAGAAATATTCAAAATCAACCCACACTTGGATTATCCAAGTGTCTCACTACAATTTTCCTGGCGTACGACTACCAAAACAAAGGGGGCCGTGGGGCGCTGACATTCGCATTAATGTGACAACCAAGACATCAAATTTAGCAGGAAAGAGACTACAGCTGCTAAGCAGGCAGTCATATTTTACCAATAATAGCGAAGCACACAATATAGATTATCTTTTTGCACACTCAACTACTCTGTCAATGAGTATGAGCAATCACATTGAAAATTTTAAGTATGCTTAAAGTGCACTAGTCATGCCACTGCTGGCATAGTGTACAGTGTGCAAACATTTAATCACTTTCTTGCACACAATGCTAACCATCTGTTTTTACGTACTGCTAAAGCCTTGGTGCTAACATTGCATCTGTGGAACTTGTCAAAACAGTCGATAAAGTAGAACATTCTCACACATTGATATTGCAGAGCACAACAGTTTTATCAGACTAACAGCTATTTGTGCTTGACCCAAAACAGCATCCAATTACACCATTTATTGCATTTTGCTCCCTCCACAACACCAGGATTCACCACTAAGCTTGACGTCCATGCTTTTACTGCAAATAGCTTTATTTTTTTCTACCTTTGCACGAATAAAGAACCAATCAAGTATTTTTACCCCCCAAAGTTCCCAGTTCGTGGCAAATTTTCTGCTCCCTTTCCTCCAAACATGACATGCTGCATGCCACTATTAAAGAGACACTGAACAACTCAATGCACACATTGTTCTCTGTAAAAATTCATTCTTTGGCTTTTCTGGCTATGATGATGTTTGTATGGCAGCAAAAGATGCATTTCTCACTGATCTTTCCGCCAATCAATTCAAACACGACATCCTTATCGAAAAGCACGGGTTGCCACAATTTTAAGTGAATGGCGGTGTAGCATAGTCTCTGGGATCCGGGCACGAAAATTGATGTCAATGCACGCATTTAACTTGTAAAACTAAGCCTTTGATAGCGACATTTGTATTTAGTTTTTCTGGTTTTTATACAGCTTACAAAAGCTCCATTTTCAGTGAGAGTGGTCTCTGTGATTAGAACCCGGTAGCCTACTGACACATGCCAGCATCAATTTATCCTCAGTGTCACTCAAGTTCACAGCAATTAATTTGTACTGTACGCATCCCACCTTCAGAGCTTAATTATCGGGTTCTCAAGATGAATTCAGACAAACTGCCCACACGTGACTTTCTACAACGACCTCCTTCATCCTTCAGTGATAAAAAGATTTGATGCTTCCACTGGCCCACTTACCTCAAGGATGGCATCTTACGGCTCATTCTAACATTCATTCAAGCACACTACGGGGCACTTATAATGCGCAAAAGCCCCGTGTGTTGCTCTTAACCTTCCGCCTCTTCGCACGAGAATGGCTGGAGCAGCCAATAATGGCCAAGTAATTAGTGTTACACACAAGCAGCAGCACTCCTTGTGCAGAAGCTTGGCCCAGCATGGCACTAGGATAAAATGGTTGGTGCTATGAATACCCCCATAGCAAAACACAGGAAGAAAGAGGAACCATCTTTCCAGATACGAAGGCCCACAATATGTGAGCCCAGCACTTCCAAGTCACCTTCCCTACACAATATGCACCACGACAGCACAGCCCGCCCCAGGTCCAGAAATTAACTCAAAGCCATGGAAAGCACTGAAAAACAGAGAGACACCAGCACTGTTCTGCAGTGGTTGTCGTATGCTCACCATACTTTACACTGAAGCACTTAACAGTGGTTAGAAACTAAGGACATGAGGTGGCAGCTTCCAGACCTGTGCAGTTGGCACACTAGCACACAAGAATGGCGCACCTGTGGGAGCCACCACCTCATGCTCGCACCCCGCTGGCTTGCAGCCCACCGCAAGCAAGCTGCGAGATGAAGATGGCCAAACGCGCTTTATGCAATCAAGTCAGCACTGCCTAACTACAATGTAGATGAGCGCGTGCTACTCGGTTACCGTGTTCTACACAGGGCGATTTATGCCCCTGAAAATTAGTGTAGCACTCATCAACTACGGCTTGAGAAGGACACCCATCTGCCTCTCTGACAGGCCAAGTTGCACAAACGCAGCTGAAAGCGTTCCAGTAGGCACATATTGCATCTTTACACTTTTTTCAGATCAGTAGTAGTAGTAGTAGTAGTAGTAGTAGTAGTAGTAGTAGTAGTAGTAGTAGTAGTAGCGGCAGTAACTGATTATTCTTGGGAAAAAATGAGGGTGCTGTCGGCCGGTCTCCGCAACTGCCTCTCGGCTGCTACAGCGGAATGTAAATGGAAGGAAGGATGCAGACACAGGTAGGAAGGCAAATGATAGACGAGAGATATGGCTCTTTACACGGTGCGTATGCGTACAAAACAAAATATACACACTGTGCAAAGTTGAACGGGCGAACCTGGCGTGTGGCAGTAGCCATGTCAGTGAACCTAATTTCTGCAGCAATACGGCTAAACACGAAGTGCACCTCAGGAACGACAAAAACCATGGCGGATCCGCTGGCTGTCGAAGCAATCCGTCGAGCAACAGAGTCGAAACAAACAAACGGGGGCCAGCGCCATTTGCATGCTTCCACCCGTCACTGCCGCGTTGTCCTCCACCCAAGGCCCACGCCTACGGTGTCATTCGGTGGAACGAAGCGTACGGACCTTAGGAAGGAGACACCAGTTGCACCGACAACTGGCCTGTGGAGATCTCATCTCATGCCAAAAAACGCGACAGAGAAAGCTGTGCAGCCGCAAACTTGGAGCGAAGGCCCCGCTTACGATCGCAGCCCACTAACTTCGCGCAATATGGGCGGCTCACCACTACGTTTGTCAGCTTTCAAGGAGCACATGGTCACGGCTATTGCCGAGGGTGTGTGTATATATATATATATATATATGTCCTACCTATACCGAAGCATAAAGCCATTACCTGCAGTGCATAAAAACAATACACCTCCGAGACCAAGAACATAGTACGCAGTTGGCAGCGTCGAATAATGAATGCATGGCTTTGGTTTGGATTTGGATATGTAGCCAATGTGGCTTTCCTGGCTTTCCCTTTGTTCCTCCGTAACAGTCCTAGCCTACGATGTAGGATGTAGGTGACCTACAATCTTCCTAGTCTTCATAGAGTTTTCTTTCCACAACGTTATTCGACGCTTCGTCGGCTTCGTTGTGACCCCTGCACTCTGATCTCCGCCGTATCAGAGGCAGCCGAATCGCCATCCAACGGCCGAACGGCGGGAGCCCAAGGCCCTGTTGAAAGGACATTCCAGCCGCATGTTGTAGCTGGCGCAAACCGGGAGGTTTCAGTCATCTGGGTTCCAGCCCATGAGGGTCTACCAGGCAATGAGGCTGCCCATCGCCTCGCTCGAGATGCTCAGCGCTAGCTCAGTACGAATATCCGGGCACCAAACCTATCTTCTATGCGTCTGTAAGCAAAGAAGTCGTGGCTGCGTGACGCCAACGAAAGGCGTCTTGTTTCCCCAGTAACGGTTTATCTTCCTTCCTTTCCGTATCGCTTTTAAAGAAAACACAACTCGGAAAAATTGGCCCTATTCACTGCCGTCACGCAGCCACATCAGTAAAATTTGTCACGCGTGTTTCTGGGACTTCTTTTTTTTTTGCCTCTTTTGATGACAGCACCAGGGACGAGAGCTCGTCGGTCGTGTTCACTAGTCCGCGTCTTCCTACGCGCTTTACCTCAAACGTGGTTATCCAACTAGCCCAGACCCATACCTTAATGAGAGATCCATTGCTTTGCCCAACGACTATCGAGCGAGGCAGCAAGCCAGCGTATCTTGGCAACTGGACCAGGCGGTTCCGCGGAAGCGAGTAAAAGGCGGCCTGTGTTGCTCCGACTAGTTTCGCTTGGCGAGAACAATGGGACTCAAAATAAATAGTAATCGGGGGCTGATTATGTGAGGTCTCTTTATGAATCAGTCGCTTTTAATGATTTTTCTTCATGTTTTGCAAGGAAAACAATAAAGCTGTTTATACTCCGTTTCATACATAGCAGTCAACACTAGGACACTACCAAAGGTACGAAAGTAGTCCGCTGCAAAAAACAAGCGACATGTATTCGTCCGCCTTTCGTCGTGGCTGAGTGGTACGAACCGCGCGCCTGTCTGTTCACTTTATAAGGGGCCAAGGTTCGACTCCCGGCTTGGCTGGTTTTTTTGTTTATTTTTTTTATTTTTTAAAAGATTCATTAGGTAGAAACTCGAAACTGTCAAACTCTAATACCTACTTTGAAAAACACAGCGCTGTTTACTTGCCTCGAAGGGAAAAGGCAGGCATACATACGATGTAACTTGAGTCGGATGACGTTGAGTGCAAAGCTGTCATATTTAACACTGCGAGAGCTAGATATTGTCACCCCGCTAGGTCGTTTTTGCGGTGATCTTATTCCAGTAGAGATACCTACTTTCTTGAACCTCGCAACTTTCCGAGGGCTCACCCCGGTCATCTCGCCCACAGTTTCGAGAACTTCACGCACAGCCTTCTCCGGGAAGCGCTTCCTTACGCTAGAGTAAACGTTGACAATCACCTGCTTGCAGTCTTTCGAAATTTTAGGAGACTTCAGTGTGGAGAATAGGCGAGCAGGAGATGTTTTTGAACCCGCAGTGGGCGAAGAAAACAAGCGAGTAGGAGATAGCGTTGCCATTTTCGCAGGCTCAGAAACCGAAAGACGAAAGCAGACGATATCACCGGCCGGCCCAGCTGCGAAAACCTGATACAGGAGGAGCCGGAAAAAACCCAGAAAACTAAGGCACTCTGTTTTAAAGAACATAAAAAAGGAGCAACCTTTTTGCAAAATAAAACACTTTTATTATTATACTACAATATCGACCAACATTTACTTTAATTTTAAGTTCATTACTCTTTTCACTTTCGACGCCCTACATTACGATGCGGACGAGGAGCGCGAACAGGCGCCGCAGCCTTCGCTGCATTGACTGCTATGTATGAAACTGAGTATAGTAAATATGTTTTCGAATAAAGCTATAGACATACGAATTATGAAGACGTCGTCGCATCGCGTCATCAATCTACGAGTAGTCAACACCATCCAGAGGGAAACGCAACCATCTGCATTATTCTGTTGCGGTACAAGCCACTAGCAGTTCAGAAAATACGACCATTTGGTTTCAGACGTGCCCTCATCTTTTCACTTCAGAGCATGTGAGGGGACGGACCACTTCGAAGAGAAATTTGCCATTACTGCGTGGAATTTTTCACATATGACGCAGCAATGATCCGATGGCTCCCGGCCGAGAACTCAGTGTTGCGGCATTGGTTGCACACTAGAGCCGTCGTTACTTCCACGACCTCCGATCAGCTCCCCCCTTCTGTCGGACCCTCAAGCAGTTGTTGTCTTACCCCCGGTCTGTTCTCCGGGTTGCACAACCCCCCCCCCCCCCCCCCCCCCCCCCCCCCCCCCCCCCCCCCCCCCCAGTCGCAGTCAAGGGTGCTCCCTACTATTCGCGACAATGCGTTAACTTCACGGACGGGTGCTAACTAAGCAACTAGTTTCTTATTTTTGCAGAATGGTCATTCAAGCGTGCTACGACAGGTGTGAGCAGCAAAGTCGTCACTATGCGAAATAAGGCTGATCACGTTCGAAACCCTTTAGACTATCAAAAGTAAACGAGATCAACAAGATACTACAACACAAATGTAGTAGTTAATGCGCTGTGCAGCTACTGGAACAGGAACGGTAAGGACACAACCCAGTGCAAACAGCCCAGCAGTTGCATGGGGTGTATGGTTATCAATATTTCTTTCCACCCTTTGAAGTTCGCGCTACGGTATGAAAAACGTCCGTCGCGGCGTTGCCTGCTACGTAGGTCAAAAAATGGCCTGGCTTAGCTTATGGTTAAGCCTAGGATGCGAAGCATAGTTTTGCGGTCTGGCGAGCCGCTCTCTCCCTGGCCGACACCTCGCTGCTGAACTGACTCAACGAGTGCGTCGCCTTTTGCGTGACGTCAGTATCTCCTAGCGGTAGGAGCGGGAGTTAGGCCGCCGGCGGAGGCTGCGCGTCCGCAAGCGAGCGCACGAGGCCCCAGCTTTCACAGCTGTTGTGACGTCATATCACGTGGTGCGCCGATGAAAGTCAAGTGGTAGCTACGCGGCCGTGCGCGGCGCAGCAAGGAAGAGCTCGGTTGTGCGAGTAATATGCTTCGCATAAAAAATTGGCGGGGGCTTAGCTTTGGTTAAGCCTGGTAGGTTGCGAAAGCAGTAGTACCACCATAGCAGTAGGAAGAGCGCGGCGCGCCGTTACCCGACGAGCCGAGTTGGTAGCCCGTCTCTCGCTTCTGGTATGACGTCACGCTATAACGTCACTGGTGCCTCTTATAAAAACAGCAGTTGCTAACACTGGGCCGCGGCATCTTGTATTACTCCGCTGGCCAATCGCAACAGTAAACGAAATCAATTTTTTAATGTTTGACTATATCAAACAATCCACGTATCAAAACTGTAGAGCTCGTAATTTTTTTCTTGCGCTAAGCTTCTTGTTTACGTAACAAGAAACGTTTAAGCAGCGGACTACTTTTTCGTCGTGGAGGAATTCTGCGCGCGGAGGCTGAATGTGGGCGGAGCTTCACTGCAGACTTAAGTTGTATTGTTGTATCCGACTCTCTCGCTCCTGGTATGACGTCACGCTGTGACGTCACTAGGCATGGTATGACGTCAGGGGTCATTCTAAAGGTCAAACGTGCTAAGTGGCCGTGACGTCACTAGGCACGGTATGACGTCAGGGGTCATTCTAAAGGTCAAACGTGCCAAGTGGCCGCCGCTACGCGAAAGGCCGTTCTTGGGAGTAGTATTGCTTTCGCAATAAAAAAAAAAGTTGCAGTGATCAATAACCCTGCTTACTTCGTACCACGCTGACCGCAGTGGTGACCACAGTATGCTTGTCCCGAAAGGTCATCATGTTACGTTAGAACTAAAAAAAAAAGAGCCGCAAAAGAGGAAAAAAATTCTTTCCGACACCGGGAATCGAACCCGGGCCTCCTGGGTGAGAGCCAGGTATCCTAACCACTAGACCATGCCGGAACACGCATTCTACGTACCGACCATCCTACATAAGGTAAGCAGTCATATATTGAAATACACGAATTTGGAAAAATTTTCTTTCCGTTTCCGCGCGACCTGGGAGCGCTAGCTAGCCTCCCCAGGTCGCGCGGAAACTGAGGAAAAAAGGTTCTTCCCGGTCCCGGTCACCGCTAGGCGGTGACCGGAACCGCTGGGCTCCGCATACCGGAAGTTCAGCTATCGTGCGAGTATAGGTCTGTTCGATTCAGAACTGGTTCTCTGCACCAATTCTGAAAAAGTTCCGTTGGTGCCGACGCGGTGCAATTCCAGTTTCTTGGTGCCGGTGCAGCGCGTCAGCAGCGCCACAAATCACTGGTGCGGAGATTTTCGTCTGCTATTCGATTCTTGTGCAGGAGTGATCACGGTCCGTTGTGGTGTGTTGTGTTGCGGTGCGTCGCGTCTGTTTTTCGTGCCTCGTGTAGTCATGGACGACGAAATCGGCGAATCCATTTTTATGGAATTTTTGGAGTCGTCAGACAGCGAAGATGAGGAAGCCGACGTGGTGCTTTCTTTTGCAGCAACACAGTTAGTTCGGAAAGACCGCAACAGAATTTCGAACTACTACGAAAGCGTAGTAGCTAGGTATTTCAATTCAAGAGGCTGTTCAGGCTGTCGCGAGAAGCGGGAAAAACTTCCTTTAGTTGCCCATTGATGTTAACAAACAAAACGTCGGCTGCGCGCGTCGTCTGCTTACGCCGTCAAACACGTGCACCACTATCCTGCACCTCCGTCTCTGAAGCTGCATTCGATTCAGCCGTGGTTCTCTGCACCGCCGGAACCGGTTCACGGTGCGCTGCACCAAAGCGCTCGATTCACAGCGCCCCCTGCACCACCGTCCGCGATTGATTTTGGTGCAGTCGTGGTGCCGCTTCGGTGCAAAGAACCGCGGCACCGTCAGAGACGGAGGTGCAGGATAGTGGTGCACGTGTTTGACGGGGTAAGCAGACGACGCGCGCAGCCGACGTTTTGTTTGTTAACGTCAATGGCCAACTAAAGGAAGTTTTTCCCGTTTCTCGCGACAGCCTGAACAGCCTCTTGAATTCGAAGCTGAAATACCTAGCTACTACGCTTTCGTAGTAGTTGGGGATTCTGTTGCGGTCTGTCCGAACTGTGTTGCTGCAAAAGAAAGCACCACGTCGGCTTCCTCATCTTCGCTGTCTGACGACTCAGAAAATTCCATAAAAGTGGATTCGGCGATGTCGTAGACCATGACTCCACGAGGCACGAAAAACAGACGCGACGCACCGCAACACAACACACCACGACGGAGAACCGGATAGCAGACGACAAGGCATGTGCGTGCACGCGCTCGATTGAAAATCTCCGCACCAGTGATTTGTGACGCTGCTGACGCGCTGCACCTGCACCAAGAAACTGGAATTGCACCGCGCCGGCACCAACGGAACTTTTTCAGAATTAGTGCAGAGAACCAGTTCTGAATCGAACAGACCTTGAGGGTGCCGCGGTTCTTTGCACCGAAGTGGCACCACGACTGCACCAAAATCAATCGCGGACGGTGGTGCAGAGGCCGCTGTGAATCGAGCGCTTTGGTGCAGCGCACCGTGAACCGGTTCCGGCGGTGCAGAGAACCACGGCTGAATCGAATGCAGCTTATGTGACCGAGGAACCGAGGTGCAACCATACCATGAACCCATGCCATGAACCATACAGTCCAACGTTAATGATTAACGTTGATACAGTCTTCAGGGTGCTCGGGGGTGCTGGGCTTTATGTGGTGTAATGTGTGAGGTTTAATGTATGTATACTACGTGGGCAAGGCGAAGGTGCGTAGTGGAGAGTTGCGGGTTAATTTCGGTCCACTAAGAAATCTTATAACTTGGGCTCTTTCCTCTTTGGCGTTGCATAACCCTCCTCGCAGCGCACGGGCGTTTTCGCATCTCGCCTGCAAAGAAATGCGGCTGCCACGGAAGGAATCCGATCCCTGCGACCTTCGGCTCAGCAGGCGACTATCAGAAGCTCTGAAACACCGCGGCGCGTTAACAGGAGGCACGCGTACGAGTCGATGCACGCACAGTGCATGGTGCAAAGTGTGACGATCAGGTACGGCAATCTGACAAGAGAGTTGATGGCCGGTCGGTACTGCTTTGTGAATACAGAGCGCCGCAAAGCGCAAGAACAGAGTACACAAACGGTACTCAGCCCATTAACTTGTGCTGTGTATAATTAATGGGACCATTTGGAACCAATTGAATTCCCAGTTGGTTCAAACGGAACCAAATGGGAATTGTTCCATAAACAAGTTTAACTGGCTAAGATTTTCACTACTCATAGTTCAGTACCAACCAGCCCATCAACTCGCTCACGCAAACTTCATTTCTTGGGGCTCAATTAATTGTTATAAATTGTGCCTGTGTGTGTCTCGTAACTTTCTGTGTACTCTTTGTCCTTGTGCTATGTGTGCACAGAGCAATATGCACGTGAGCAAAAAAAAAAACAGTTCTGTCTGCCCATTTCTATCATATTGTACTGGCTACGGCACACGATTGATGTGACTTTCTAGATGCCATGCATATAAAATAGAGGAGTGCTGAGTGTTCACGCACTGATTCCCCAGATGTGAAATTTTTCATGGAAAGACCAGAGTGGCTCCCATTTTCTTGAGGAAGAATTCCTGTAAGTGCATCATGCAAATAGGAAACCCCGAACGCTACCTCCAGGAGATACCCAGATGGGCGAAATTAATCTGGAGCTTTCCACTGCAGCATTGCTCACTGCCCACAGAGCTGCTTAGACGCACCAAAGCCGATTAAACCATGTCTATGGTAGACAGAGGGCAGGTAGATGGGTTTCTTGAAAACACAAAAGTGAACAAGGGAGGGGCAAACTGCCTGAGGCTTTCCCCTCCGTTCTCACTTTGTATTTTCATTAAACCATGTGTTACACATGGCATCTATCGGCACTTACACTCCAAAGTACTGCTTTTGGGAATTCTCAGCACATTTATGTTCAGTTAACATGTGCACACATAGGGTGAGATGAATGGCAGATTGTAGTGAAAATCATCACTAAAGATTTCCAGCACATGGAGTACAATTTCAACTAGCCAGAATACAATCAAGCATAAAGTGAGCCAGTGAGCGCTACCAGTGCTCTCATCTATTTGGCAGTCACTCTTGACAGCAGAACCACTAGGCATCAACAAGCACTAACGTGTGTGAAGCCAGTCGCAAGTTGTCTGCATACCATTGCTTCCTTCTGTTAGCATGCCGTCCTCACTCATTGAATCAGTGGCAATAGCATAGATCTAAGAATTCAAGACTCTGGATAGCACCTCTGATCATTAATGTCAAGATTTCTATGCATTCCTGTCCTCTATCTGCATTTCTGAACTTGCCACGGGGGCACCATGACCCTAAAACCCTATTTACTCTGCCACTTGCACCCTCTCCCAGTTGCCTGCATTGTTCGCAAATTTCCTGCAATAAAAGCTCTGCAGCTAATTCATCCACACTCTCCTAATCAGTCAGCGCTTTCAGGATAGCTGTTAAGGCAGTTTGGCCCAGTGACTGTGGGTGTCAGCTGAATTCACTCGTATAGGCAATTAGGTTTGCAGGAAGCACATATGAGGTTAGTGGAGAGTAGAGTGCATCTGCAGATATTTGCCTCCACTTAGAGAAATATGGCCTTCAGCTGTTGGCAACTTCTCAGAATGCCTCAGGCTGATGTTTTTTTCCAATTTCAAAAGTCCGGCCCATCATTCAGTTTCATCTCCTCTGAACAAGCGCTTACATGGATGTTCCGAGAAAGCTTGCGCTAACAAGCCTGACAACTTAAAGCTAAATGCTGCCCCTGTGTGTCATGCTTGTTAACGTTGTAATTTACAGTGTATCACTTACAATGAATACTGCACAGATGTCAACAGTATTCAGTCATGCTTGCAAAGCTATGTAAAATTGTCACGGCATTACACAAACCAAATTTCCTGAAATGTTTCTCACAGCAGACTCCCAAGACGCTATGAGCAATGTATAAATGTTTTGTCTCTCTCTCTCACAGTGGAACCAAAGTGTTAGCTGCCACATGTGCAGAAGTCTTGCTGAAAGATTGCTCAATACAAGCTAACCTTACCAGCAGAACAACCTTAACTTTCAATGGGTGCTGTGCTGCATCAACAGGTGCTATTTATTTATTGTGTGTGTCCAAGTACTGTCTCAATGAAAAGAAATTTAAATAGCATGGCGCCTACGCGCTCCAGTGTTCGAATTTCTTTTCATCGCGCTTTTGCTTCGGTGGTATGAAAAATATGTTAGAGTCGTTCTAGAATGTATCATGGACGATTCTAGCATTTTTTTGTTACCACCGAAGTAAAAGCGTGACGAAAATAAATGCAAACAGCATAGCGAATAGGCTCCGCTCTGTTTGCATTCCTTTTCATCCCCTTTGTACATGTAAACGGATTTACGATTCTTAGAAGTTCGGAAATCATCATAATTTTCCAATTTTAAGTATACAGTAAGGATGATCTTCTCCATAACAGATCTGCCACTTTCTTATGTTTCTGCAACAGAAGCCAGTCACAACTTAATGCTTGAAGCCTGTAGCTTTTATTCAACACTTTCATTTTCTGGGCAATAGCGAGTTAAAGCCATTCAGGACAAATTGGAGTTTGTCTGCATCAGTAGATTAGTGCATTCGAACATCAAATATGTTACTTTCACTGAAAACAAAGCTTTTATAAGCCTGAAAATGGATATAAATTAAATATAGGTATCGCCATAACTGGTCAATTTTGCAAGTAAACTGCATGCGCCAACCCAATTTTTAAGGCATGGATCCCAGAGGATAGGCTACGCCGCCATTCACTTCTAATGGGGATCACAGGGTCCTTTTCAGTGTAGGCATCATGAGTTCGAATCGAGCGGTGGGAATATCTTTAAATGCAACTTTCTCAGCAATCAGTCTTTTTGCAGCCACATGAACGCCAGAAAGAGCCCTAGAACCAATTTTTACTGAGCAAAAACTGGATGATGTTCCTAAGTGTCTCTTTAAAAGGACATTCAAGACAAATGCACTGAGGTTTTCCTCTTAGTACAATTCAAGAATTCCACCCTTCGTAACTCTGATTGCATTTGTCCAGTAGCCAAAGACCCTTTCACTGCTGAAAAATTAGGAGTCGAATTTGGCATGGTTTATCCTGCCACTTTATTTCAAACTAATGGTCTGCTCTGTTCAATTTCCACCATTTAGTTTTTGAAAGTGCAGTAGGGGTAAAGATGCAAAAGTTGCCGAACAGTCAGGTTTATAACCCTCCATGTTATGTTCTGTGCAGCAAAATACCTCACCTGGCATCTCCACAGTGAACTATTCGCAGAAATGGCTAGTGGTGGTGCACGCATTTCACTTTTTGCTCTTTTCTCACTGATAAGAATTCAATTTTCAATGAAAGCAGCTTTTTTTACCATTAGACAGTGGTAATCCATCAATTAAGACCAGCTTCAATGTGTTCACAGAGTCCCTTTTCATACCACTGCATTACTTCCCCACATAGAGTACAAAGCTGGATCAGTGGCACGCGTGCACTTCTTCAAAGCTTTGCTGGATGGGAAGCTAACAGAGCTGCAACAAAAACCACAAGACTGAAGTAGGTAAATGAAGACAGTGATTCTTTTTTGTGCCCCTCTGGTGTTCAAATTTCTGCAAATTCTACTTTCCCATGGTGTCCTCCCCTATTCAAGCTTCACTACAGTCTGAACCATTTAACATTTTCTGGACACAAGCAAATGAAGAGCGAAACACAAACCTGCTAGTCTGGACTGCACTATTAATGCGAAAGCATTTCTCGTCTCATGAGTGGCGTGTGCAGGACCTGCCAGCCGAGGGTGTCGACAGGGCGTGTCGGCAGAACGTGTCCGCACGAAAATGGCCATTCGACAAGACAACTTCGCTGGCATTTAGGTTCGAAATTACGCCTTCTGTGTGCCAGGTGGGCACGCAATACAAAAGCCACGAAGGGTCGTTGGTTCAAGTGTGTTAGAAGGGCACGAAGTGAATGCGTTGTGGTGTGTACGATGGTAGAGTGTTTTGGGGATGTGTACCGATGTCAGACAATGATGACTTGCAAAAAAAAAGTTGATGTCATACAAAGGTCAGGTGACACTTATCACATGACAACAATGACTTGCAGAAAAGTTGGAACGTAATCCAAGGCTCATGTGATAAGTGCCAGGTGACAATGATGACTTGCAAAAAAAAGTTGCTGAGTTCAAACGCAAATGCTTTTGCATTTCTACAATGCAGCTGACTGCAGTGCTCTACAATTTTTTTAAAATTCATTTATGCAAACTTTGGAAAAGAACAGTCATCACAGATTCATCCTAATTCCACAGTTGCAATATACAGACTGGACTAAGCAGCAGACACCAAAATTGATTGCCTCACTATTCTAAAGCACAAAAGTGAGTGAATTTGCTGGACACAGCATTATACTAAAAAAACACAGACAGAGGCACTGAAAAATTTGAGAAAGATGCCTCTTATTGAATGATCAGTTAGTTTGATATTCCTGCATGCCAAGAACATTACAGCCTTTAAGCCGGTAGGTGAGTAATAAGTGAACTTCAGACTCACCTTGTGGCCGTCACACAACTGATGCCACCGGTTACAAGTGTACCACTAAAAACGGAAAGCTCTCACCACCGGTCAACTCACCTAAGCTTCCAATCACCTGGTGCGCAATGTCCTTGATTTGGTTGTAGACGTGTAGCCGGTCCATGTGCCAGGGCAAGTCTTCTATACTGCAGCCCCTGTGAATGCACGAGTAATGGAAGAGCAGTGGTAACATGAATGTACCCTCCATGGAACACTATTCAATAAACAACTGGCAGGTGAATAAGGACACAGTGAGTGATTTGCATAGCACTTACCTGACATCAAGAGCAAAAAAAAAGCAGCATATTAGAAACTACATAAATATAATTAAAGTTAATTATAATATAAGTCAAACCTCGATATAACGAATGCGGATGTTACAAATTATTGGCTATATCGAACTCTTCGTAAATATTTTTGACAAACGCATGCAATTTCTACTTTTTATTTCGAACGGGGTTGGCCCTGAAACGGATATATCGAACTCCCCAGCGCCAAAACGTGCCCGTTCGGATGGCAGGCGGCACGCTTCGCCACACTGTACAAGTGACTGGTGGAGATGCGGCAAGCGCTCGCGCCACGGTTTCCACTTTCATCTCGTACTCGCCAACAGCGGCGTGTAGGGTTGCAGTCAGCACACAATCACGCCTCTGGCATCCGTCGACAACGCCTTGGAAACAGCAGCGCAGGTAGTTGTAAGCTCGCAGTAACAATCCTGCGCTCATGTAGGCTGTCGCGGAGGTGGTGAAAACGCGCGAAAGTTTTCGCTCTGACGTACCGCTTTCCACGCGACACGACTGTGATGCGGGAAAGCCAACATAGCCGGCGCTCAACCTTGCGTTGCTATGAGGGGAAGCCAACCAAACTGGCGCTCGTTTTTTTTTTGCGGCCTTCGGAATAGCCGCAAGCGCCTTCGTAACGCCGCCAAAACCTGGGATAACGTCCCTCCGTTTCTCTAGTAAGGGTTACCAGAATTGCTTTCCTTCAATGACAAAATTGCGCCGCTGTTGCGCGCGTTTCTGACGAAATTTTATATTACGAATTTCGGCTATAGCGAACTGCTTTGCTTTTTTTCTTGTTCGCTATAATGAGGCGTCACTTTGAAATAATAATATAAATATCAGTTTAATGAGGTCAAATAATATAATGGAGTCAAAGACACTTTCCAAGAATTTCACCCAAGAGAAGCCGAGCACCGCACCAGTGGAAAGCCTGTGCCCATTTTGAACCGGTAGGCACTCTGCGGCACTAGGGATCGAACCCTGCACTTCCCGCATACAAGTTGCCCAATGCAGCCAAGAAAGCTAAAGTAATGCATGCTGCAGTGGTAGTGATGGGACCACAATCTGAACTCTAGAACTGCATTTTGCAGCAATCAGAGAGTAGAAACATTTTTGGGGGGGACGGAAGCGGCATACATTTTTCTTTTGGCATAGAGAAAGGGTCAATGTGAGCTCAATGAAGCATGCAGTACATATCTCCTGAACAAAAATTTCTCAGGGAACAGTTGGGAAATGCTTTGATTGCAATGTGTCTTGCAGACCCTTCTGGCATCGAGATTGCTCACTTCAGTAGGAAAAGTAACCTGCAGGGCAATAAAGATGAACAGGAAACATTAAGCGGTCACCACACCTACGGTGCAGGTGTACAGGGACTGCTTATCCCTCAGATGGTATCCCTCAGACAGAGATAAAATAGATGAAAGAAAATAAAGCAGCAAGACTGTGTACAGGTTGCTTTACAAGCTTGCCACATGCTTTTTGTGTTGTTCAGAAGGACATGCTTCTACATAAAAAGGAACCGCTACAAAATCCACTCCAGAGCCACTACATACAGTGTACACAGGGCGTTACGTATAAGCCCTCCCATTCCTCTTACACAAGCTATGCAAGTCACACAGAAAGGTGCCGTAATGTTTCCTGACACAACCACAACAATAATCATCAGAAAAAAAGGCCTTCAATACCACAATGCTGAGAGCATACTCTGACCTGGAAAAATGCAATGACTGGAAAGCGTATTATTACACCAATGTCACTAGTGCAGATTCTGACATGGCATGAAAAGGCACCGGCTACATAAGCAAACCATCAGTCGCATTATCAGCCAGAGCTAAGGAAGCAGGAGTAACAAATGGGACATATAAAATGTTCACATGTGTCTTGTTTGCCCATCTTCTATTTTGCTGTGTCGTGTCTTGCTTTCCAGCCAGAAAATCATGTCCAGCCATTTGGCTCTATATCAAGTTGCTTCTGTCTTAGGTTTTCAAGGTGGTCTCTGGTGGCACAGTTACATTTTGGGCTATGCTATCGCTCTTGATTTTCCTCCAGTTGCCTAGCCTTTAGGTTTGCCGTTCAAAATAAACCTCTCCAGCTGGCTAATCCACTCGTGTTTGTCTCGCCTTTCTTTTGTATTTTGTTTTTCACTGTTTCCATCAGGCACTGTCAAATGCATCAGTCAAAGTACAAAATAAAGCCTATTGCAAAGTAAGCAGGAAGAGCAAAACAAGTTGCTATGAAATAACCAAACTGGTTGGTTTGGTTTATTGGGGTTTAGCGCCCCAAGCGACTCAGGCTATGAGAGACGCCGTAGTGAAGGGCTCCGGAAATTTCGACCACCTGGGGTTCTTTAACATGCAATGACATCGCACAGTACACGGGCCTCTAGAATTTCGCCTTCATCGAAATTCAGCCACCGCAGCCGGGATCGAACCCACGTCTCTCGGGTCAGCAGCCGAGCACCGTAACCACTGAGCCACCGCGGCGGGGTGAAATAATCAAACTGTCTACTCACATCAGTAACTTGTTACGTTTTTCTTACATTAACAGAATAAAATCACAAGTGATGTGCTTTGTGGCATCACCTTAAATTACTGAAATTGTTTTGCTACTTTTTGTGGCAATGTACTTCTTTGCATTAGCAATGATGCAAGCTCATGATGGAGGTCACAACCTCGCAGAATGTGCCCAAATGACCCTACAGTGAGGAACAAAATTACCACTGAGGCATGTGCCAGAACTTATGCAGCTAATCCACTGATTTTCCTTTCATAAATTCATGTTTTTCCTACAGAAATCCACAGCAAGAGGATGCAAATGTTGCACCATGTTTCAGGTTGTAGCCAAGGCTTTCCTCAGATCCACAGTACAGTGCAGCACAGTACTTCACTGGGGGCTTCTTCGGGTTGAAAAATCTGATGCCCAGGCCAAAACACAGTTTTCACTTTAAAAATGTACTATGAAACACTCATGGATTTAACTTTGTCACTGAGCACTGGAATGCTGCACATCTGTCTACTACCGAAGCTTCTTTGCACACATTGACCAGAAAAACTGCACAGAAGCTTCCAGACCGAATAGAAGCACAGGTAAGTGATAGGCTATGAAGAAAAGGTATTAAATAAAGAACCACAGAATCACATGGTATGAGTGAGATAGCAAAAAGATTATTTCACAAGGACATAATTTTGCCAGCTTTGCTCACAATGAGCATAATTCTTGAAAATCTGTTCTCATTATTTCATTGTCTCATAGGCAGGACATGCTAAATGTGCCTCAAATCCACAGATACATTCTGCGAACAAGGAACGTGCCAGGCTTGCGAAGCTGTGACAAAAGGTAGCATGCAAGAACACTCACTCTGCCTGTAGTTGTTCAATCTCCTCGTCCAAAAGATGACTCTTTTGGCGAAGGTCAGCCAGTTTTCTCTGCAAGTCTTCGACACTGTCACTACTGACAGGTGCAGCCTTCATCTGAAATACAGAGCTAATCATCACCTCTGGCTGCCAGATGAAAAGGAAGCTATCTCAATGCTTTTGCATGCATGCACGTGTAATTATCCACTTGCAGCAGCAGTATGGCACCAGAAATTGTGGCAGTGAGCGCAGTAGCGCGACCAATGCACACACTACCAAATACCTTGAGAGCTGCAGCACTGAAAATCCTTCAATGTTGAAACAAGTTGCTTTTACAGTTACTCAGCCACTGAAGTCAGGTCTGCACTGCTCTCCCTTCATGGTACATATATATTGATGAAAATAATCTGTGATGTGATGACAAAGTGCCCATGCAGATGAGTAGTGAATGGCACATGTCTCAGATGTGTTGACACTTAAAATGAGGTCACTGATAACACCTTTATTAATTTAGCCAGTTGTGGAAAGCAGTGTCCAAACATCTTATTGCCATCTACAACTATAGACTGCATGGTGTTTCAGTACCTTTTAATTTGCACGTCTCCTTTCAAGCTCTTTGTTTTCTATCAATGCATCACGAGGATAACCATTTTTGTCTAACTACACAGACAGTGATGCACGTGAGCAAATGTAAAAATTCACACAAAAAGTATTTCAAAGGTTCACAGTCACGATTCCACAGCCAACCCACAGAGGCAGTCCCTAAAATATTTTTTTAATGACAGCATTTGCAAATTCTTAGTTGCAAATAAGTTGCGTCATTACAGTCCATTCATGCTTACTTTTCATTACAGTACACACATTAATGATGGCAAAGAACGTACACACTACTTGAATGGCAAGATGCAGAATTTTCACCCACTCTCTCTCTCACACACGCACACCGAGAGAGAGAAAAAAACTAGCATGTAGCTCTCTTGACTTCATCTGCAAGTGTGTATGAATTTGAGAACTTGCTCGGTGCTGAGAATAGAGAGTAAATATTCTGATTCAATCCTGCATATGCCTCCACAAAGTTTTCTTTTTTCTTTTCCCAACAGTCAGTGCATTAAGCTGTCTGTAATACCAATGTTTAGGTGACTCATATACTTCTGGAGTACAGAAAGCTGGGCGAGTTGGTTAAGAATCACCATACTGAAAAACAGCGCGAAAGACGATGGATGAGAAGAGGCGAGACAAACCTCTTCTCGTCCGTCGTCTTTTGCACTGTGTTTCAGTATGGTGCCGCATATGCCAAAGGCAATGCAGAAAATGCAAGAACAAAAAGGCTGACGTAGAGTTCAACATCAGCTGCTAATGGATAAGAAGTAAAGGTATAGTGCACACATCGAAGTAAGTTCAGTCCATTGAAATTTTTTACTACAAGCTACTATCATATCAAATGAAATCAAATCAAACTTTAGTTTCTCTCCCGAGGAGAAAAGGGGATGACGGGTAAAAGCCACCCCTAGGTTGCTTCCTTTCTTTTTTCCTTCTCACTTCTTTTCATTGTTGCCTCTGCACTTCACCGCATTTTGAAACTATTGACACAAGTGCACAGTAGCCTGCAGGAGGAGACCTGCACATGCTCCATACACCCACTACACACTTCCCCGTACTTCTTACCGGTGAGCTGTATGGGCGGTTGGCAGCAGCAAGACTAGACCGTGAACGCCTGCAATAAAAAAAATGGGGACTTCACGCAGTGACAGCTTCTCAAGTGATGGCTTTCTTGTGAGCACTAACAATGATGTGTACAAGGTAAAATCGCACAACCCTAAAACATGAACGCTCAATACAGAAGCTTCTCAGCTCATTCACTGACATGTGAATGAGGCACTGCTCTGGTCATTAGTTGAAAGAACAAAAAACATCACGGGAAGGACAAGCATGTTTTCACGTGATGCATCCTCTGAATATTCTGGGAAGATGGCCCAAAGCCCTTCCATGTTTTAACCAAGTAAGATACACTCTACGCTAATTATCTGCACTGCACATAATCCTGTACTTCCCAAGCAGTACACAGAAATGAACTACACCTATGGCCCTCACATGAAAAATGTTGGTTGCACGACTGCTCCCCATATTCATTTCAGCAAGCCACAATGGTGGCAATATGCACGCAGTTCCCCAAAGACGGCACAGCGGGCAGCCAGTACTCCCGATCACTTCAAGTAGCAGCAGGAGTTTTGCTAGCAAGGCCTGTATCCTTAGAACCCACTAATTTGAATTGGTTCTTATGAGTGGATCTGCTTGACCTCTGTTTTTGAAACTTTTTGCCTCCAGCAAATGCATAAGAAAGCAGGATTTGGTTGAAGAAATTGATTGAAATGGTAAAGACTAGGCAAGTATAGTTACATGTATATATTATGCATTTAAACAGCACACAAAACAAGGTCAAAAGAAGAGTAAACACTTCACGAATGCTGAACATCAACTCAACAGAGAAAAAGATGCGTTTATATGCAATGCCCCCTTATGTAATGCCTTCGGGCCTTTAAAGGGAAAATAAATGAAATGGAATATGTCTTTGCAAGTGCCAGCAAAACCAAAATCCCTTCACATATGTAAGCAAATACTGAAAGTACACACAGAAGCAGACATATACATGCCACACACTGCAAGGTCTGTTAATAGAAAGCATCTAAATCAGAGTTGAAGCTCATTTATGCGGATGACTGACAGCTGTGTGACATAACTAACAATCAACTAAAGTGCAAATAATCCCATCACTTCATATCTTCTGTGATAAAATATTTATTTCATCACGCATGTTCAGCGCAGCATAAATAACATCAACCATTTAACTGCAGTTTAGATTCGTGCAGTTAATAGCTTTGACGAACGCAGATATTGAGTACTCTGGCATTTGTTAAAGATGATTACAATTATTAAAGAACAATGTATGACGTCGTGCGAAGAACATTGTTCATTATTATATTTTACGTTCTTCTATAACTGGCGCAGTATTTTTTTCCTTTCTGTTCGTCTTTCACGCTACATGCCCGCACGATTGGCAAAAAAACTTGAGCTACTCGAAACACAATGCAAAATATTCGATGTGCAAGGCAAGGAAACTCCATTCAATTTTCGCCCAGGGAAGAGCAGCGTTGTGTAGTCAGCTTCTCGTTACCGCTGGAAATAAGTGTCCACCACGAGTAGGGTGCGCGCGGCAGCGATGCGGGCGCTGCTAAAAAAAAAAAAACGCAGCATGCAATCGCGAGACCTCACAAGAGATCCCACAAGAATCCATCCGCCGGGCAGCACCTACGGCATGCGGTAATGCTTACCTCGCCTGCATTTTGAATTTGTTTCGCGTTGGAGTCTCCGAGGTGGCCTGCTCCGGCGCCTCAGACATGCCGGCGGGGGCTTGGACAGTCACGACCAAGACTTGGTCACGACAACGCTGTCACTAAGTTACGTTAAACTCCTCTTGTGCACGCGGAAAACGCACGCAGACGAACGCACTTTCTGGAAGACGCAGCAGTTCTCGATCAAGCCACAGGTCATTCGTTCGTGAAACTGCCTCTAGCGCATTCCCGAGTGCTGCTCGAACTATACAAACGTTGGTCTGACGACAGAAGTACGAGTAAAACACAAAATTTCTGCCTAAAACCACAGCGTAGCAGAACCTAGAAGTGGTTTAGGAAAACAAACGCACCGCGCTTACGACGAGCATTACTCGTAGCCGCGAGGCGGCGCGGCGCCCAGCTTAAAAAAGTTATGTAAATGTAAATTGAAAAAACAATATGGCAATTTATTCAGTTCAAAATGAACTCTAAGTTGAGAAAGAAGCTTTTAGGTTTTTTCAATCATGTGAGCTCTTTTTTTTTTGCTTTTTTGGACGCCATTGTTCTGTTTTGTTTTTTTCCTGTGGGCGCGTGATTTGAACAATTGTTCACTATTGGTCGGTTGGCGTGCCCAAACCTTTTCTCCTGCTCATAGGTCTGTTCGATTCAGAACTGGTTCTCTGCACCAATTCTGAAAAAGTTCCGTTGGTGCCGGCGCGGTGCAATTCCAGTTTCTTGGTGCAGGTGCAGCGCGTCAGCAGCGTCACAAATCACTGGTGCGGAGATTTTCAATCGAGCGCGTGCACGCACAGGCCTTGTCGTCTGCTCTCCGGTTCTCGTCCGTCGTGGTGTTGCGCGTGTGTTGCGGTGCGTCGCGTTTGTTTTTCGTGTCTCGTGGAGTCATGGACTACGGCATCGCCGAATCCACTTTTATGGAATTTTCTGAGTCGTAAGACAGCGCAGATGAGGAAGCCGACGTGGTGCTTTCTTTTGCAGCAACACAGTTCGGACAGACCGCAACAGGATCCCCAACTACTACGAAAGCGTAGTAGCTAGTAGAATTTCAGCTTCGAATTCAAGAGGCTGTCCAGGCTGTCGCGAGAAACGGGAAAAACTTCCTTTAGTTGGCCATTGATGTTAACAAACAAAACGTCGGCTGCGCGCGTCGTCTGCTTACGCCGTCAAACACGTGCACCACTATCCTGCACCTCCGTCTCTGAGGGTGCCGCGGTTTCCTTGCACCGAAGCGGCACCACGACTGCACCAAAATCAATCGCGGACGGTGGTGCAGGGGGCGCTGTGAATCGAGCGCTTTGGTGCAGCGCACCGTGAACCGGTTCCGGCGGTGCAGAGAACCACGGCTGGATCGAATGCAGCTGTCAAGCAAGTTCGCCTCACCGAAGTGCTCGCCTAGAATAAGGAAAGGTTGACGTGTTGAGCAGCAGGCAAGCAGGCAATGCTCGGTCCGCGGTTTTTACCCACAAATTAGGATTCCCCATCCCTGTTAGGAATGAACGTACTGGCAACAGCAAGAGTAACATGTTTTAGTATGGTGTTTTCGCAACGTGCGTTCACTATGTGCGAGTGTGTTGGATATAACACTCGATGAGAGAGGCAGTACGTAGCCAGGATTTTTGGAGCGTAGCTCTTTGGCACCCGTTTCTGCGTTTCGCGGCGTCGCCGTTCACCGTCGTCGTTGTCTGTTGTAACCAGAAGTGGAAACCTTAGTCGCGCTTTAAGCTGCGAAACCAATGGAGCGGGAGCTTGGAAAGCAAAGGGTAAAATGGGTAAATTGGTTTTTGAAGAAAGGAAATGGCGCACTATCTGTTTCACACATCTCGGTGGCCACCTGAACCAGAGGGAAAGCGCATATAACTGCCCTCTTGAAACAGTGGACTCTTCAATCGTGCTTTAAGCTACGTGTCGGTAGTGACAGATGTGCGCTGCATACGTTGGCATTGACAACGTTGCGCCAGAAACGCGGTGCTGAAGCCATAGGCCGTCATTCTGTTTATTGGCGTTGGCGTCGACAACGTTACTCCGATAATTTTAAGGAAAGGAAGTGCGCATAACTGGCTCCCTGGGTCAGTGGATGCCTGAATCGCGCTTATAGGTACGTGGGGTGATGAGAGAGAGATGTGGGCTAGCCGTATGCGTTAGCGCTGACAACGGTGAGCGAACTCTCGCGATCAACCATTAACTGCCACCTGCCAAGGTGGCAGGGTGGGTACGTGGGGACTTTAAAGTAGGTATAAAGACAAACAAACAGGAATTCCTTACCACTCATGTGGGAGAACAACCCGTTCTCCTCGCTTGTAACCCCTCCCACGGTTGTGGCAACCACGCGAAATACTTGCATAGACCTCTTCTTTGAGGACCAGGCATTGGTGCAGCAAGTCGAGCATATATCCATCTATTTCTCCGACCGCATAGCCTCCTTCATCACAATCAAGAACTGTTAGCGGGATGTTTCTTGAGGAAGGAATATGTGTGAAAAATAACAAGTTGTCTGTGATTATACACACATGTCTTGCACGAATTCTTTGCCCTAGTCTATCGAAAAGCTGAAACAGCGGATGTGCTGCGCTCTAATTTCGCATTAGGAAGTAACGTAATTGTCGGCAATTTTCTTTTTCGGGAGGGACCCAAATGGTATCCAAGGTTGGGGGGGGGGGGGGGGGGGGGGGGGACACCTATCGCTTCTCCCCTTGGACGTGCCTGCGACGAGAGCATATTTTAAGGCGAAAGCCTTTAACGCCTCATACTATCGCTAGCAGCCGTGTCGGCAGATGTGTCCGCGTTTTGGGCGTCCACCAAGATATGCGAGACAGTTACTGCGTAATTTCCTTCCCTCAAATACAATTTTCATTTTCTTCAATACGGCCCGTCTTTCTCTTTCTTCTTGCACTCCCACTTCCTCCCTTCCTGTACGGTGCGGTTCGGGTGTCCACCGAGATGACAGAGAATTACTGCGCCATTTCCTTTCCTCAAAAAGCGTTGCGTTTAAGGGCAAGGCATCGCGCCGAGCGGGTGGTGGCGTTCCGTGGACTGCCTGGCAGCGCTACAACGCGCTGTCGCGTTCCACTCCTAAAGGCGAAGCTTAAGTGTCCTTAATTAGCAGTTAATTAGTATTTAGTCATTAATCAGTAATTAGCCACTAATTAGTAATTTGCCATTACTTCGTCATCAATTATGTCCGACGTCAACCAGTGCCGCAGAGGCAGTCAAAGTGGTGCGGAAAACGCTTTCGCCTCTACGCACTTTAGACAGTCGAAGTGCCCCCTGAATTTTTATGTGTTGTTTTGTACTGCTGGACAAAGCTACTGCAGGAATGCATGTCGTCCATCGTTCCTCTTTCACAACGCAAAGTGCGACCGAGCGGGGAGAGGCGGAGGGTTTTGCGCATGTTGTTGTGCCTCTCTGCTAGCTCATAACCCCTTCTCCGATGCACCTGTTTCCAGAGTTTCTTGTCCCTTTTCCGCCCGCCGCGGTGGCTCGGATGCAGAGCCCGAGGTCGCGGATTCGATCCTGACCGCGGCGGCCACGGCGAAACGCTAACACGCCCGTGTGTTGTGCGATGTCAGTGCACGTTAAAGATCCCCAGGTGGTCGAAATTTATCCGAAGCCCTCCATTAGGGCGCGTCTTCTCTTTTCCTTCTTTCATTCCCTCCTTCTCGATCATTCCTTCCCTCGTGGCGCGGTTGAGGCTTCCACCAAGAAGTGTTACTGCGTCTTTCCTTTCCTGAGTCGAAGTGTCTAAAGATGCGTCCGACATACCCACTTCACTTTCATTAAAGGTACGGCGGACGTCGCTGTAGGTGCATGGATAAAGTCACTTCCAGCGCTCGGCCTGTTGTTTGCTATGCGCTCTTCCTTTGCGAGCCGTATGAAAGTTTTACACGCCACATTCCCGGAGGAGATGGATGCAAGGAGAAGTTCGCCAATTCTTACATCTTCACCTGTCACTTAGTCGATGCGAAGACGACAGTGTATCTAGATCGTCGTAGTTGTCGTCAGGCGACACTGCATGCAACTATATGAGCTGGAAAACCACTGACATGACCCGCAGAGTCCGCAATGATAAATGCACACGCTTACCGAGGTACCACCGAAACTTTTAAATAATGTAACTTATATGTAATACTCTTACATCGTTTCCGGAATGGTACAAAGAAGCGTTAGAATAACCTTGCCCTAACCTTGCCCTATCCTTGCAATAGCATGCAGTTAATCAATGCCCTGCATGGGACCAACAGCGAGGCTGTCTCTTGGGTTCTACAATACGCAACATCAACACATGCAACTCACCCAACTCCAAACGGATACCATTGAGACACCCTTATATAGGCACTATTGAAGGGTGTCCTATGAGGGATAGTGGTGGGTAATAAGCTGTTTTATAACAAACTAATATGGCTGTGCGTGCAATCAACGGCAGACACAATCAAACAAATTTATTGCAAGGTACTGGTAGTTGAAGAATAGTGGTGATTTAAACATTATAATGCCGGTAGTCCTGTCGGTAGCGATGATCAGCTCGATAGGGTCCCCAGAGGACAGCAAGGCCTCCCAGTCTTCCCAGGTCTTGAGGTGTTCTACGCCATGCGGGGTAGGATCCGGGGGGGAATGAGATAGGAGATGGAGGGCAGAAGCGAGAGGTTCGGTACAGAGAGTACAGGATGGAGTTAGGGCGAGGGATGATAGTGAGAAAGAGTGAGAGTAGAGGGGATAATGTGTATTTGTGATATGCGCCAAAGGGTTGCCTGTCTGTTGCTGAGGGACTTCCTCCTTTATTCTTTCGGGTGCCCACCGAGCTACGTGAGACAGTTACTGTGCCATTTCCTTTATTCAACAAAAGAAACAAGCCGCCATTGCCCTCGCCATTGTCACACAAAATCCCGGTATGTTTTATCACATTTTTTATTTATGTATTTATTTCAAACGAAAATCCATTTACATGGATACTATACGCACAAAAATCACATTCTAAGCTATTTAGAGATAAACAAAAGTAAGCGTACACATACACACATCCTCACAAAAAGGAAAACAATACACCATAACTTCACATATTCATCAGGAACGTTTTCAAAGATTGCACAAAGTTTCTTTTCAGTTTAATATCATCAGGTATGCCATGCCAAATCAAAACTCCACTGAGCTCTATTAGTCTTTGCCCATAACTATTGCGACACACTGTTAAGTTGAAATTTTTGGCACTAGCCGCCCTAGTTTCCCTTTTAGATCTTATAAATATGCTATGCGGAAGTGGATCATTAATTTGGAATTTGGTGCTAGTATGTATAATTTTATTCTTTTGTTAAGTAACAATGTAAATTCACTCCTGCTTGGGCCAAGCAGTGGCGTGCAGTATTCTGAAATGAATAAGTAAATAAATAAGATGTCAGTGCACGTTAAAGAACCCCAGCTGGCCGAAATTTCCGGAGCCCTTCACTACGGCGTCTCCCATAGTCTGAGTCGTTTTGGGGCGTTAAATCCCATAAACCAAACCAAACCTAACTTATCAGACTACAAAATTGCAATGCGAAATTTTGTACAAGAAACAAAATGAAAATTGGTTTTTGAGGAAAGGCAGTGACGGAGGAATTGCTTCCCATGTCCACCCGAACCACGCAGTAAGGCAAGGGATAAATGAGGGAGTGAAAGAAGAAAGGCGGAAAAATGTGCTGTAGTGCAAGTCTCCGGAATAATTTCGACCACCTGGGGATCTTTAACGTGCGCTGGCATCGCACAGCACACGGGCTCATTTTTGCGTTTCGCCCCCATCGCAATGCGGCCGCCGCTGTCGGGTACTCCTGCTCAGTTCATGAGCGCCTTAACCACTGAGCCACTGCGGCTGATCGTACGAGGGGAAAAAGTTGGTTTCTGAGGAAAGTAAATGGCGCAGCAATTGTCTCACATCTCGGTCGACACCCGAACCGTCCGGTAAGGGAAGGGAAGGTGCGAGTGAAAGAAGAGAGAAAAACAGGTGCAGTATTGGAAGTCCCCGGAATAATTTCGACCACCTGGGGATCTTTAACGTGCGCTGGCATCGCACAGCACACGGGCTCATTTTGCGTTTCGCCCCCATCGCAATGCGGCCGCCGCGGTCGGGTACTCCTGCTCAGTTCATGAGCGCCTTAACCACTGAGCCACTGCGGCTGATCATACGAGGGGAAAAAGTTGGTTTCTGAGGAAAGTAAATGGCGCAGCAATTGTCTCACATCTCGGTCGACACCCGAACCGTCCGGTAAGGGAAGGGAAGGTGCGAGTGAAAGAAGAGAGAAAAACAGGTGCAGTATTGGAAGTCCCCGGAATAATTTCGACCACCTGGGGATCTGTAACGTGCAGTGACATCGCACAGCACACGGGCGCATTTTGCGTTTTTGTGCTGTTCGATGTCAGTCCACGTTAAAGATCTCGAGTTGGTGTCCAGGTAACTGCTTTTTGCATACTGGACTCTCCTGGTGCACCCCCGCCCCTTCATGTGGAGCATATTTGGTGGCCTGCCTACTCTGGGAACCCTGGAAACGAGGCCACCAACCTGTTAGACCGAGGTTCCTCAAACCGGGCTCTGGTGGCCTCCCACCAGGGAGTCACGAAGGAACGCGCCCACACTTTCAACGAGCTGACGCAGGCCTCCAAAGGCTCGCGTCAGCTATACTCCCATGCACAAATGCCTCAGCAACCGACAGGCAACCCTTTGGCGCATATCGCAAATACACATTATCCCCTCTACTTTCACTCTCTCACTATCATTCCTAGCCCTAACTCCATCCTGTACTCTCTGTACCGAACCTCTGGCTTCTGACCTCCATCTCCTTGCTCATTTCCCCACGGATCCTCCCCTGCATGGCGTAGAACACCTCAAGACCTGGGAGGACTGGGAGACCCTGCTGTTCTCTGGGGACCCTATCGTGTTGACCATCGCTACCGAGAGGGCTGCTGGCGTTACTGACTGCAGGATCATAAACGCTTGAGCGGCATGGGGCCGTAAGGGAGCCCGGGAGCCAACGTGCTCCATACTCCTCAGTTCTTTAATAAAGTTTTCGATGATGATGATTCTCTCTTTATTATTTGATTCCCTCTTTCCTCCCTTCGCTCACCGCACAGTCGAAGTTTCCACCGTGAAGTGGCATAGTCACTGCGCCATTTCCTTTCCTCAAAAACCAATTTTATCACACTGGTTAAATGCAAACAAAAGAAACCATAGTAGTCACGAGAAGCAATCTGAGGCTTGGAATTGCTCCAACTGTGGATCTCTTGTAGAAATCTGGCGCAACTAGTGGAGTCCTAGATATTTTCGGCCTTGAAATGGAAGGCCTCCCATATACACAAGCAAAAATAGCAAACGTTTCGAAAAGCAACTAGTGCACCGTAGACTGTCGTAGATGGTGGACAAGAGAGCCTTTCAAAGGGCTCGATCGGCTTCACTCGCACTTGTGCGTCCAAATCTGTCGTTCAGTACTGGTTTCATGCAGTACAATGTATTTTGCGATATGTGCAGTGTGCTAAAAAAATAAGGTCATGGTGTTTCTGGGCGGCCACTCGCTTTCGATGCATTTGTTGTGCCCCCAGTCATGAGTTTGTATGCAACGTTTTGTTTGTTTGCACTGTCCAATAAACTAAAACTTATTGGTACATTGGTTTTTGAGGAAAGGAAATGGCGCAGTATCTGTCACATATCTCGGCGGACACCTGAAAAGCGCCGTAAGGGAAGGGAGGAAATTTGGAGTGAGAGAAGAAATAGAGAAAGTGGTGCCGTAGCTATTGGTCTCCGGAATAATTTCGACCACCTGGGGATCTTTAACGTGCACTGAGAGAGAGAGAGAAAACATTATTTACACAGGAATTCGGGGCACGCCCCAGGGTCCCCGCACGACCCCACTGCACTCGAGTGTTTATGTTCCGGTTGAGGCGAAACGCAAGAGGCGCTCGTGTGCTGTGGGATGTCAGTGCAGAGAGAGAGAGAGAGAGAGAGAGAAAACTTTATTTACAAAGGAATTCGGGGCACGCCCCAGGGTCCCCGCACTACCCCACTGCACTCAAGTGTTTATGTTCCTGAGGTCCATAACACTGGCAGCACGGCCGGTGGCGATAGTCTGCACGGCCGGGTCCTCCGAATGCAGCAGGGTCTCCCAGTCCTCCCAGGTCTTGAGGTTCTCTAGGTCCCGCGGGGGAGGGTCCGCCGGGCAGAGGGAAAGGATGTGGAGGGAAGAAGCGAAGGGTTCTGGGCATAGGGCGCAAGCAGGAGTGGGGAAGGAGGGATGATAGTGGGTTAGGGTAAGGGGCGAGGGGAAAGTATGTGTTTGTAATCTGCGCCAGAGTGTTGCGTGTCTGTTATCTAGGGAGGGGTGGGGCGGGGGGTAGAGCTGGCGAGAGGCTCTGTATGCCTGGGTCAGCTCACTGAATGAGTGCATGCGATCCTTCGTGAATCCCCGATCCGAGGCCACCTGAGCCCGGTTTAAAGAACCTTGGGCTAAAAGGTTGGCGGCCTCGTTTCCGGGATTCCCGGAGTGCGCAGGCACCCATATCAGCTCGACTTGGCGGGGCGGGGGTGCATCGAGCGAGTCCAGTATGCCAAAAGCAGGGACATGAACTCGGCCTCGAGCAAAATTTAGAATCGCAGTTTTAGAGTCAGTTAAAATATACCGGGCTTCCGTGCGGGTTATAGCAAGTGCAATGGCGGCTTCCTCTGCAGCCTCTGGGGACGTATCTGGAGGGAGAGGTAGTGTGAAGAGGGTGGATGAAGAGGAGTCCACCGCAGCTGCTGTCGCTTCATCACCCGTGCAGGCAGCGTCCACCCATACGGCGTCCGGCTGGGGGCCGTACGCTCGATGGAGTGCCTTCGCACGGGCTCTGCGGCGCTGCTCATGGTGGGACGGGTGCATATTCCTCGGGAGCGGCCTGATGAGAAGCTCTCGGTGAAGGGATCGTGGGATGGCGAGAAGGGTTGGGTCGTTGGCCGGTATTTTGATTCCCAGGGAGTCCAGGATATACCGACCTGTGGAAGTTTTTGTGAGCCTGATGTATTGGGCCTGTCGGTGGGCCTCCACCAGTTCCCCGATCGTGTTGTGGAGGCCCAGGCCTAGTAATCTGTCTGTGGGTGTGTTGAGGGGAAGATGAAGTGCTACCTTGAATGCCTTGCGAATCAAAGCATCCAAAGCGTTTATGTCATGTTTGGATAGTTGTAAGTATGGGGTAGTGTACAGTACACGGCTGAGGACAAAGGCATGAATGAGGCAACATACGTCGCGCTCCTTCATGCCTCTATGATGTCCCGAAACCCTGCGGATGAGGTGAGATATCGCGCCTGCAACCTGCTTGAGTTTCTTGAGGGTAGTGGTGTTTTTGCCATCGTTCTGGATGTGCAAGCCCAATACACGGAGGGTGCCAACCTCAGGTACCGGGTAACCATTCAATTCAATGGCAATGGGGGAGCGGGGACAGCGGTGGTTCTTAGGCCGGATGAGGAGCAGTTCGGACTTCTCTGGGGAGCAAGACAGTCCGATGGTCCGTGCGTAATTTTGGGTGAGGGTGGCTGCTTCCTGTAAGGTGTTCTCTATGTCGCCGTCACTGCCGTGGGTGGTCCACAGGGTGATATCGTCGGCATAAAGAGTGTGCTTGAGGTGGGGAATAGTTGCCAATTTCCGGGCGAGGGGTATGAGGGTTATGTTAAAGAGAAAGGGGGAAAGGACGGACCCTTGAGGGGTGCCGATACTCTGAAGTGTGTAGGAGGTGGAAGACAGAGGCCCGAAGTGTATCTCAGCCGTGCGGTCAGTCAGGAATGCTTGAATGTAGGCATACGTGCGCACACCCACATTCAATGGGGATAGAGCAGTCATGATCGCCTGATGTTCAATGCGATCAAAAGCTTTAGAGAGATCCAAAGCTAAGACTGCCTTGGTGTGACCTGGAAGAAGCGGGTCAAAAAGGTCGTGTGTGAGTTGCAGCATGGCATCCTGTGCGGATAGATGAGGGCGGAATCCCACCATGCTATGCGGGTAGAGATTGTTGTCCGCCATGTGACTTGTGAGTCTCGCTAACACAACATGCTCGAGGAGCTTCCCGAGGCATGAGGTTAGCGAAATCGGGCGAAGGTTTTGAATGGTGAGTGGTTTGTTGGGTTTTGGTATAAATATTACCTTCGCGTGGCGTTCCAGGACTGCGGGAGGTTACCCTCCCTCCAGCACTGGTTGAAGTATTTCGTAATGTGGGTGATCGATTGGTCATCCAGATTACGGAGCATGGAGTTTGTGATTTGGTCTGCACCAGGTGCGGAGTTGGCGCGGAAAGTCAGGAGGGCCGCTCTGACTTCCGTCTCCGTGATGTCGGTGTCGAGTGTTGGATTTGCTTGTCCTGTGTAGTGCGGTAGAGGTATGGGGCCGCCTGGAGATGTGTACATGGTTTGAAGTGTGTCTAGAAGGGTGTCGGGATCGTCAATGTGTTCATGTGTGAGGCGTGTCACGTGGTGCTGTGCTGCTGATTTGGTGCGTGTGGGGTCAATGAGGTGTCGGAGGAGTTGCCATGCACGTTTGCTCGACAGGTTTCCGGCGATGCCGTCACATATCTGTCCCCAGTTGGATCGACAGAGATCCTCAGAGTGCTGTTGGATTTGTGTCTGCAGCGCGGCCAGCCGCTTTTTAAGCGTTCTGTTGTGTTTGTTGCCTTTCCAGCGTTCCAGGATGCTGTGATAAGCCTCCCAGAGGTGGGCTAGGCGTGTGTCAAGGGTCGGTGTTTCGGTTGTAGTTTCAATGTGTCGTGTGTTGTGGTGAATGTCATGCTTGAGTGATTGCACCCATGCATCGATGTCTGCGATGGGAGTGTCTGGGAGGGCGGTGCGTGCAGCACGAAAGGCATCCCAGTTAATGAGTTCGTGTGTCATATTTGCGTGACGGGGTGGTTTGTATGGGACAGTGATTTGTATAATGTAATGATCACTGCCCAGTGTATGTTGTGTTCTGTTCCAGGTAACGCCGCGGATACAGCGGCTCAGCGTCAGGTCCGGACTGGTGTCCATGCTGACACTGTTGCCGATCCGCGTAGGCGTCTGAAACGTGTTGTGCACAGTGAGTTGGAGGTTCTGCAGGAGCAGCCAGAGCCTGCGACCTCGATGTGTCGTGGTTGTGTATCCCCAGTCAGTATGCTGACTGTTGAAGTCCCCACCGATGAGTAGGGGATGTTTCCCTGCTAGATGGTGTAGCTTTCGCAGAAGTGATTCTAGCGTGGCCATCGGCAGGGACGGGGGGTGGTATATGTTTGCTATAAATATAGAAGGAAGTGAATGTGTGTGATGTATAATTTCCGTGATCACGCAGGGCGTCTCAGACGTAATGTGTTGAGTTTTGTAGGTGAGGCTGCGGTGGATGAGTGTGGACGCCCTGGGTGTGTTAGTGGCAGCCGAGTGTGTAGATGTGTAGCTGGGGAGGGTTGCTCGGTGTGCAGTCTCCTGGAGAAGAAGTATGTGGGGCGTGGGTGTGATGGTGGGAAGGAGAAGTTGCAGAGGTGCGCGCTTTGCCCGGAAGCCGCGGCAGTTCCAAGTTATAATGGGGAGATAATTAGTGTTCCCCCCCGCCATATTGGATGTTGGGGGGATTGAGGAGGGTATTAAGACGGGTGTCAATTGGTATGTGTGGCTCAGGGAAGGTGTTTTGTGCTTGTGGAGGTAGGATGGGGGGAGTGGAGGGGGTTTGAAGTTGGGTGAAGCGATGGGTAAGATTATGCTCCAAGAGCTCCATCATCTTGGTAAGCATAGCGTCCATGCGCTGCTCAAGTTTTTCGGTGAGGGCGGCGGCAAGGTGATTGAATCTGGCCTCGAGGCGGGCGTCTAGCTCCTTTAGTTTATGGTCAAATTTTGCTTCGAGTGCTGCTAATTTAGCGTCTATTTCTGGGGGCACGGGAGGGGGTGTGGCGTCTGTGGTGCGCTGTTTCTTTGCAGGAGGGGTGCTCGAAGTGTCTGTGGATGATGAGCTCGAATTAATGACAGGGGGTGCGGGTTGAGGGGGCATGGAGGGGGCGGGGGTGCTTAGGAGAAAGGAAAGGCGGCTTACCTCGTCACGCAAGGCCTTGAGTTCCTGGTCTCTCGGGTCTGCCTGGGAGGACTGGGGTGGTGGGGGTTGACGGGTGGTTTTGCCGGAAACGCGGTCTGCCCAGGTGAGACGCGTGGCTGCCATTCTTGCTGCCATTCTGCCGGCTTGTAGAAGGCGACCGGGAAGCCGTCGAGCTGCGTCTGCTGGCTGTGCCTGGTTGATCGCAGCGGGAAAGCCGCGATGCACCCGGAGGAGAGAGAGCGTTCTTCGGGGACGCTAGTTTGCGGCCCCGTCCCTTGCAGTTCCCGGTGCCGGTCATATGAGGGCCGCCGCAGAGAATGCAGCTGGGGGTGCATGAGGGCACATCTTCCTTTGGGTGGGACTGCCCACAGCGGGGGCACTTATGGGATCTTGGGTGGACACACACGTCTGCCCGGTGACCAGGGACGCGGCAGTTAGTGCAGGCGTCTATATGCCCTCGATAGGGTGTGCACCTGTGGAGGGCTCCTCCATAAAGGACGGCGCGTGGGACAGGTCCAGCCCGGAAAGTTATTAAGATGGAACGCGTGGAGCCCATTCGGCGGGCGTCCACGATGAGGGCGTCTGGGTTGCCGGTGAGCAGGTCTTGCAGGAGCTCTGACGGGGTCTCATTCCAATAGGCATTGGAGATGACTCCGCGTACTGCTCCGTTCGGCGGGGCTATGTAAGGTGCTACGGCGAATTCCTTGCCTTGGTGTGTGATGGTGTTCACCGGAACCAGAGCGAGCGCGTCATCCTTTAGGGGCGTGCTTACGGTGCAGGTGTTGTTGACCGGGTGTACCCTGATTTGGGTACGCGCTGGCTCCTTAAGCTGGGACGCCGCTTGGAGGATGGCCTCTCGTAGTTGTCGGGGTGGAAGCAGGTCCAGCTGCAGCCCGCCTCGTGATCTAAAAACGATCTTGTAATCTGCAGCAGGAAGCGGTGGCTGCTGCCGCGAACGCTGCGCAGCTGTGCGCGTTGCTTGCAGGTGCGCTGACTTTTCAAGGCATGGAGACTTGGGGGTACCGGTAGCAGAGGCTGCGCCCTCCTGGCGTCGGGTTGTTGAAAGGACGTCCTTGGAGCGAGCAGGCACACTAAGAATGTGCGTCCAGTCCCTTGGGTCGTAGTCGTTGGGGTTAAGAACCTCTCCCTGCACCTGCACCTCCATGATGGCGTTGGTGGCGGAAGCGTCCGTCGGAGTAGGCCTAGCTCAGGCGGAGAGGTCACAGAGAAGAAAGGGCCGTGGGTGCCCGAAAAAGGGCGTAGGCGGGCCAAAAATTGATGGCTGGCAGCGCTCACATTCGCAGATCCGTGGGTGGTGAAATTTTTGCTGATGATGCTGGCGATTGGCGAATTCCGCTGTCTTTGTGCGGAGCCGATGTGGGGTGCGTCTGTACTACACGGCCCCCTAGCGGCCAAATCATGTCAGTGCACGTTACCACCGGCCGTGCTGCCAGTGTTAACGTGCACTGACATCGCAGAGCACACGAGCGCCTCTTGCGTTTCGCGTCCACCGAAACGCGGCCGCCGCGGTCGGGTTCGAACCCGGGTACTCCAGCTCGGTAGTCGAGCGCCTTACCACTGAGCTACCTTTGTGTGTTTTAGAGCGCAGCTCTTTGGCTCCCATTTCTGCGTTTCGCGGTGTCGCAGTCGCCGTGGTCTGTTGTAACCAGCAGTGGGCACCTTAGTCGCGCTTTAAGCTGCGAAACCAATGGAGCGGGAGCTTGGAAAGCAGAGGGCAAAATGGGTAAATTGGTTTTAAGGCGAAAGCCTTTAATGGCTCATACTTTCGTGACCAAGACGTGTTAGCAAATCTGTCTGCGTTTCAGATTGGTCGAAATGGTCGTGACGTCACTGCGCGCGAATTTTGACGGGTGTCCACCGAAATATGTGAGGCAGTTACTGCGCAATTTCCTTTCCTCAAATACAATTTTCGATTGGTTTCCATCGAGATACGTGAGACAGTTGTTGCGTAATTTCCTTTTATTCAAATACAATTTTCATTTTCTTCAATACGGCCCGTCTTTCTCTTTCGTCTTTCACTCCCACTTCCTCCCTTCCTGTACGCTGCGGTTCAGCTGTCCACCGAGATGACAGATAATTACTGCGCCATTTCCTTTCCTCAAAAAGCGTTGCGTTCAAAGGGCAACGCATCGCCCCGAACGGGTGGTGGCGTTCCATGGACTCCCTGGCAGCGCTACAACACGCTGTCGCGTTCTACTCCTAAAGACAAGATTAAGCGTCATTAATTTGCAGTTAATTAATGCACTAACAGAATGTGAAGTGAACAATCGCGCAGCAGAATGCAGCACTCAGGCGTAAGCCTGAGTGCTGCACCGAGAACTGAGATTATAAGCTGCGCCTTTCCTCTCCTCACTATCATCCCTCGCCCTAACTTCATCCTCTACTCTGTACCGAACCTCTCGCTTCTGCCCTAATTCTCCTTCCTCATTTCCCCACGGATCCTCCCCGCATGGCGTAGAACACCTCAAGACCTGGGAGGACTGGGAGACCCGGCTGTCCTCTGAGGACCCTATTGTACTGATCGCCGCTACCGACAGGACTGCTGGCGTTATTGACTGCAGGAACATGAACGCTTGAGTTGCATGGGGCCGTAAGGGAGCCCGGGAGCCAACGTGGTCCATAATGCTCAGTTCTTTAATAAAGTTTTCGATGATGATGATTCTCACTTTCTTATTTAATTCCCCCCTTCCCCCATACACTCTCTGACAGTGGCTATCCCAGCGATTGGTTTTAGGGGGGGGGGGGATGAACTTCCGGGTATCAAACAAAAAAGAAACAACGATTTTTTATTTACACTGTCTATGTACTAAAATTTTTGTGTTGTTGAAAAATCAATGGCGAACGATAAGATGTTATACCATTACTCATTCTTTTAATGCTAACGGTTACGTGAACAATATGCATATGTAATTCATATCTATTAATGATTTATATATGAATATTGCTCACCCATTAACTTATGTAAGTCATATATACTTACACGGCGCTCGAATTCCGATCGAGGAAAAATTCTAGCGGCCAGTGTACTGTGCAATATCAGTGCACGTTAGTGAACCACAGGGGGTAGATATTTCCGGAGCCCTTCGTTACGGCGTGTCTCATAACCTGAGTCGCTTTGGGACGTTGAAGCCCCATAAAATACAAACAAAACAGATACATTTATCTCATAATATTTTAAATTAAATTATAATGCCAGTCATTAAGAGAAGAAGTAACTGTGGGGGCACGGCAGGACCACGATACCTTGACAGTCACGTAGGAATTGCGCCCATATAACTATCAACCTGTTGTATAAGTAAAACTGTTGTAAGCCAATATTAGCTGATAGCGTGACTTACTAGCTGTAGGAAACTGGTGTGAAAAATGGCAAATATGTTTAAATTTTGCTAAGCGTAACGTCATGCATTTCTATACACGCTCCAACATAATACTACATAGCTACTGTATCTGCGGTTCTCGTATACATGCTACTAAAGCATACAAATATCTTGGATTACACCTGTCTGACGATCTTACGTGGTCAACGCACATCAAGCACACCACTGCAGCATCCAGCCGATCACTTGGCTATCTTCAACGCTCAGTAATGTTTGCCCCAGCACACGTAAGATGACTAGTCTACACGACATTAATGCGCCCAGAATTAGAATATGCAGCCGTCGTTTGGAACAAAAATGAGGCATACCTTTTTGAGAGCATAGAAACTTTCAAAATCACGCCATTAGATTTCTTCACTCCGATTATCCGTCCTACACAAGTGTAACCGATCTAAAGAACCGACAGCTTGCCATTATTAAAGCACCGTCGAAAACTAGCCAGTTTAGCCCTTTTTCATCGCTTCTACTATTCATTTCCGCTAAGCATTTACATCGCAAAACACTGCATCTTTTTGGCTCGCCACATAAACAGTCGATAGGTGTCATACCCTTGCAAAATATCATAAACATTTGCGCAGGTTTTCTTCATCTGAACAGCAAAAGAGGGGAACGGCCTTCCCAATACCTCTGTAATAATAGAAGACACGCTTGCATTCAAAGATAAGCTTAACTCTTTAGACACCTTTTAGGTTTTCGTGTACCTTTTCCCTCTAACGTTGACCTATTACACTTTGTTTTACTATGAGGTTTTTGCTGTTTTCTAATCCGTTACTGAATTCTCACCGAGCGTTCAGCGCTTCTTCCTGTGTTTTGAAGCGAAAAGCTTCACTAGGCTAGTCAACACCGAGGCTAGCGTGGACCCCGTCGTCAGAAAAAGCCACAGGTGCGCATGCGCGAACTGCGTGACGTCACGGTGGACACCCGAACCCCGCCGTGAGGGAAGGAAAATGAAAAGAAAATTGGCTTTAAGGAAAGTAAACGACGCCTGAATCTCTCATATATCAGTGGATACCTTGAGCCGCGCCGAAAGGGCCTTAAGGAAAATGAAATTAAATTAAAATTCATTTTAAGGAAACGAAATGCTTTCTCTCACATCTTAATGTCAACCCGAAAGGAGTGACGGGACGCACTGCACAAATAAATAAAAAGACAAGCAGTGCGTGAGGTACCTCTTATATCTCCGTGAACACCCGAAGCGCGCCGTAAGGAAAAGGAAAATGAAAAGAGAATTACTTTTCAGGAAAGGAAACGACTCCTGCCTCTCTTATATCTCGGTAGATACCCGAACCGGGCCGTAAGGGCCTTAAGGAAAATGAATAGAAATGAAAATTGCTTTTAAAGAAAGCAAATGCCTCTCTCATATCTTGGTGTACACCCGAGAGGAATGCACACCAGAGAACATGTCTCTAAAGCAACCTTCTAAGACAGCAACGTATTCACTACAGGCGCGGCTCGTCCTCCACCTTGACGCAGCTTTTCGCTTCGAGATATCCAGGCTTAACCTTAGCTAAGCCACACCCAATTTTTTAACGCGAAAGCTTTACTACTTGCACTTTCAAGCCTTTACGTGCGACGGCGGTGCACATGAAATGACCTTTCGCATGATCTCTGTGTGACGTCACGCCGAAGAGCTGGGCGACCATCTCGCGCCGTCTTCGAATGAATGAATGAATGAAAAACTTTATTGTACAACAAGTGTTCTTTATCGAAGAGTAGGTGGAGCCCTCAGTCCAGGGCCCCAGCGGCCTTTGCAGTCTTGCAAGCCCTGTCGATCAGCTTGAGCTGCTCTTCAGGCTTCGAGCTGGACAGCGCAGCCTCCCACTGCTCCGGTGTTGGTGTGTTGTTTATCGGCACTGCCTGCATTTTCTGACAGGCCCATGTAACGTGGTAAAGCGTTGGGTATTCACCGCATAGCGGGCATTTGTTGGCATATGTGGAAGGATAAATTTTGCTGAGTAAACTCAGATTGGGGTATGTATTAGTCTGCAGTTGTCTCCAGGCAACCGACTGCTCTCTACTAAGGTCTTTGTGGGGAGGAGGGTAGGCCCTACGGAGGGCTCGTTGGTGTTCTAAGATGGCTCCATACCGTCTAGTGACTGCGTCCAGTTCCCCTTCGGTGTGCGCCTCCCGGTTGGCGTATCCTCGGGCATTGGCGTCCGCACATTGGTTCCCTTTGACAGCCTCATGGCCTGGTGTCCACGTGATGAAGCATCTCGTAAAAGTGATCGTCCTCGCCTTGAGTATGTGAATGGCTGCAGTGGATATGCGTCCACTGCTGTATCTTCTGCACGCCTCTTGCGAGTCTGTAATGATGTGTGCATGGGGCTCGTCACTCTGCTGGGTGATGGCGAGTGCAATTGCTGCTTCCTCAGCCTCGAGGATGTTGTTGGTTTTTATCGAAGCGCAGTTGATTTCCCTGAGCTGGTGATCCACCACGCTGGCTACCGAGCCGTATCGGTGTATGTATGTTGTTGCGTCAACGTATAATACGTCTTTTGCCCCGGCGAAGCTTCTTTCGTGGAATTCAGATCTTGCCTTTCTTCTCGCCTTATGTATATGGGGATGCATGTTTTTAGGAATCGGGCTGATCTCAATGATCCTCCTGATTTCATTTGGAACGCTCGCTGTGCTATTGATTTCTTTCAAAGCGTCCCTCATGCCGAGCAACCGCAGCGTGTTTCGGCCTGTTGCGGACAGCATCAGTCTTGTTTTATGCGCGAGAAGGTGGGCCTCGATATGTTCTTGTACTGTGTTGTTTATGCCCAGTTTAAGGAATTTCTCCGTCGAAGTGTTGACCGGCAGTCCGAGAGCGCATTTGTATGCTTTTCTAAGAATTGCCTCTAACTGCTCCTTTTCTTGCTCGAGCGGTGTTTGGTAGGGGACGCCGTATAAGATCCTACTGACCACGAGGGCCTGTACTAGCCTACATGTGTCTTCCTCCTTCATACCTCTTCTTCTGTTGGAAATTCTTGCAGTCATCCCGGTGATCTGTGCTGTGGTATTTGCTAGCTGTCTGAGTAGCGGTGGGGCCACCACCGGCGGCCTTAGATTACATTGGATTAGATTACATTAGATTAGATTGGACTAAATTGGATTGGGTTGGATTCAATTGGATTGGATTAGATTACATTAGATTAGATTACATTGCATTAGATTACATTAGATTAGATTAGATTACATTAGATTAGAATACATTACATTGGATTGGATTGGATTGTATAACCGATGCATCACCACAAGTCTAACCACAAGCACCACCACCAGCTACACTACCAGCTGAACCATGGCGTTGGTACGGTTATTGCTTTCGCAATTACCGGGCTTAACGAAGCTAAGCCACAGCGAATTTTTTTATTCTTGTATTGTTTTTTTCTTTTTATTCGAAAGCATTTCAGCGTTTTGCATTTTGATTTTCTGAGCTGTTTGCCTCTTTCATTTGTATTTTGAACCTTGATGTTGGCACTGTACTGAATATGTTCGTTTTTTGTCGATATTTCTGTACAACCCACCCGTCATGTAATGCCCCTTGTTTGGGGTCCTTCAGGTACAAAAATAATTTAAATAACTAAATAAACCTGTCGACCCTAGAACTGATTGAAGTAAGGCAGCGGCTAACACGGTGAGTATACAACGTAGGGGTCTACTTGACGCATCACAGATGAAAAAGCTTTCGATTTCTGCGTCAAACATCACATCTCGCCATTTGACAGCCCGGGGGGTGTTGGAAGGCGACCGCCCCCTCTGTACCCAATTAGGACCGCCACTGCTCACGGCACAGTCGAAGTTTCCAGCACGAAGTGATATAGTCACTGCGCCGTTTCCTTTCCTCAAAAACCAATTTTATCATACTGGATCATTGCAAGCAAATGAAACCATTATAGTCACGACAAGCAATCCGAGGCTTGAAATTGCCGCGATTGTACATCTCCAGTAGAAATCTGGCGCAACCAGCGGAGTGCTAGTTATTTTCGGCCTTGAAATGGACGGCCTCCCATATACCCAAGCAAAAATAGCAAAAGTTTCGAAAAGCAACTAGTGCACCGTAGGCTGTCGTAGATGGTAGACAAGAGAGCCTTTCAAAGGGCTCCATCGGCTTCACTCGCACTTGTCCTGCCCCGTTTGTAATCTTGATCGTTCAGTACGGGTTTCATGCGTTAGAATGTTTTTTCTGATATGCACAGTGTGATAAAAAAAAAATAAGGTCATGGTGTTTCTGGGCGGCCGCCCGCTTTGCATGCATTTGTTGTGCCCCCCCGTCATGAGTGTGCACGCAACGTTTTGTTTGTTTGCACAGTCCAATAAACTTCCCTTTTTTTGGGAGGGAATGCTACAGCATCAGTCATTTTCTGACCACTTTCACCACATATGCAGCACTGTCCGGGTCGGAGCTGAATTCCTCCAAGAGCCTGTAGGCCCCCGCTTCGGATGTTTAAGCGGCCTTCTGCCGATCCCATTCGTGGGCGCAATGGGCGTGCTTGAGGTGTCGTTCGAGCAGAGCGGCGTCTCTCCCCGTACGTGGGATGTCGTAGTAGCAAGAACGACAAGCGCACTCGCAGACGCCGCCCAGTCCGAACTTTTTCCGGGAGCGAAGGTGCCAGTGGTGAAGACTCGTGCCTACGCCTTTGCTCTCCACGCAGCCCGAGTCCCCGTAATGCCGCGTCGAGCAGCCGGTCGACTTGCGCCCCTGGTCGCCGCCCTCATCTGGGACGACGGTATTCCGTTCATCGCGCGTTACCTACTGCACCTTCCAGAGAACAGAGGAATACTCGGCCTGCCTAGAGTAACCACGGCAGCTCGGGCGCTCAGCGCAATACGTCTTTTTCGAGTGTCCCGTCGCTCGCGTTATGTGGCACGCCAGCCGCTTCGCGAGATCAGCGTCGCTGCGCGCCGAGCCGTGGCACACGGGCAAGGCAACACGCCGAACGGGCGATGGCGTTCGTTCGTAACACTGAAAATTGGTTTTTGAGGAAAGGGAACGCGAAGTAACTGTCTCACATATCTTTATGGACACCAGAACCGCGCCATAGATGAACGAATAAACAGTGGGATCAAAGAAATGGTTTATGTAGGTTTAACGTCCCAAAGCGACTCAGGCTATAAGGGACGCAGTTGAGAAGGGTTCCGGAAAATTCGACCTCCTGGGGCTCTTTAACGTGCATTCACATCGTACAGTACACGGGACTCTAGAATTTAGCCTCCATCGAAATTCTAGCCGCCGCCTCGTCAGTCATCCGCATGCGCGGAGTGTCATCAGAGATGCGGCGGGTATATATATCGGAGCCCGTGGTATAAATGGACAGCTCGGAGGAAGCTAGGGCTCGTCGTAGGAACAAAGACAAGAGGAGGCGGCGAGCCGAGGAGACCGAGGAACAGCGCGCTAAGCGTCTCGATAAGCGACGTAAGGACGACGCGGCTAGACGGGACCGCTTAGCCGACGACAATGCATCCGCGACGACAGATGACGGCGAATCGAGTTCTCCGTCTCTGAAAGAAGCTAGACGGTCGCTACTCTTCCAGGTTTAACCAGAGCTAAACCACAGCCAATTTTTTTAAAGTTGTTTTTGGTTCGAGGGAATAAAGTCCCCCTCCTTTTTTGGTTTGTGATGACCTCCACTTTGAGAAGTGTGTAAGGCCGGTTTATTCGTGCCGTTGAGTGCGGCGGAGGACTTCTTTGCAGCTCTTTCGTATGACTGCTTGTTCCGGTGGCTGCAATGCTAGGCTACGTTCTCCCATTGCCGCGCTTGTTTTGCTGTATTATGCGACAGCGTATACAGCTCGTTCGGTCAAAAAGCCGTCGGGGAGTCGGCACCGCGTGTCGGACATAAACGGGAGGCTGCGTAAAAAAAATTGTGTCATGCCAGCCATTCGCCGCAGGATGTTACGAATGGTGTCATACGATTCAGCGTTTCTTGCAGCATAAACTTACTAGCTAAGGTAGAGCCTATAGCTCACGGCAGACAGTTACTGAGTCATTTCCTTTCCTCAAAACCAATTTTCATTTCCATCATTGCAGCCTCTCTTTCTCTCTTTCTTCTTACACTCCCGCCTTCATCCCTTCCCTTACGGCGCAGTTCGCGTGTCCATCGAGATGTGAGACAATGCACACTTTTATTTTTGCGCACGCAGTTAGCTTGCATACGCATCGCTAACTGTGTTGCGTACGCTGTAAATAGTGTAAACAGGACACTTTTAGTTGGCCATGCCGTAGCGTCCCTCATTTGCACGTGTAAACAGTAGCGCCGTAGTGAATGGCTCCGGAAATTTCGACCACCTGGGGTTCTTTAACCTGCGCTGACATCGCATAGTACACGGGCCTCTAGAATTTCGCCTCCGTCGAAATTCGACCGCCGCGGCCGGGGTCGATCCCGCGCCTTTCGGGTCAGCAGCCGAGCAGCATAGCCATTGAACCACCGCGGCAGCTGTACCGTCTAAATGGATTATAACAAAACTATTGCAGCAATTTAAACGTAGGTGTCTCCAACATCGATCGGGTGCTTACGCAAGTAAACTGTGCGTCGAGACCGAAGTTCTGGCGCGGATCCTAGAGGCTATGCTACACCGCCATTTACTTGAAAACAGCGGCAACACGTCCGCGCTGTAGACGTCATGAGCTTGAACCGAGTGGCGGAGGGAAAATGGGTGATTCCATCTTCTCAGCCATAAATGCGTCTTGGGCTGCCGGGCCAACGTTATCAAACCCAGAAAGAGAGAGAGAGCGCGTAAATTTTTGCTGAAAACAATAAATGGCTTTAGTTGTCCTCAGCGTACTCCTAAAGAACCCAAATGGCCAAAATAACGTATTCCTTGCATTGCATCCCTCATTCCATCTTTCACGTCGCGCTTGAGGTGTTCACCCATAGTCAGGACAGTATTGGTCTCTACCTCTCAGCCAATTTTCGACAAGTCCAGCTTTCTTGGACAAAACTTTTGAATATTGAAATATTGAGAGCAATGGTTATTTAAATATTGAAGTTAATGGCTGAATCTTCTAATATGTAGCGAAATCTTTATTTTTTTATGTGTTTCCAACGTTCTTATCGAACAGTTATGACAGCTACAAAAAACCAATGGGTAACGCTTTCCCAACAGCAAATCCGTTAGTAGAAGAAAAATTAGCCGTGGCTTAACTGCTGTTGAACCTGGTTAGAGAGCGAAAGCTCTGGTGTATCAGTCAACTAGACGCGACTTGGTGTCTGTAGCGTTCAGTGTGTTCCGGACACTGGGGAGGCGCCCGCTCTGCCGCTTTGGCAGGGGGGTTGATCGCGAGAGGGTGCTCACCCAGGGAACGCTGCGTTCTATTGCTGCAGTGCCGCGTGTCTGCCACAGCGTTTTCAGTGCTAACGCATGCAGCCCGAATCTCTCTCTCGGCGCCGCCATGCACCTCAAAGAGCGATTCAGGCGCCCACTGACCCAGGGAGCCAGTTACGCGCGCATCCTTTCCTCAAAATCATCGGAGTCTAGAACGTTCACAACGACAGCGCCATTAAACACAATGAACGCCGAAGGCTTATACTTTGAGTGCCGCGTTTCTGCCACGATGTTGTCAACGCCTATGCATGCAGCGCGCATCTCACTACTGATACGTATGCCTTAAAGCGCGACAGGTGTGCACTGTCCCAGGGGGGCAGTTATACGTCCTTCCTTTGCTTTCGAAGTTCCCGCTCTTCATCTGTTCGGCGCAGATCCGGAGCGGCTGAAGGTCGCTCAAGGTCAAAGCGAAGTGGTCGGCGAAACTCGCAGAACATGCCGTAGTAAAGCTTTCAATTTAAAAATAGAAGACTGCCGTCTTGTGATCTCCTGATGTATTGTTTGTTATAGTGAAATCTTACATTATATGAACACAACTACGTTCATAAACGGTTTCCTGTTGAAAAATGCTTTTGTGCAGAATTGCTGGGTATGTGGAGGCGAAATGCATTACGCGCCCGTGGGCTGTGCGGCATCAATGCATGTTAAAGATACCTAGGCGGTCGCAATTTTGCCAACCCCTCTTTCTCTCTTTTGCTCTTTCACTTCCACTTGCCTCCCTTCCCTCACGGTGAAGTTATGGTGTACACCGAGATGCGAGGCAGTTACTGCACATAGGCAATTTTCATTTTTTTTTTCCACGAAGCAATGTGCAGAAAATACCTCAGTGATTTCAAATGTCAGCGCACGTTAAACGCTTTAAGTACTGGCAGATCTCGCACCCCATCCGCCGGGTCTCGGGCCAACACAGAGACATGAAGCAGCGCGACATAAGTCACATTCTTCATTACTTTGTACTCAGCCGCGTGCTCTACTCCACCCCATATCACCGGCTCTCTCGCCGTGACATTGACACGTTGAATGCCCTCATTGGTAGAGAACACAGGGCCGCCCTCCACCTTCCCATAAATACACCTACCGACTGACTCTTGCAAATATGCCTTCACAACAAAGTCGGGGAACTTGTGGACGCACACCGCCAAGCACAATATCTTCGACTGACACAAATCGTCCCTGCCCTTAATATCCTGCATTCCTCTGAGATCCGGATACAGGCCAATGATCGAACATTACTCTCCATACAGAGACCCCTACACCAAGAATTCCTCATTAAGCTACTGCGCTTAACATCCACCCAGAAAACCACGATCAACGCCGTAGAGGTAGTGCTGAAGCACTCCACCGATTTTACGGCTCCGAACTGGACGCTGTACGGGGACACGCGGCCTGCGCGGTCGATGAAGCGGTCGCTGTGGTGGTGGATCGCATTCTTCCTCATCATTAAACACACACTCCCCACAGACACCTGCCACGAAGCTGCAGAGAAAGCCGCCATTGCCCTCGCCATGTCAACTCAAAATGCCGATACGTTTTATCGATCCAAAATTTCTCATGAGGCCGAGTCTAAGTCCGTGCTTTTTGTGTACAGGCACTCGTGTGGCGCACCCCCGCCCCTCCATATGGAGGGTATTTGGTTGCCCGCGCACTCCGGCAATCCAGGAAACGAGGCCACCAACCTCTTCGTCCAAGGTTCTTTAAAACGCACTCTGGCGGCCTTCCACCAGGAATTCACGAAGGAACGCGCGCACACTTTCAGTGAGCTGACGCAGGCCTCCAAAGGTTCGCGTCCACTATACCCCCCGTGCACTACGTCCCTCAGCAACCGACAGGCAACCCTTTGGCGCACATCGCAAATACACATTATCCCCTCTGCTCTTACTCTTTCTCAGTATCATCCCTTGCCCTAACTTCATCCTGAACTCTCTGTACCGGGTCCCGAGCAGAGTGACGAGCCCCATGCACACATCATTACAGACTCGCAAGAGGCGTGCAGAAGATACAGCAGTGGACGCATATCCACTGCAGCCATTCACATACTCAAGGCGAGGACAATCACTTTTACGAGATGCTTCATTACGTGGACACCAGGCCATGAGGCTGTCAAAGGGAACCAATGTGCGGACGCCAATGCCCGAGCATACGCCAACCGGGAGGCGCGCACCGAAGGGGAACTGGACGCAGTCACTAGACGGTATGGAGCCATCTTAGAACACCAACGAGCCCTCCGGAGGACCTACCCGCCTCCCCACAAAGACCTTAGTAGAGAGCAGTCGGTTGCCTGGAGACAACTACAGACTAATACATACCCCAATCTGAGTTTACTCAGCAAAACCTATCCATCCACATATGAACACAAATGCCCGCTATGCGGTGAACACGCAACGCTTCACCACGTTACATGGGCCTGTCAGAAAATGCAGGCAGCGCCGATAAACAACACACCAACACCGGAGCAGAGGGAGGCTGCGCTGTCCAGCTCGAAGCCTGAAGAGCAGCTCAAGCTGATCGACAGGGCTCGCAAGACAGCAAAGGCCGCTGGGGCCCTAGACTGAGGGCTCCACCTACGCTGCGAGAAATAACCATTCTACAATAAAGTTTTTCATTCATTCATTCATTCTCGCTTCTGCTCTCCATCTCCTATCTCATTTCACGATGGATCCTCCCCGCATGGCGTAGAACACCTCAAGACGTGGGAGGACTGGGAGACCCTGTTGTCCTCTGAGGACCCTATCGTACTGATCGCCGCTACCGACAGGACTGCTGGCGTTATTTACTGCGGGATCATAAACGCCTAAGTGCCATGGGGCCGTAAAGGAGCCCGGGAGCCAACGTGCTCCATACTGCTCAGTTCTTTAATAAAGTTTTCGATGATGATGATTCTCTCTTTGTTATTTGATTCCCTCCTTCCTCCCTACACTCACGGCACCGTCGAACTTTCCACCGTGAACAGACATAGTCACTGCACCATTTCCTTTCCTCAAAAACCAATTTTATCACACTGCTTCAATGCAAACATATGAAACCATAGTAGTCACGAGAAGGAATCTCTGGCTTGAAATTGCTCGAATTGTACTTCTCTTCTAGAAATCTGGCGAAACTTGCGGAGTGTTAGATATTTTCGGCCTTCAATTTAAGGGGGTCCCACATACGCAAGCAAAAATAGCAAAAATTTCGAAAAGCAACTAGTGCACCGTAGACTGTCGTGTATCTGGACGAGAGAGCCTTTCAATGGGCTTCATCGGCTTTACTCGCACTTGGCCTGTCGGAGCGCGTTGTTCAGTACTTCTCCTTTGGACCTACCTGTCTGACCGCTTAGAACAAGACGGAGAAGCACGGTTTCTGCAGCGCTGGCACACGCGTTTCTTTGTTGTCCGCGACGGAAGGCTGATGATACCAGCCCCCCTCTTTAAGTGTGGATGTCTCTGAACATACTCCTTTCCCTTTGTATGGTTTTGTAGACCCTGGTTGAGGGTCTGGTGTTGGGACCGGGGAAATTGATACCCCCCCCCTTCTTTTATAGCACAAGTTGCTTTGGGTTTCTTCGAATTCTTTACTGTTTTGTAGCTGTGTTTGCTGCCTTGCGATGCAACTGTCTGTAGGCCGCCTCCACCTTGTACGTGTACGTTGAGAGGAGGTTCTCCCCCCCCCCCCTTTTTGTGTAGGCACCACACTGTGCCTTTCTGAGACTTTGTGAATTGGACTATGTTCAACCCCAATAGGGTAATTTGTCTCACTGTATGATCTTTTGTTCGGAGCAGGCTCCCCAGTGTATATGTGTGTGTACTGAATTATTTGTTTGGTTTGTACACAATAAATTTCTCTTTGTGTTCAGTACTGGTTTCATGCTCTATGGAATGTATTTTGTGATATGTACAGTGTGCAAAAAAAAATAAAGTCATGGTGTTTCTGGGCGGCCACCCGTTTTGTATGCATTTATTGAGCCCCCAGTCATGACTGTGTACGCAACATTTCGTTTGTTTGCACAGTCGAGTAAACAAAAATTAATTGGTAAATTGGTTTTTGAGGAAAGGAAATGGCGCAGTATCTGTCACATATCTCGGCGGACACATAAACAGCGCCGTAGGGGAAGGGAGGAAAGTCCGAGTGAAAGAGGAAAGAGAGAAAGAGGTGCGTAGAGAGAGAGAAAAACTTTATTATGACAGGAATTCGGGGCACGCCCCAGGGTCCCCGCACGACCCCACTGCACTAAAGTGTTTATGTTCCTAAGGTCCATAACACTGGCGGCCCGGCCGGTGGCCACGGTCTGCACGGCCGGGTCCTCCGAGCGCAGCAGGGTCTCCCAGTCTTCCCAGGTCTTGAAATTCTCTAGGTCCCGCAGGGGAGGGTCCGCCGGGCAGAGGGAAAGTATGAGGAGGGAAGAGGCGAAGGGTTCTGGGTATAGGGCGCACGCCGGAGTGGGGAAGGAGGGATGATAGTGGGCTAGTGTAAGGGGTGAGGGGGGAGAGTGTGTCTGTACTCTGCGCCCGAGTGTTGCTTGTTTGTTATCTAGGGAGGAGTGGGGCGGGGGGTAGAGCTGGCGTGAGGCTCTGTAGGCCTGCGTAAGCTCGCTGAATGAGTGCATACGCTCCTTCATGAATCCCCAATCCGAGGCCACCTGAACGCGGTTTAAAGAGCCTCGGGCTAAATTAAAAGGGTGGCGGCCTCGTTTTTGGGATTCCCGGAGTGAGCGGGCACCCATATCAGCTTCACTTGGCGGGGCGGGGGTGCGTCGGGCGAGTACAGTATGCCGAAAGCAGGGATACGGATTCGGCCTCGAGCAAAATTTAGAATTGCAGTTTTAGAATCACTTAAAATGTACCGGGCTTTCGTGCGGGTGATAGCAAGTGCAATGGCGGCTACCTCTGCAGCCTCTGGGGAGGTGTCTGGAGGAAGAGGTAGTGTGAGGAGGGCGGGTAAAGAGGAGTCCACCACAGCTGCTGTCGCTTCATCACCCGTGCAGGCAGCGTCCACCCATACGGCGTCCGGCTCGGGGCCGTACGCTCGATGGAGTGCCTTCGCACGGGCTCTGCGGCGCTGCTCATGGTGGGACGGGTGCATATTCCTCGGGAGCGGCCTGATGAGGAGTTCCCGGTGAAGGGGCCGTGGGATGGCGAGGTCGGTTGGGTCGTTGGCCGGTATTTTGATTCCGAGGGTGTCCAGGATATACCGGCCTGTGGAGGTTAGTGTGAGCCTGATGTATTGGGCCTGTCGGCGGACCTCCACCGGTTCCCAGATCGTGTTGTGGAGGCCCAGGCCTACCAATCTGTCTGTGGGTGTGTTGAGGGGAAGATGAAGTGCTACCTTGAATGCCTTGCGAATCAAAGCATCCAAAGCGTTTATGTCATGTTTGGATAGTTGTAAGTATGAGGTAGTGTACAACACACGAGTGATGACAAAGGCATGAATGAGGCGACATAGGTCGCGCTCCTTTATGCCTCTATGACGTCCCGAAACCCTGCGGATGAGGTGCGATATGGCGCCTACAACCTGCTTGAGCTTCTTGAGGGTGGTGGTGTTTTTGCCATCGTTCTGGATGCGACGGCCCAATACAAGTATGGTGCCAACCTCAGGTACCGGGTCACCATTCAGTTCAATGGCAATGGGGGAGCGTGGGCAGCAGTGGCTCTTAGGCCGGATGAGGAAGATTTCGGACTTCTCTGGGGAGCAAGACAGCCCGATTGTCCGTGCGTACTTTTGTGTGAGTGTGGCGGCTTCCTGTAAGGTGTTCTCTATGCCGCCGTCACTGCCGTGGGTGGTCCTCAGGGTGATATCGTCGGCATAAAGAGTGTGCTTCAGCTGGGGAATAGTTGACAATTTTCGGGCGAGGGGGATGAGGATAATGTTAAACAAAAGGGGGGAGAGGACGGACCCTTGAGGGGTGACGATGCTCTGAAGCGTGTAGCAGGGGAAGACAGAGCGCCGAAGTGTATCTCAGCTGTGCGGTCAGTGAGGAATGCTTGAATGTAGGCGTACGTGCGCACACCCACATTCAATGGGGATAGAGCAGTCATGATCGCCTGATGTTCAATGCGATGAAAAGCTTTGGAGAGATCCAAAGCTAAGACTGCCTTGGTGTGACCTGGAAGAAGCGGGTCAAAAATGTCCTGTGTGAGTTGCAGCATGGCGTCCTGTGCGGATAGATGGGGGCGAAATCCCACCATGCTATGCGGGTAAAGATTGTTGTCCACCATGTGATTTGTGAGTCTCGCTAACACAACATGCTCGAGGAGCTTCCCGAGGCATGAGGTTAGCGAAATCGGGCGAAGGTTTTGAAGTGTAAGTGGTTTGTTTGGTTTAGGTATGATTTTTAACGTGCACTGGCATCGCACAGCACACGGGCTCATTTTGCGTTTCGCCTCCATCGCAATGCGGCCGCCGCGGTCGGGTACTCCTGCTCAGTTCATGAGCGCCTTAACCACTGAGCCACTGCGGCTGATCGTACGAGGGGGGAAAGTTGGTTTCTGAGGAAAGTAAATGGCGCAGCAATTGTCTCACATCTCGGTCGACACCCGAACCGTCCGGTAAGGGAAGGTGCGAGTGAAAGAAGAGAGAAAAATTGGAGGCTCATCAAGGTTAAGCCCAGTGGATGCGAAGCATGTTAAGCAGCTGCCTCAGTGTGGATGGGGCTAAGTAACGGAGACGTGGTTTTAGGTTAATCGTCGCACTTTATTCTTTGCAGCCCGATAAACACACTCTTATGGTCCGTAAATGCATGACTCTTGGTTTGCATGTCACTTATTCTTCGCGTTCTTCATCGCTTTCCGTAGCACGCTGCAGCCTTCGTTTTGCATTCCTATTATTAACGTCCCTAGCGTTTGGAGGCATCTTGACCGCATACACGCCGGCGCAAAGACGCTGGCTCGGTTGCGGGCACAGAGACTGACGCGACGGCGGGCGCGCGCCGCTTCATCTCTGGCGTGACGTCACATATCACGTGATGCAGCGATGGTGGCGCCGTCGCCGCGTCGCGCGCGACGGCGCGAACCGAAACGTGGAGGCCTCCGCCGGGCGACGTCCGACGGCGCGATATGAGGCCCCATCTGCAGCCGGTGTGACGTCATCACGTGATGTCACATCATGTGATCTCACTTCAAGGTCAATGGTGGCCACCGCCGGGAGGCGACCGACGGCGCGATATGAGGCCCCATCTGCAGCCGGTGTGACGTCATCACGTGACGTCATGTCACGTGACCCCACTTCAGGGTCAATGGTGGCCACCGCCGGGCGTCGCGCGAAGGCCCGAAACCTAGGTTAATATGCTTCGCATAAAAGAGGTGCAGTACTGGAAGGCCCCGGAATAATTTCGATCACCTGGGGATCTTTAACGTGCAGTGACATCGCACAGCACACGGGCGCATTTTGCGTTTTTGTGCTGTGCGATGTCAGTCCACGTTAAAGATCCCGAGTTGGTGCCCGGGTCCCTGCTTTTTGCATACTAGACTCTCCTGGAGCACCCCCGCCCCTTCATGTGGAGCATATTTGGTGGCCTGCGTACTCTGGGAATCCTGGAAACGAGGCCACCAACCTGTTAGACCGAGGTTCCTCAAACCGGGCTCTGGTGGCCTCCCACCAGGGAGTCACGAAGGAACGCGCCCACACTTTCAGCGAGCTGACGCAGGCCTCCAAGGGCTCGCGTCAGCTATACTCCCATGCACAAGTGCCTCAGCAAACCGACAAGCAACCCTTTGGCGCATATATCGCAATACTCTCACTCTTTCTCACTATCATCCCTCGCCGTAACTCCATTCTGTACTCTCTGTACCGAACCTCTCGCTTCTGCTCTCAATCTCCTATCTCATTTCCCGATGGATCCTGCCCCGCATGGCGTAGAACACCTCAAGACCCGGGAGGACTGGGAGACCCTGCTGTCCTCTGAGGACCCTATTGTACTGATCGCCGCTGCCGACAGGACTGCTGGCGTTATTGACTGCAGGATCATAAACGCTTGAGTGGCATGGGGCCGTAAGGGAGCCCGGGAGCCAACGTTGTCCATACTCCTCAGTTCTTTAATAAAGTTTTCGATGACGATGATCCTCTCTTTCTTATTTAATTCCCTCCTTCCTCCATACACTCACTGGCAGTGGCTATCCCAGCGATTGGTTCTAGGGGAGGGGATGGACTTCCGGGTACCAAACAAAAAAAGAAACAACGATTTTTTATTTACACTCTCTATGTACTAGAATTTTTTAAGGCGAAAGCCTTTAATGTCTCATCGTTGTAAGCAGCAGTTGTCGACAGAAATGTCACGCTTTTCAGTAGGTCGAAACGGTCGTGACGTCACAGTGCGCCAATTTCAAACGGGGCCAATTGTACTTTGGCTAGTAACCATGCAACCAATTGAAGGGATCATAGAGTGATAGAGTGATTAGTTAATTGCTTAATTACCCAATCAGCCTAATTAACTTTTCTAGTCTGGTCAAATAAATAAATAAAAACAAGTAGGAAATTGGTCGAACTCGCGAATCGAACCACGGTCTTCGGAGTGCGAGACGAGCATGCCATCCACTCCGCCATCCCAGCTTGATGGTTAGGAATGAACAAAAGCGCGTCTAGTGAATACGGTGTCTTCGCTCACTGCCATCCTCCTCCCTTCCCTTCCGGCGAGGTTTAGGTGTTCACCGAGATATGAGAGACAGATACATTTCCTTTCCTCAAAAACCAATTTACCGACGAGCGAGGCGTAGAACCGAATGGGCGATGGCGTTCTATGGACTCCCTGGCAACGTTGCAAGACGCTGTCGCGTTCCACTCTTAGAGGCTAAGCTTAATGTCTTCACCACACATCAGTGACCGCACTTTAGGTCAAAAAAGCCCCCCCCCCCCTGAATTTTGACGGGTGTCCACCGAGATATGTCAGACAGTTACTGCGTAATTTCCTTTCCTCAAATACTATTTTCATTTTCTTCATTACGGGCCATCTTTGTCTTTCTTCTTTCACTCCCACTTCCTCCCTTTCTCTACGGTGAGGTTCAGGTGTCCACCAAGATGACAGAGAATTACTGCGCCATTTCCTTTCCTCAAAAAATCGTTGCCTTCAAACGCCAAGACATCGCGCCGAACGGGTGGTGGCGTTCCGTGGACTCCCTGGCAGCGCTACAACACGCTGTCGCGTTCCATTCCTAAAGGTGAAGCTTAAGCGTCATTAATTAGCAGTTAATTAGTATTCAGGCATTAATCAGTAATTAACCATTAATCAGTGATTTGTCATCACTTAGTAATTAGTACTCAATTACATGTGACGCCACCAGTGCCACAGAAGCAGTCAAAGTGGAGCGGAAAACGCTTTCGCCTCTACGCACTTTAGACAGTCAAAGTGCCCCCTGAATTTTTTGTTGTTGAAAAATCAATGGCGAACGATAAGATGTTATACCATTACTCATTCTTTTAATGCTAACGGTTACGTGAACAATATGCATATTTAATTCATATCTATTAATGATTTATATATGAATATTGCTCACCCATTAACTTATGTAATGCATATATATTTACACTGCGCTCGAATTCCGATCGAGGAAAAATTCTAGCGGCCAGTGTGCTGTGCAATATCAGTGCAAGTGAGTGAACCATAGGGGGGTAGACATTTCCGGAGCCCTTCGTTACGGCGTGCCTCATAACTTGAGTCGCTTTGGGACGTTGAAACCCCTTAAAAGACACAAACAAAACAGATACATTTATCTCATAGTATTTTAAAATAAATTATAACGCCAGTCATTAAGAGAAAAAGTAACTGTGGGGGCATGGCAGTACCACGATACCTCGAGTCACGTAGGAATGGCACCCATATAACTAAAAACCTGTTGTATCAGTAATACTGTTGTAAGCCGATATTAGCTTATAACGTGACTTACTAGCTGTAGGAAACTGGTGTGAAAAATGGCGAATGTGTTTAAATATTGCTAAGCCTAACGTCATGCATTTCCGTACACGCTGCAACATAATACTACGTAGCTACTGTATCTGCGGTTCTCGTATACATGCTACTAAAGCATACAAATATCTTGGATTACACCTGTTTGACGATCTTACGTGGTCAACGCACATCAAGCACACCACTCCAGCATCCAGCCGATCACTTGGCTATCTTCAACGCTCAATAATGTTTGCCCCAGCACATGTAAGATTACTAGTCTACACCACATTAATGCGCCGAGAATTAGAATATGCAGCCGTCGTTTGGAACAAAAATTAGGCATACCTTTTTGAGAGCATAGAAACTATCAAAATCACGCCATTAGATTTCTTCAATCCGATTACCTATCCTACACAAGTGTAACCGATCTAAAGAACCGACAGCTTGCCATTATTAAAGCACCGTCGAAAACTAGCCAGTTTAGCCCTTTTTCATCGCTTCTACTATTCATTTCCGCTAAGCATTTACATTACAAAACACTGCCTCTTTTTGGCTCGCCACATAAGCAGTCGATAGGTGTCATACCCTTGCAAAATATCATAAACATTTTCGCAGGTTTTCTTCATCTGAACAGCAAAAGAGGGGAACGGCCTTCCCAATACCTCTGTAATAATAGAAGACACGCTTGCGTTCAAAGATAAGCTTAAATCTTTAGACACCTTTTAGGTTTTCGTGTACCTTTTCCCTCTAATGTTGACCTATTACACTTTGTTTTACTGTGGGGTTTTTGCTGTTCTCTAATCCGTTACTGAATTCTCACCGACCGTTCAGCGCTTCTTCCTGTGTTTTGAAGCGAAAAGCTTCACTAGGCTAGTCAACACCGAGGCTAGCGCGGGCCCCGTCGTCAGAAAAAGACACAGGTGCGCATGCGCGAACTGCGTGACGTCACGGTGGAGACACGAACCCCGCCGTGAGGGAAGGAAAATGAAAAGAAAATTGGTTTTATGGAAAGTAAACGACGCCTGAATCTCTCATATATCAGTGGATACCTTGAGCCGCGCCGTAAGGGCCTTAAGGAAAATGAAATTAAATTAAAATTGCTTTTAAGGAAACGAAATGCTTTCTCTCACATCTTAATGTCAACCCGAAAGGAGTGACGGGACGCACTGCACAAATAAATAAAAAGACAAGCAGTGCGTGAGGTACCTCTCATATTTCCGTGAACACCCGAAGCGCGCCGTAAGGAAAAGGAAAATGAAAAGAGAATTACTTTTCAGGAAAGGAAACGACTCCTGCCTCTCTCATATCTCGGTGGATAACCGAACCGGGCCGTAAGGGGCCTTAAGGAAAATGAAATGAAATGAAAATTGCTTTTAAGGAAAGCAAATGCCTCTCTGATATTTTGGTGTACATCCGAGAGGAATGCACACCACAGCACATGTCTCTAAAGCAACCTTCTAAGACAGCAACATATTCACTACACACGCGGCTCCTCCCTTCCCTTGCCGTAGCTTTTCGCTTCGAGATATCCAGGCTTAACCTTAGCTAAGCCACACCAAATTTTTTAACGCGAAAGCTTTACTACTTGCACTTTCAAGCCTTTGCGTGCAACGGCGGTGCACATGAAATGACCTTTCGCATGACCTCTGTGTGACGTCACGCCGAAGAGCTGGGCGACCATCTCGCGCCGTCCGCGAGTAGCGGTGGCGCCACCACCGGCGGCCTTAGATTAGATTGGATTAGATTGCATTAGATTAGATTAGATTGGACTAAATTGGATTGTGTTGGATTGAATTGGATTGGATTAGATAAGATTACATTACATTAGATTAGATTACATTACACTGGATTAGATTAGATTAGATTAGATTAGATTAGATTGGGTTGGATTGTATAACCGATGCATCTCCACAAGTGTAACCACAAGCACCACCACACGGTACACTACCAGCTGAACCATGGCGTAGGTACGGATATTGCTTTCGCAATTACCGGGCTTAACCAAGCTAAGCCACAGCGAATTTTTTTATTCTTGTATTGTTTTTTCTTTTTATTCGAAAGCATTTCAGCGTTTTGCATTTTGATTTTCTGAGCTGTTTGCCTGTTTCATTTGTATTTTGAACCTCGATGTTGGCATTGTACTGAATATGTTCGTTTTTTGTCGATATTTCTGTACAACCCACCCGTCATGAAATGCCCCTTGTTTGGGGTCCTTGAGGTACTAAAATAAATTAAAAAACTAAATAAACCTGTCGACCCTAGAACTGATTGAAGTAAGGCAGCGGCTAACAAGGTGAGCATACGACGTAGGGGACTACTTGACGCATCACAGATGAAAAAGCTTTCGATTTCTGCGTGAAAAATCACATACCGGCATTTGAGAGCCCGGGGGGTTAGGGGGGGGGGGGGGGTGCGGGGTTGGAAGGCGACCGCCCCCTCTGTACCCAATTAGGACCGCCACTGCCCACGGCACAGTCGAAGTTTCCAGCACGAAGTGATATAGTCACTGAGCCATTTCCTTTCCTCAAAAACCAATTTTATCATACAGGTTCATTGCAAGCAAATGAAACTATTATAGTCACGACAAGCAATCCGAGGCTTGAAATTGCTGCGATTGTACATCTCTTGTAGAAATCTGGCGCAACCAGCGGAGTGCTAGTTATTTTCGGCCTTGAAATGGACGGCCTCCCATATACCCAAGCAAAAATAGCAAAAGTTTCGAAAAGCAACTAGTGCACCGTAGGCTGTCGTAGATGGTAGACAAGAGAGCCTTTCAAAGGGCTCCATCGGCTTCACTCGCACTTGTCCTGCCCCGTTTGTAATCTTGATCGTTCAGTACGGGTTTCATGCGTTAGAATGTTTTTTCTGATATGCACAGTGTGATAAAAAAAAATAAGGTCATGGTGTTTCTGGGCGGCCGCCCGCTTTGCATGCATTTGTTGTGCCCCCCGTCATGAGTGTGCACGCAACGTTTTGTTTGTTTGCACAGTCCAATAAACTTCTCTTTTTTTGGGAGGGAATGCTACAGCATCAGTCATTTTGTGACCACTTTCACCACATATGCAGCACTGTCCGGGTCGCGTGTTCGCCAAATGCAGCCGGTACAGCCAGCGATGACAGCGCCGCCCACCGGCAGGTAGCAGCCACCATTAAGGCTGGTTATAAATATTCATTCAGAACGACGGATTGACATCACCGGTAGTAAAGTGAATTGGTCAAAGTCCCTGGGGCTTTGGCACGGAGAATGGCCAACGAAGCCCGGCAATTTTGCAAACGTGTCCTGGGTGACGACCCCAGTAAAGTACTTAGGCGTCCCACTGGACGGTTATCGCGATAGCGATTCGTACTGGAAAGCACAGACGCAAGCCACGCGTGAAAAGGTGGAAAGGGCGACACCTTTCAATTTTCGCAAGGGCCACAGTGTGCAATCTGTTTTTTATGTCTAGGCTGTGGTACGTGATGCAAGTGTTGCATTGTGCAAGGATGAACGTACAGAGACTGCACCGGATCTTTGCCGTTTTTGTGTGGGCTGCGGACTGGGAACGCTGCAGCCGGACCAATTTGTTTCGGCGGGTGAAGGATGGCGGCCTGAGTCTGGGACACTTATTTCTGCGGCAGATTGTAAGCAGATTTTGTTTTGTGCGCGATGTAAGCGATCCGTTTTTGCGCACTGTGTGCCAATTAAGGCTCGGAAATGCACTGCCGGACTTTGTTGTCACAACCGAAAGTTTCTCGGGACGTATTTTTGGTTACTTTAGAGAGGTTGTCGCGAGTGTTCGATTCCTGTCTGTTTGATTTTCGTATGAATATTTATCTTCTGTTAGCAGGAAGAAGTTGTATAAAGATTTGTGCGATGTTGTTCTTCCACAACCTATGTACAGGGCCTTATACAATGGAGGCCAGGGACGCGACGTACTTAAGCGTGTGAAGGCGATGCAGGTGCCGCCAAGTGCAAAAACTTTTTTCTTTAAATTACATACCGGAACACTACCAGTAAAGGAATTCTTGGAAAGGAAGCAGTTATTTCTACCTTGGGGATCACATTGTTTAATTTGTAAACAACCAGAAACAATAGACCACGTTTTTTTGCACTGTTGGGAGGGGGTATACTTTTGGGACATCTTGCAACGGACTTTAAAAAAGGAATTTCCGCTTGACGCTCATGGTATTCGGTACTTGCCTGTAGAGAGTGAGGATGGGACACAATTCGACCTCATTATGCTAATGGGCCTCCATTGTATTTGGCGCTCCAGAATGGCAGGATATCATTGCGATCCTGATGCACGGCCAGCACGGATCTATTTTCGTGAGTGCATGCATAAGTATATTGAAGTTCAGAAACTTGCTCCTGAAGCTCCCGAGTGGCTCGAAAGAGTCGAGCCTTTGGTGACGCTTAAGGAGTTTTAATATGATGAAGCCACGCACCCCCGGACGGATAGTGTTGTTAATTATTGCTCATTGCGCTCTGTAAGTGTATTTGTGTACTGTGGTTCTTGCCGAAGTCAGGCGATAAATGAAAAAAAAAAAAAAAGCTGCTATGGCGCAGTGGATTAGAGGCACGTGTTGCGTATGGATGGTCGGCCGTTCGACTCCGCTCTCTGTAGTGGGTTTTATTGTTTTCTTTTTATTTGATTTTTTATTTTCTTTGCCTTTTAGGTCGCAAATCGTGATGCTCAGTGGCATATAACGCCGTTTAAGATTTTCAAAACATTTTCTGCATACTTTTACACTCATTATTCACAGCGCTGGAATATCAGTTTTGAATTTAAACTAAATATTACATGGTCAGTAACAATAGCTTGGTATACACTTTTAAGCATTATTTAGGGAATAATTATCCCTTTTAGGTAAGCCGTTGTGACAATCTTCAGTCACCGTGATCAATTGACCGTGGTTTCAAGCCTTGTGGCTGTACAGGCTGCAGTTGGCGAATACGCGTCCGGGTCGGAGCTGAATTACTCCAAGAGCCTATAGGCACTCGCAGACGCCGCCTAGTCCGAACTTTCTCCGGGAGCGAAGGTGCCAGTGGTGAAGACTCGTGCCTACGCCTTTGCTCTGCACGTAGCCCGAGTCTCCGTAATGCCGCGCCGAGCAGCCGGTCGACTTGCGCCCCTGGTCGCCGCCCTCATCTGGGACGACGGTATTCCGCTCATCGCGCGTTACCTACTGCACCTTCCAGAGAACAGAGGAATACTCGGCATGCCTAGAGTTACCACGGCAGCTCGGGCGCTAAGCGCAATACGTCTTTTTCGAGTGTACCGTCGCTCGCGTTATGTGGCACGCCAGCCGCTTCGCGAGATCAGCCTGGCTGCGCGCCCAGCCGTGGCACACGGGCAAGGCGCCACGCCGAACGGGCGATGGCGTTCCTTCGTAACACTGAAAATTGATTTTTGAGGAAAGAGAACACGCAGTAACTGTCTCACATATCTCTATGGACACCCGAACCGCGCCATAGATGAAGGAATAAACAGTGGGATCAAAGAAATGGTTTATGTAGGTTTAACGTCCCAAAGCGACTCAGGCTATAAGGGACGCCGTTGAGAAGGGCTCCGGAAAATTCGACCTCCTGGGGCTCTTTAACGTGCACTCACATCGTACAGTACACGGTACTCTAGAATTTAGCCTCCATCGAAATTCTAGCCGCCGCCTTGTCAGTCATCCGCATGCGCGGAGTGTCATCAGAGATGCGGCGGGTATATATATCGGAGCCCGTGGTATAAATGGACAGCTCGGAGGAAGCTAGGGCTCGTCGTAGGAACAAAGACAAGAGGAGGCGGCGAGCCGAGGAGACCGAGGAACAGCGCGCTAAGCGTCTCGATAAGCGACGTAAGGACGACGCGGCTAGACGGGCCCGCTTAGCCGACGACAATGCATCCGCGACGACAGATGACGGCGAATCGAGTTCTCCGTCTCTGAAAGAAGCTAGACGGTCGCTACTCTTCCAGGTTTAACCAGAGCTAAACCACAGCCAATTTTTTTAAAGTTGTTTTTGGTTCGAGGGAATAAAGCCCCCCTCCTTTTTTGGTTTGTGATGACCTCCACTTTGAGAAGTGTGTAAGGCCGGTTTATTCGTGCCGTTGAGTGCGGCGGGGGACTTCTTTGCAGCTCTTTCGTGTGACTGCTTGTTCCGGTGGCTGCAATGCTAGGCTACGTTCTCCCATTGCCGCGCTTGTTTTGCTGTATTATGCGACAGCGTATACAGCTCGTTCGGTCAAAAAGCCGTCGGGGAGTCGGCACCGCGTGTCGGACATAAACGGGAGGCTGCGTAAAAAAAATTGTGTCATGCCAGCCATTCGCCGCAGGATGTTACGAATGGTGTCATACGAGTCAGCGTTTCTTGCAGCATAAACTTACTAGCTAAGGTAGAGCCTATAGCTCACGGCAGACAGTTACTGAGTCATTTCCTTTCCTCAAAACCAATTTTCACTTCCATCATTGCAGCCTCTCTTTCTCTCTTTCTTCTTACACTCCCGCTTTCATCCCTTCCCTTACGGCGCAGTTCGCGTGTCCATCGAGATGTGAGACAATGCACACTTTTATTTTTGCGCACGCAGTTAGCTTGCATGCGCATCGCTTACTGTGTTGCGTACGCTGTAAGTAGTGTAAACAGGACACTTTTAGTTGGCCATGCCGTAGCGTCCCTCATTTGCACGTGTAAACAGTAGCGCCGTAGTGAATGACTCCGGAAATTTCGACCACCTGGGGTTCTTTAACCTGCGCTGACATCGCATAGTACACGGGCCTCTAGAATTTCGCCTGCATCGAAATTCGACCGCCGCGGCCGGGGTCGATCCCGCGCCTTTCGGGTCAGCAGCCGAGCAGCATAGCCATTGAACCACCGCGGCAGCTGTACCGTCCAAATGGATTATAACAAAACTATTGCAGCAATTTAAACGTAGGTGTCTCCAACATCGATCGGGTGCTTACGCAAGTAAACTGTGCGTCGAGACCGAAATTCTTGTGCGGATCCTAGAGGCTATGCTACACCGCCATTTAATTGAAAACAGCGGCAACACGTCCGCGCTGTAGACGTCATGAGTTTGAACCGAGAGGCGGAGGGAAAATGGGTGATTCCATCTTCTCAGCCATAAATGCGTCTTGGGCTGCCGGGCCAACGTTACCAAACCCAGAAAGAGAGAGAGAGCGTAAATTTTTGCTGAAAACAATAAATGGCTTTAGTTGTCCTCAGCGTTTTCCTAAAGAACCGCAGATGGCCCAAAATACCGTATTTCTTGCATTACATCCCTCATTCCATCTTTCACGTCGCTTTTGAGGTGTTCACCCATAGTCAGGACAGTATTGGTCTCTACCTCTCAGCCAATTTTCGACAAGTCCAGCTTTCTTGGACAAAACTTTTGAATATTGAAATATTGAGAGCTATGGTTATTTAAATATTGAAGTTAATGGTTGAATCTTCTAATATGTAGCGAAATCTTTATTTTTTAACTGTTTCCAACGTTCTTATCGAACAGTTATGACAGCTACAAAAAACCAATGGGTAACGCTTTCCCAACAGCAAATCCGTTAGTAGAAGAAAAATTAGCCGTGGCTTAACTACAGTTGAACCTGGTTAGAGAGCGAAAGCTCTGGTGTATCAGTCAACTAGACGCGACTTGGTGTCTGTAACGTTCAGTGTGTTCCGGACACTGGGGAGGCGCCCGCTCTGCCGCTTTGGCAGGGGGGTTGATCGCGAGAGTGTGCTCACCCAGGGAACGCTGCGTTCTATTGCTGCAGTGCCGCGTGTCTGCCACAGCGTTTTCAGTGCTGACGCATGCAGCCCGAATCTCTCGCTCACCACCCCACGTATCTCAAAGAGCGATTCAGGCGTACACTGACCCAGGGAGCCAGTTACGCGCGCATCCTTTCCTCAAAATCATCGGAGTCTAGAACGTTGACAACGACAACGCCATTAAACACAATGAACGCCGAAGGCTTATACTTTGAGTGCCGCGTTTCTGCCACGATGTTGTCAACGCCTATGCATGCAGCGCGCATCTCACTACTGACACGTATGCCTTAAAGCGCGACAGGTGTCCACTGTCCCAGGGGGGCAGTCATACGCCCTTCCTTTGCTTTCGAAGTTCCCGCTCTTCATCTGCTCGGCGCAGCTCCGGAGCGGCTGGAGGTAGCTCAAGGTCAAAGCGACGTGGTCGGCGAAACTCGCAGAACATGCTTTCAATTCAAAAATAGAAGACTGCCGTCTTGTGATCTCCTGATGTATTGTTTGTTATATCTTACATTATATGAACACAACTGCGTTCATAAACGGTTTCCCGTTGAAAAAATGGCTGAGGCTTAATTTGGTTAAGCCTGGAGAATGCGAAGCATCATCGTGTCGCGTAATTTGGAGGCGCACAACCACAGCGACGGCGCGAGGTGGGCCCCCGTTTCTCCACTGTCGTGACGTCATCGTGTCACGTGGTGTGACGTCATGTATCACGTGATTTGGAGGCGCACAACTACAGCGACGGCGCGAGGTGGGCCCCCGTTTCTCCACTGCCGTGACGTCATCGTGTCACGTGGTGCGGCATCATCGTGTCACGTAATTTGGAGCCGCACAACCACAGAGACGGCGCGAGGTGGGCCCCCGTTTCTCCACTGTCGTGGCGTCATCGTGTCACGTGGTGTGACGTCATGTATCACGTGATTTGGAGGCGCACAACCACGGCGAAGGCGCGAGGTGGGCCCCCGTTTCTCCACTGTCGTGACGTCATCGTGTCACGTGGTGTGACGTCATGTATAACGTGTTTTGGAGGCGCACAACCACAGAGACGGCGCGAGGTGGACCCCCGTTTCTCTACTGTCGTGACGTCATCGTGTCACGTGGTGTGACGTCATGTATCACGTGATTTAGAGGCGCATAACCACGGTGAAGGGCTGAAGTGGTAGCTAAAGTAGAATGCTTCGCATAAAATGCTTTTGTGCAGAATTGCTGGGTATGTGGAGGCGAAATGCAAAACGCGCCCGTGTGCTGTGCGACATCAGTGCATGTTGAAGATACCTAGGCGGTCGCAATTTTGCCGAAGCCCTCCACCACTGCCCCTCTTTCTCTCTTTTACTCTTTCACTTCCACCTGCCTCCCTTCCCTCACGGTGAAGTTATGGTGTACACCGAGATGCGAGGCAGTTACTGCACATACGCAATTTTCATTTTTTTTTCACGAATCAAAGTGCAGAAAATACCTCAGTGATTTCAAATGTCAGCGCACGTTAAACGCTTTAAGTACTGGGCGATCTCGCACCCCATCCGCCGGGTCTCGGGCCAACACAAAGGCATGAAGGAGCGCGACATACGTCACAATCTTCATGACTTTGCACTAAGCCGCGTGCTCTACTCCACCCCATATCACCGGCTCTCTCGCCGTGACATTGACGAGTTGGATGCCCTCATTGGTAGAGAATACAGGGTCGCCCTCCACCTTCCCACAAATACACCTACCGACTGACTCTTGCAAATATGCCTTCACAACCAAGTCGGGGAACTTGTGGACGCACAGCGCCAAGCACAATATCTTCGACTGACACAAATCGTCCCTGCCCTGAATATCCTGCATTCCTCTGAAATCCGGATACGGGCCAATGATCCAACATTACTCTCCATACACAGACCCCTACACCAAGAACTCCTCATTAAGCTACTCCGCTTAACATCCACCAGGAAAACCACGGTCAACGCCGTAGAGGTAGTGCTGAAGCACTCCACCGATTTTACGGCTCCGAACCGGACGCCGTACGCGGACACGCGGCCTGCGCGGTCAATGAAGCGGTCGCTGCGGTAGTGGATCGCACTCTTCCTCATTACACACACGCTCCCCACAGACACCTCCAACGAAGCTGCAGAGAAAGCCTTCATTTCCCTCGCCATGTCAACTGAAAATGGCGATACGTTTTATCAATCCAAAATTTCTCATGAGGCCGAGTACGTCCCTGCTTTTTGTGTGCGGGGACTCGTCTGGCGCACCCCCGCCCCTTCATGTCGAGCGTAGTTGGTTGCCCGCGCGCTCCGGGAATCCTGGAAACGAAGCCGCCAACCTCTTCGTCCAAGGATCTTTAAAGCGGACTCTGGCGGCCTCCTACCAGGAATTCACGAAGGAACGCGCGCACACTTTCAGTGAGCTGACGCAGGCCTCCAAAGGTTCGCGGCTGCTATACCCCCCGTGCACTAATTCCCTCAGCAACCGAGAGGCAACCCTTTGGCGTATATCGCAAATACACATTATCCCCTCTACTCTCACTCTTTCTCACTATCATCCCTTGCCCTAACTTAATCCTGAACTCTCTGTACCGGATCTCTCGCTTCTGCTCTCCATCTCCTATCTCATTTCACGATGGATCCTCACCCGCATGGCGTAGAACCCCTCAAGACGTGGGAGCACTGGGAGACCCTGTTGTCCTCTGAGGACCCTATCGTACTGATCGCCGCTACCGACAGGACTGCTGGCGTTATTGACTGGAGGATCATAAACGCTTGAGTGGCATGGGGCCGTAAGGGAGCCCGGGAGCCAACGCGGTCCATACTGCTCAGTCCTTTAATAAAGTTTTCGATGATGATGATTCTCTCTTTGTTAATAATCTGTTACCCCTGGTTGCTTTTTTTCTCATGTTCGTGTTTCGCTTTTTTTTTTCCCTCTATCTTCGTGTCTGATGTTATTTTCTCCGTTTTCTATAAATTTCGTGTTCCTTCCTTGTATTTGACTTGTACCGCGTTCTTGTACCGATATTACGGTTTTTTCCATCTGTATATACCTTTTTTTCGATTTGCCCCCCTCACCCAATGCTCTTCGGGGCCTGTGAGGTACTAATAAATAAATAAATAATAAATTTGATTCCCTCCTTCCTCCCTACACTCACGGCACCGTCGAACTTTCCACCGTGAACAGACATAGTCGCTGCACCATTTCCTTTCCTCAAAAACCAATTTTATCACACTGGTTCAATGCAAACAAATGAAACCATAGTAGTCACGAGAAGCAATCTGTGGCTTGAAATTGCTCTAATTCTACTTCTCTTGTAGAAATCTGGCGCAACTAGCACAGTGCTAGATATTTTTGGCCTTGAAATTAAGGGGGTCCCACATACGTAAGCAAAAATAGCAAAAGGTTAGAAAAACAACTAGTGCACCGTAGACTGTCGTGTATCTGGACGAGTGAGCCTTTCAAAGGGCTCCATCGGCTTTATTCGCACTCTGCCTGTCTACCGCTGAGTCTCCCCCCCTTTTTGTGTAGGCACCACACTGTGCCTTTCTGATACTTTGTGAATTGGACTATGTTCAACCCCAAAAGGGTAATTTGTCTCACTGTATGATCTTTTGTTCGGAGCAGGCTCCACAGTGTATATATGTGTGTACTGAATTATTTGTTTGGTTTGTACACAATAAATTTCTCTTTGTGTGCTCAGTACTGGTTTCATGCAATATAGAATGTATTTTGTGATATGTACAGTGTGCTAAAAAAAAATAAGGTCATGGTGTTTCTGGGCGGGCACCCGTTTTGTATGCATTTGTTGAGCCCCCAGTCATGAGTGTGTACGCAATGTTTCGTTTGTTTGCACAGTCGAGTAAACAAAAATTAATTGGTAAATTGGTTTTTGAGGAAAGGAAATGGCGCAGTATCTGTCACATATTTCGGCGGAAGTCGGAGTGAAAGAGGAAAGAGAGAATGAGGTGCCGTAGAGAGAGAGAAAAACTTTATTATGACAGGAATTCGGGGCACTCTGGTTAGAACCTGGTTAGAGAGCGAAAGCTCTGGTGTATCGGTCAACTAGACGCTACTTGGTGTCTGTAGCGTTCAGTGTGTTATGGACACTGGAGAGGCGCCCGCTCAGCCGCTTTGGCAGGTGGGTTGATCGCGAGAGGGTGCTCACCCAGGGAACGCTGCGTTCTATTGCTCCAGTGCCGCGTGTCTGCCACAGCATTGTCAGTGCTAACGCATGCAGCCCGAATCTCTCTCTCGGCGCCGCCATGTACCTCAAAGAGCGATTCAGGCGCCCGCTGACCCAGGGAGCCAGTTACGCGCGCATCCTTTCCTCAAAATGATCGGAGTCTAGAACGTTGACAACGACAGCGCTATTAAACACAATGAACGCCGAAGGCTTATACTTTGAGTTCCGCGTTTCTGCCACGATGTTGTCAACGCCTATGCATGCAGCGCGCATCTCACTACTGACACGTAGCTTAAAGCGCGACAGGTATCCGCTGTCCCAGGGGGGCAGTTATGCGCCCTTCCTTTGCTTTCGAAGTTCCCGCTCTTCATCTGTTCGGCGCAGCTCCGGAGCGGCTGAAGGTCGCTCAAGGTCAAAGCGACGTGGTCGGCGGAACTCGCGGAACATGCCGTAGTAAAGCTTTCAATTTAAATATAGAAGACTGCCGTCTTGTGATCTCCTGATGTATTGTTTATTATAGTGATATCTTACATTATATGAACACAACTGCGTTCATAAACGGTTTCCCGTTGAAAAATGCTTTTGTGCAGAATTGCTGGGTATGTGGAGGCGAAATGCAAAACGCGCCCGTGTGCTGTGCGACATCAGTGAATGTTAAAGATACCTAGGCGGTCGCAATTTTGCCGAAGCCCTCCACTACTGCCCCTCCTTCTCTCTTTTCCTCTCTCACTTCCACCTGCCTCCCTTCCCTCACGGTGAAGTTATGGTGTACACCGAGATGCGAGGCAGTTACAGCACATAGGCAATTTTCATTTTTTTTTTTTTCAGGAAGCAAAGTGCAGAAAACACCGCGGTGATTTCAAATGTCAGTGCACGTTAAACGCTTTAGCTACTGGGTGATCTCGCACCCCATCCGCCGGGTCTCGGGCCAACACAGAGGCATGAAGGAGCGCGACATATGTCACATTCTTCATCACTTTGTACTCAGCCGCTTGCTCTACTCCACCCCATATCACCAGCTCTATCGCCGTGACATTGACGCGTTGATTGCCCTCATCGGTAGAGAATACAGGGTCGCCCTCCACCTTCCCATAAATACACCTACCGACTGACTCTTGCAAATATGCCTTCACAACCAAGTCGGGGAACTTGTGGACGCACACCGCCAAACACAACATGTTCGACTGACACAAATCGTCCCTGCCCGGGCTGAATATCCTGCATTCTCCTGAAAGCCGGATACGGGCCAATGATCCAACATTACTCTCCATACAGAGACCATTACAACAAGAACTCCTTATTAAGCTACTCCGCTTAACATCCGCCAGGAAAAGCACGATCAACGCCGTAGAGGTAGTGCTGAAGCACTCCACCGATTTTACGGCTCCGAACCGGACGCCGTACGCGGACACGCGGCCTGCGCGGTCAATGAAGCGGTCGCTATGGTGGTCGATCGCACTCTTCCTCATCATTACACACACACTCCCCACAGACACCTCCAACGAAGCTGCAGAGAAAGCCGCCATTGCCCTCGCCATGTCAACTCAAAATGCCGATACGTTTTATCAATCCAAAATTTGTGATGACGCCGAGTCTACGTCCCTGCTTTTTGTGTAACGGGACTCGTCTGGCGCACCCCCGCCCCTTCATGTGGAGCGTATTTCGTTGCCAGCTCACTCCGGGAATCCTGGAAACGAGGCTGCCAACCTCTTCGTCCAAGGTTCTTTAAAGCGGACTCTGGCGGCCTCCTACCAGGAATTCACGAAGGAACGCGCGCACACTTTCAGTGAGCTGACGCAGGCCTCCAAAGGTTCGCGGCTGCTATACCCCCCGTGCACTAATTCCCTCAGCAACCGAGAGGCAACCCTTTGGCGTATATCGCAAATACACATTGTCCCCTCTACTCTCACTCTTTCTCACTATCATCCCTTGCCCTAACTTAATCCTGAACTCTCTGTACCGGATCTCTCGCTTCTGCTCTCCATCTCCTATCTCATTTCGCGATGGATCCTCACCCGCATGGCGTAGAACACCTCAAGACGTGGGAGCACTGGGAGACCCTCTTGTCCTCTGAGGACCCTATCGTACTGATCGCCGCTACCGACAGGACTGCTGGCGTTATTGACTGGAGGATCATAAATGCTTGAGTGGCATGGGGCCGTAAGGGAGCCCGGGAGCCAACGCGGTCCATACTCCTCAGTTCTTTAATAAAGTTTTCGTTGATGATGATCCTCTCTTTCTTATTTAATTCCCTCCTTCCTCCATACACTCACTGACAGTGGCTATCCCTGCGATTGGTTTTAGGGGGGGGGGGGAGGGGGATGGACTTCCGGGTACCAAACAAAAAAAGAAACAACGATTTTTTATTTACACTCTCTATGTACTAAAATTTTTTGTTGTTGAAAAATCAATGGCGAACGATAAGATGTTATACCATTACTCATTCTTTTAATGTTAACGGTTACGTGAACAATATGCATATTTAATTCATATCTAATAATGATTTATATAGGAATATTGCTCACCCATTAACTTATGTAAGTCATATATATTTACACGGCGCTCGAATTCCGATCGAGGAAAAATTCTAGCGGCCAGTGTACTGTGCAATATCAGTGCACGTTAGTGAACCACAGGGGGTAGATATTTCCGGAGCCCTTCGTTACGGCGTGCCTCATAACTTGAGTCGCTTTGGGATGTTGAAGCCCCATAAAAGACAAACAAAACAGATACATTTATCTCATAATATTTTAAATTAAATTATAATGCAAGCCATTAAGAGAAAAAGTAACTGTGGGGGCACGGCAGGACCACGATACCTCGACAGTCACGTAGGAATTGCACCCATATAACTACCAACCTGTTGTACAAGTAATACTGTTGCAAGCCAATATTAGCTTATAACGTGACTTACTAACTGTAGGAAACTAACGTGAAAAATGGCGAATGTGTTTAAATATTGCTAAGCCTAACGTCATGCATTTCCATACACGCTCCAACATAATACTACACAGCTACTGTATCTGCGGTTCTCGTATACATGCTACTAAAGCATACAAATATCTTGGATTACACCTGTGTGACGATCTTACGTGGTCAACGCACATCAAGCACACCACTGCAGCATCCAGCCGATCCCTTGGCTATCTTCAACGCTCAGTAATGTTTGCCCCAGCACACGTATGATTACTAGTCTACACGACATTAACGCGCCCAGAATTAGGATATGCAGCCGTCGTTTGGAACAAAAATGAGGCATACCTTTTTGAGAGCATAGAAACTATCAAAATCACGCCATTAGATTTCTTCACTCCGATTATCCATCCTACACAAGTGTAACCGATCTAAAGAACCGACAGCTTGCCATTATTAAAGCACCGTCGAAAACTAGCCAGTTTAGCCCTTTTTCATCGCTTCTACTATTCATTTCCTCTAAGCATTTACATCACAAAACACTGCCTCTTTTTGGCTCGCCACATAAACAGTCGATAGGTGTCATACCTTTGCAAATTATCATAAAGATTTGCGCAGGTTTTCTTCATCTGAACAGCAAAAGAGGGGAACGGCCTTCCCAATACCTCTATAATAATAGTAGACACGCTTGCATTCAAAGATAAGCTTAAATCTTTAGACACCATTTAGGTTTTCGTGTACCTTTACCCTGTAATGTTGACCTACTACACTTTGTTTTACTATGCGGTTTTTGCTGTTCTCTAATCCGTTACTGAATTCTCACCGACCGTTCAGCGCTTCATCCTGTGTTTTGAAGCGAAAAGCTTCACTAGGCTAGTAAACACCGAGGCTAGCGCGGGCGCCGTCGTCAGAAAAAGCCACAGGTGCGCATGCGCGAACTGCGTGACGTCACGGTGGATACCCGAACCCCGCCGTGAGGGAAGGAAAATGAAAAGAAAATTGGTTTTAAGGAAAGTAAACGACGCCTGAATCTCAAATATCAGTGGATACCTTGAGCCGCGCCGTAAGGGCCTTAAGGAAAATGAAATTAAATTAAAATTGCTTTTAAGGAAACGAAATGCTTTAAAGTTTTCTCTCTCTCTCTCTCTCTCACATCTTAATGTCAACCCGAAAGGAGTGACGGGACGCACTGCACAAATAAATAAAAAGACAAGCAGTGCGTGAGGTACCTCTCATATCTCCGTGAACACCCGAAGCGCGCCGTAAGGAAAAGGAAAATGAAAAGAGAATTACTTTGCAGGAAAGGAAACGACTCCTGCCTCTCTCATATCTCGGTGGATACCCGAACCGGGCCGTAAGGGCCTTAAGGAAAATGAAATGAAATGAAAATTGCTTTTAAGGAAAGCAAATGCCTCTCTCATATCTTGGTTTACCCCCGAGAGGAATGCACACCGCAGCACATGTCTCTAAAGCAACCTTCTAAGACAGCAACGTATTCACTACACGCGCGGCTCGTCCTCCGCCTTGACGCAGCTTTTCGCTTCGAGATATCCAGGCTTAACCTTAGCTAAGCCACACCCAATTTTTTAACGCGAAAGCTTTACTACTTGCACTTTCAAGCCTTTGCGTGCAACGGCGGTGCACATGAAATGACCTTTCGCATGACCTCTGTGTGACGTCACGCCGAAGAGCTGGGCGACCATCTCGCGCCGTCCGCGAGTAGCGGTGGCGCCACCACCGGCGGCCTTAGATTAGATTGGATTAGATTGCATTAGATTAGATTAGATTGGACTAAATTGGATTGTGTTGGATTGAATTGGATTGGATTGGATTGGATTAGATAAGATTACATTAGATTAGATTAGGTTACATTACATTACACTGGATTAGATTAGATTAGATTAGATTAGATTAGATTAGATTAGATTCGGTTGGATTGTATAACCGATGCATCTCCACAAGTGTAACCACAAGCACCACCACACGGTACACTACCAGCTGAACCATGGCGTAGGTACGGATATTGCTTTCGCAATTACCAGGCTTAACCAAGCTAAGCCACAGCGAATTTTTTTATTCTTGTATTGTTTTTTTCTTTGTATTCGAAAGCATTTCAGCGTTTTGCATTTTGATTTTCTGAGCTGTTTGCCTGTTTCATTTGTATTTTGAACCTCGATGTTGGCATTGTACTGAATATGTTCGTTTTTTGTCGATATTTCTGTACAACCCACCCGTCATGTAATGCCCCTTGTTTGGGGTCCTTGAGGTACTAAAATAAATTAAAAAACTAAATAAACCTGTCGACCCTAGAACTGATTGAAGTAAGGCAGCGGCTAACAAGGTGAGCATACAACGTAGGGGACTACTTGACGCATCACAGATGAAATAGCTTTCGATTTCTGCGTGAAAAATCACATACCGGCATTTGAGAGCCCGGGGGGTTAGGGGGGGGGGGTGCGGGGTTGGAAGGCGACCGCCCCCTCTGTACCCAATTAGGACCGCCACTGCCCACGGCACAGTCGAAGTTTCCAGCACGAAGTGATATAGTCACTGAGCCATTTCCTTTCCTCAAAAACCAATTTTATCATACTGGTTCATTGCAAGCAAATGAAACTATTATAGTCACGACAAGCAATCCGAGGCTTGAAATTGCTGCGATTGTACATCTCTTGTAGAAATCTGGCGCAACCAGCGGAGTGCTAGTTATTTTCGGCCTTGAAATGGACGGCCTCCCAATACCCAAGCAAAAATAGCAAAAGTTTCGAAAAGCAACTAGTGCACCATAGGCTGTCGTAGATGGTAGACAAGAGAGCCTTTCAAAGGGCTCCATCGGCTTCACTCGCACTTGTCCTGCCCCGTTTGTAATCTTGATCGTTCAGTACGGGTTTCATGCGTTAGAATGTTTTTTCTGATATGCACAGTGTGATAAAAAAATTACCGACGATTACGTTACTTCCTAATGCGAAATTTGAGCACAGAAAATAAGCTGTTTCACCTTTTCGATAGATTGAGGCAAAGAAATCGAGCAACACATGTATGCGCTATCACAGAATTTTTTTTTTTTTTTTCACACGTATTCGCAATTTCGGCTCGGGCGGTGCACATATACAGATCTGCCGCCACCGATCTGGCTCTCTGATTGCCACCGCACAGGGGTTGCATTGGAGGAGGAGCGAAGAAAGGAATTAAGTTCGAGCCGGCGCTTTGACAACCGGAGACTCGCAGGAACAGGGGGGAGGGGGGCGGCGTGTACACCCAGCGGCAAACGATGGGGGCAGAAGCGCGCGCAGCAAGCGGACAACACGATAAAGGGAGGAGGGAAGAGATAGCAGCGACTGACTGATGCCGCTGACGCCGATAGCGCTGGGGGGATGAAAGGGGGGCGGAGCTGGTTACGAGGCCGACGACAACGCCGACGCCGACGACGACGCGAAACCCAGGAACGGACGCCAAAGAGCTGCGCTCTAAAAAAAATAAGGTCATGGTGTTTCTGGGCGGCCGCCCGCTTTGCATGCATTTGTTGTGCCCCCCGTCATGAGTGTGCACGCAACGTTTTGTTTGTTTGCACAGTCCAAGAAACTTCTCTTTTTTTGGGAGGGAATGCTACAGCATCAGTCATTTTGTGACCACTTTCACCACATACGCAGCACTGTCCGGGTCGCGTGTTCGCCAAATGCAGCCTGTACAGCCAGCGATGACAGCGCCGCCCACCGGCAGGTAGCAGCCACCATTAAGGCTGGTTATAAATATTCATTCAGAACGACGGATTGACATCGCTGCTATAGCGCAGTGTTCAATAAATAAAAAAAGCTGCTATAGCGCAGTGGTTTAGAGGCACGTGTTGCGTATGGAAGGTCGGCCGTTCGACTCCGCTCTCTGTAGTGTGTTTTTCTTGTTTTTTTTTTTGATTTTTTATTTTCTTGCCCTTTTAGGTCGCAAATCGTGATACTCCGTGGGATATAACGCGGTTTAAGATTTTCAAAACATTTTCTGCATACTTTTACACTCATTATTCACAGCGCTGGAATATCAGTTTTGAATTTAAACTAAATATTACATGGTCAGTAACAATAGCTTGGTATACACTTTTAAGCATTATTTAGGGAATAATTATCCCTTTTAGGTAAGCCGTTGTGACAATCTTCAGTCACCGTGATCAATTGACCGTGGTTTCAAGCCTTGTGGCTGTACAGGCTGCAGTTGGCGAATACTCCAAGAGCCTATAAGCACTCGCAGGGGCCGCCCAGTCCGAACTTTCTCCGGGAGCGAAGGTGCCAGTGGTGAAGACTCGTGCCTACGCCTTCGCTCTCCACGTAGCCCGAGTCTCCGCAATGCCGCGTCGAGCAGCCGGTCGACTTGCGCCCCTGGTCGCCGCCCTCATCTGGGACGACGGTATTCCGCTCATCGCGCGTTACCTACTGCACCTTCCAGAGAACAGAGGAATACTCGGCATGCCTAGAGTAACCACGGCAGCTCGGGCGCTCAGCGCAATACGTCTTTTTAGAGTGTCCCGTCGCTCGCGTTATGTGGCACGCCAGCCGCTTCGCGAGATCAGCGTGGCTGCGCGCCGAGCCGTGGCACAAGAGCAAGGCAACACGCCGAACGGGCGATGGCGTTCCTTCGTAACACTGAAAATTGGTTTTTGAGGAAAGGGAACGCGAAGTAACTGTCTCACATATCTCTATGGACACCCGAACCGCGCCATAGATGAAGGAATAAACAGTGGGATCAAAGAAATGGTTTATGTAGGTTTAACGTCCCAAAGCGACTCAGGCTATAAGGGACGCAGTTGAGAAGGGTTCCGGAAAATTCGACCTCCTGGGGCTCTTTAACGTGCACTCACATCGTACAGTACACGGTACTCTAGAATTTTAGCCTCCATCGAAATTCTAGCCGCCGCCTCGTCAGTCATCCGCATGCGCGGAGTGTCATCAGAGATGCGGCGGGTATATATATCGGAGCCCGTGGTATAAATGGACAGCTCGGAGGAAGCTAGGGCTCGTCGTAGGAAAAAAGACAAGAATAGGCGGCGAGCCGAGGAGACTGAGGAACAGCGCGCTAAGCGTCTCGATAAGCGACGTAAGGACGACGCGGCTAGACGGGCCCGCTTAGCCGACGACAATGCATCCGCGACGACAGATGACGGCGAATCGAGTTCTCCGTCTCTGAAAGAAGTTATACGGTCGCTGCTCTTCCAGGTTTAACCAGAGCTAAACCACAGCCAATTTTTTTAAAGTTGTTTATGGTTCGAGGGAATAAAGCCCCCCTCCTTTTTTGGTTTGTGATGACCTCCACTTTGAGAAGTGTGTAAGGCCGGTTTATTCGTGCCGTTGAGTGCGGCGGGGGACTTCTTTACAGCTCTTTCGTGTGACTGCTTGTTCCGGTGGCTGCAATGCTAGGCTACCACATTCTCCCATTGCCGCGCTTGTTTTGCTGTATTATGCGACAGCGTATACAGCTCGTTCGGTCAAAAAGCCGTCGGGGAGTCGGCACCGCGTGTCGGACATAAACGGGAGGCTGCGTAAAAAAAATTGTGTCATGCCAGCCATTCGCCGCAGGATGTTACGAATGGTGTCATACGAGTCAGCGTTTCTTGCAGCATAAACTTACTAGCTAAGGTAGAGCCTATAGCTCACGGCAGACAGTTACTGAGTCATTTCCTTTCCTCAAAACCAATTTTCATTTCCATCATTGCAGCCTCTCTTTCTCTCTTTCTTCTTACACTCCCGCCTTCATCCCTTCCCTTACGGCGCAGTTCGCGTGTCCATCGAGATGTGAGACAATGCACACTTTTATTTTTGCGCACGCAGTTAGCTTGCATGCGCATCGCTTACTGTGTTGCGTACGCTGTAAGTAGTGTAAACAGGAGACTTTTAGTTGGCCATGCCGTAGCGTCCCTCATTTGCACGTGTAAACAGTAGCGCCGTAGTGAATGACTCCGGAAATTTCGACCACCTGGGGTTCTTTAACCTGCGCTGACATCGCATAGTACACGGGCCTCTAGAATTTCGCCTGCATCGAAATTCGACCGCCGCGGCCGGGGTCGATCCCGCGCCTTTCGTGTCAGCAGCCGAGCAGCATAGCCATTGAACCACCGCGGCAGCTGTACCGTCTAAATGGATTATAACAAAACTATTGCAGCAATTTAAACGTAGGTGTCTCCAACATCGATCGGGTGCTGACGCAAGTAAACTGTGCGTCGAGACCGAAATTCTGGCGCGGATCCTAGAGGCTATGCTACACCGCCATTTAATTGAAAACAGCGGCAACACGTCCGCGCTGTAGACGTCATGAGCTTGAACCGAGAGGCGGAGGGAAAATGGGTGATTCCATCTTCTCAGCCATAAATGCGTCTTGGGCTGCCGGGCCAACGTTACCAAACCCAGAAAGAGAGAGAGAGAGCGTAAATTTTAGCTGAAAACAATAAATGGCTTTAGTTGTCCTCAGCGTACTCCTAAAGGACCCAAATGGCCAAAATAACGTATTCCTTGCATTACATCCCTCATTCCATCTTTCACGTCGCTTTTGAGGTGTTCACCCATAGTCAGGACAGTATTGGTCTCTACCTCTCAGCCAATTTTCGAAAAGTCCAGCTTTCTTGGACAAAACTTTTGAATATTGAAATATTGAGAGCTATGGTTATTTAAATATTGAAGTTAATGGTTGAATCTTCTAATATGTAGCGAAATCTTTATTTTTTAACTGTTTCCAACGTTCTTATCGAACAGTTATGACAGCTACAAAAAACCAATGGGTAACGCTTTCCCAACAGCAAATCCGTTAGTAGAAGAAAAATTAGCCGTGGCCTAACTACTGTTGAACCTGGTTAGAGAGCGAAAGCTCTGGTGTATCAGTCAACTAGACGCGACTTGGTGTCTGTAGCGTTCAGTGTGTTCCGGACACTGGGGAGGCGCCCGCTCTGCCGCTTTGGCAGGGGGGTTGATCGCGAGAGGGTGCTCACCCAGGGAACGCTGCGTTCTATTGCTGCAGTGCCGCGTGTCTGCCACAGCGTTTTCAGTGCTAACGCATGCAGCCCGAATCTCTCTCTCGGCGCCGCCATGCACCTCAAGGAGCGATTCAGGCGCCCACTGACCCAGGGAGCCAGTTACGCGCGCATCCTTTCCTCAAAATCATCGGAGTCTAGAACGTTGACAACGACAACGCCATTAAACACAATGAACGCCGAAGGCTTATACTTTGAGTGCCGCGTTTCTGCCACGATGTTGTCAACGCCTATGCATGCAGCGCGCATCTCACTACTGACACGTAGATTAAAGCGCGACAGGTGTCCACTGTCCCAGGGGGGCAGTTATGCGCCCTTCCTTTGCTTTCCAAGTTCCCGCTCTTCATCTGTTCGGCGCAGCTCCGGAGCGGCTGAAGGTCGCTCAAGGTCAAAGTGACGTGGTCGGCGGAACTCGCAGAACATGCCGTAGTAAAGCTTTCAATTTAAAAATAGAAGACTGCCGTCTTGTGATCTCCTGATGTATTGTTTGTTATAGTGAAATCTTACATTGTATGAACACAACTGCGTTCATAAACGGTTTCCCGTTGAAAAATGCTTTTGTGCAGAATTGCTGGGTATGTGGAGGCGAAATGCAAAACGCACCCGTGTGCTGTGCGACATCAGTGCATGTTAATGATACCTAGGCGGTCGCTATTTTGCCAAACCCCTCTTTCTCTCTTTTCGTCTTTCACTTCCACTTGCCTCCCTTCCCTCACGGTGAAGTTATGGTTATGATCTCGCACCGCATCCGCCAGGTATCGGGCAAACACAGAGGCATGAAGGAGCGCGACATATGTCACATTCTTCTTGACTTTGTACTCAGCCGCTTGTTCTACACCACCCCATATCACCGGCTCTCTCGCCGTGACATTGACGCGTTGAATGCCCTCATTGGTAGAGAATACAGGGTCGCCCTCCACCTTCGCATAAATACACCTACCGACTGACTCTTGCAAATATGCCTTCACAACCAAGTCGGGGTACTTGTGGACGCACACCGCCAAGCACAACATCTTCGACTGACACAAATCGTCCCTGCCCGGGCTGAATATCCTGCATTCTCCTGAAAGCCGGATACGGGCCAATGATAACATTACTCTCCATACAGAGACCATTACAACAAGAACTCCTCATTAAGCTACTCCGCTTAACATCCGCCAGGAAAAGCACGATCAACGCCGTAGAGGTAGTGCTGAAGCACTCCACCGATTTTACGGCTCCGAACCGGACGCCGTACGCGGACACGCGGCCTGCGCGGTCGATGAAGCGGTCGCTACGGTGGTCGATCGCACTCTTCCTCATCATTACACACACACTCCTCACAGACACCTCCAACGAAGCTGCAGAGAAAGCCGCCATTGCTCTCGCCATGTCAACTCAAAATGCCGATACGTTTTATCAATCCAAAATTTTTCATGAGGCCGAGTCTACGTCCCTGCTTTTTGTGTACAGGGACTCGGCTGGCGCACCCCCGCCCCTTCATGTCGAGCGTAGTTGGTTGCCCGCGCGCTCCGGGAATCCTGGAAACGAGGCCGCCAACCTCTTCGTCCAAGGTTCTTTAAAGCGGACTCTGGCGGCCTCCTACCAGGAATTCAAGAAGGAACGCGCGCACACTTTCAGTGAGCTGACGCAGGCCTCCAAAGGTTCGCGGCTGCTATACCCCCCGTGCACTAAGTCCCTCAGCAACCGACAGGCAACCCTTTGGCGTATATCGCAAATACACATTATCCCCTCTACTCTCACTCTTTCTCACTATCATCCCTTGCCCTAACTTCATCCTGAACTCTCTGTACCTGATCTCTCGCTTCTGCTCTCCATCTCCTATCTCATTTCACGATCGATCCTCACCCGCATGGCGTAGAACACCTCAAGACGTGGGAGCAGTGGGAGACCCTGTTGTCCTCTGAGGACACTATCGTACTGATCGCCGCTACCGACAGGACTGCTGGCGTTATTGACTGGAGGATCATAAACGCTTGAGTGGCATGGGGCCGTAAGGGAGCCCGGGAGCCAACGTGGTCCATACACCTCAGTTCTTTAATAAAGTTTTCGTTGATGATGATCCTCTCTTTCTTATGTAATTCCCTCCTTCCTCCCTACACTCACTGACAGTGGCTATCCCTGCGATTGGTTTTAGGGGGGGGGGGGATGGACTTCCGGGTACCAAACAAAAAAAGAAACAACGATTTTTTATTTACACTCTCTATGTACTAAAATTTTTTTGTTGTTGAAAAATCAATGGCGAACGATAAGATGTTATACCATTACTCATTCTTTTAATGTTAACGGTAACGTGAACAATATGCATATTTAATTCATATCTAATAATGATTTATATATGAATATTGCTCACCCATTAACTTATGTAAGTCATATATATTTACACGGCGCTCGAATTCCGATCGAGGAAAAATTCTAGCGGCCAGTGTACTGTGCAATATCAGTGCACGTTAGTAAACCACAGGGGGTAGATATTTCCGGAGCCCTTCGTTACGGCGTGCCTCATAACTTGAGTCGCTTTGGGATGTTGAAGCCCCATAAAAGACAAACAAAACAGATACATTTATCTCATAATATTTTAAATTAAATTATAATGCAAGCCATTAAGAGAAAAAGTAACTGTGGGGGCACGGCAGGACCACGATACCTCGACAGTCACGTAGGAATTGCACCCATATAACTACCAACCTGTTGTACAAGTAATACTGTTGTAAGCCAATATTAGCTTATAACGTGACTTACTAACTGTAGGAAACTAACGTGAAAAATGGCGAATGTGTTTAAATATTGCTAAGCCTAACGTCATGCATTTCCATGCACCCTCCAACATAATACTACTTGGCTACTGTATCTGCGGTTCTCGTATACATGCTACTAAAGCATACAAATATCTTGGATTACACCTGTCTGACGATCTTACGTGGTCAACGCACATCAAGCACACCACTGCAGCATCCAGCCGATCCCTTGGCTATCTTCAACGCTCAGTAATGTTTGCCCCAGCACACGTAAGATTACTAGTCTACACGACATTAACGCGCCCAGAATTAGGATATGCAGCCGTCGTTTGGAACAAAAATGAGGCATACCTTTTTGAGAGCATAGAAACTATCAAAAATCACGCCATTAGATTTCTTCACTCCGATTATCCATCCTACACAAGTGTAACCGATCTAAAGAACCGACAGCTTGCCATTATTAAAGCACCGTCGAAAACTAGCCAGTTTAGCCCTTTTTCATCGCTTCTACTATTCATTTCCGCTAAGCATTTACATCACAAAACACTGCCTCTTTTTGGCTCGCCACATAAACAGTCGATAGGTGTCATACCCTTGCAAATTATCATAAACATTTGCGCAGGTTTTCTTCATCTGAACAGCAAAAGAGGGGAACGGCCTTCCCAATACCTCTGTAATAATAGAAGACACGCTTGCATTCAAAGATAAGCTTAAATCTTTAGACACCTTTTAGGTTTTCGTGTACCTTTTCCCTCTACTGTTGACCTATTACACTTTGTTTTACTGTGGGGTTTTTGCTGTTCTCTAATCCGTTACTGAATTCTCACCGACCGTTCAGCGCTTCATCCTGTGTTTTGAAGCGAAAAGCTTCACTAGGCTAGTCAACACCGAGGCTAGCGTGGACCCCGTCGTCAGAAAAAGCCACAGGTGCGCATGCGCGAACTGCGTGACGTCACGGTGGACACCCGAACCCCGCCGTGAGGGAAGGAAAATGAAAAGAAAATTGGCTTTAAGGAAAGTAAACGACGCCTGAATCTCTCATATATCAGTGAATACCTTGAGCCGCGCCGAAAGGGCCTTAAGGAAAATGAAATTAAATTAAAATTCATTTTAAGGAAACGAAATGCTTTCTCTCACATCTTAATGTCAACCCGAAAGGAGTGACGGGACGCGCTGCACAAATAAATAAAAAGACAAGCAGTGCGTGAGGTACCTCTCATATCTCCGTGGACACCCGAAGCGCGCCGTAAGGAAAAGGAAAATGAAAAGAGAATTACTTTTCAGGAAAGGAAACGACTCCTGCCTCTCTTATATCTCGGTCGATACCCGAACCGCGCCGTAAGGGCCTTAAGGAAAATGAAATGAAATGAAAATTGCTTTCAAGAAGACCAAATGCCTCTCTCATATCTTGGTTTACCCCCGAGAGGAATGCACACCGCAGCACATCTCTCTAAAGCAACCTTCTAAGACAGCAACGTATTCACTACACACGCGGCTCCTCCTCCCCCTTGCCGCAGCTTTTCGCTTCGAGATATCCAGGCTTAACCTTAGCTAAGCCACACCGAGTTTTTCAAAGCGAAAGCTTTACTACTTCCACTTTCAAGCCTTTGCGTGCGACGGCGGTGCACATGAAATGACCTTTCGCATGAATCTCTGTGTGACGTCACGCCGAAGAGCTGGGCGACCATCTCGCGCCGTCTGCGATTAGTGGCGGTGCCACCACCGGCGGCCTTAGATTAGATTGGATTAGATTAGATTAGATAAGATTATATTAGATTACATTTTGAACCTTGATGTTGGCACTGTACTGAATATGTTCGTCTTTTGTCGATATTTCTGTACAACCCACCCGTCATGTATTGCCCCTTCTTTGGGGTCCTTGAGGTACTAAAATAAATTAAAAAACTAAATAAACCTGTCGACCCTAGAACTGATTGAAGTAAGGCAGCGGCTAACAAGGTGAGCATACAACGTAGGGGACTACTTGACGCATCACAGATGAAAAAGCTTTCGATTTCTGCGTCAAACACCACATCTCGCCATTTGAGAGCCCGGGGGGGGGGGGGGGGGGGAAGGGGGGGGGATTGGAAGGCGACCGCCCCCTCTGTACCCAATTAGGACCGCCACTGCTCACGGCACAGTCGCAGTTTCCAGCAAGAAGTGATATAGTCACTGCGCCATTTCCTTTCCTCAAAAACCAATTTTATCATACTGGTTCATTGGAAGCAAATGAAACCATTATAGTCACGACAAGCAATCCGAGGCTTGAAATTGCTGCGATTGCACATCTCTTGTAGAAATCTGGCGCAACAAGCGGAGTGCTAGTTATTGTCGGCCTTGAAATGGACGGCCTCCCATATACCCAAGCAAAAATAGCAAAAGTTTCGAAAAGCAACTAGTGCGCCGTAGACTGTCGTAGATCGTAGACAAGAGAGCCTTTCAAAGGGCTCCATCGGCTTCACTCGCACTTCTCCTGCCCCGTTCGTAATCTTGATCGTTCAGTACGGGTTTCATGCGTTAGAATGTATTTTCTGATATGCACAGTGTGATAAAAAAAAATAAGGTAATGGTGTTTCTGGGCGGCCGCCCGCTTTGCATGCTTTTGTTGTGCCCCCCGTCATGAGTGTGTAGGCAACGTTTTGTTTGTTTGCACAGTCCAATAAACTTCCCTTTTTTTGGGAGGGAATGCTACAGCATCAGTCATTTTATGACCACTTTCACCACATATGCAGCACTGTCCGGGTCGGAGCTGAATTCCTCCAAGAGCCTATAGGCCCCCGCTTCGGATGTTTAAGCGGCCTTCTGCCGATTCCGATCCCATTCGTGGGGCAATGGGCGTGCTTGGGGTGTCGTTCAAGCATTGCGGCGTCTCTCCCCGTACGTGGGATGTCCTCGTCGCAAGAACGACAAGCGCACTCGCAGACGCCGCCCTGTCTGAACTTTCTCCGGGAGCGAAGGTGCCAGTGGTGAAGACTCTTCCGTACGCCTTTGCTCTCGACGTATAGCTCGAGTCTCCGTAATGCCGCGTCGAGCAGCCGGTCGACTTGCTTCCCTGGTCGCCGCCTTCATCTGGGACGACGGTATTCCGTTCATCGCGCGTTACCTACTGCACCTTCCAGACAACAGAGGGATACTCGGCCTGCCTAGAGTAACCACGGCAGCTCGGGCGCTCAGCGCAATACGTCTTTTTAGAGTGTCCCGTCGCTCGCGTTATGTGGCACGCCAGCCGCTTCGCGAGATCAGCGTGGCTGCGCGCCGAGCCGTGGCACACGGGCAAGGCAACACGCCGAACGGGCGATGGCGTTCCTTCGTAACACTGAAAATTGGTTTTTGAGGCAAGGGAACACGCAGTAACTGTCTCAGATATCTCCATGGACACCCGAACCGCGCCATAGATGAAGGAATAAACTGTGGGATCAAAGAAATGGTTTATGAAGGTTTAGCGTCTCAAAGCGACTCAGGCTATAAGGGACGCCGTTGAGAAGGGCTCCGGAAAATTCTACCACCTGGGACTCTTTAATGTGCACTCACATCGCACAGTACACGGGACACTAGAAATTAGCCTCCATTGAAATTCTAGCCGCCGCCTCGTCAGTCATACGCATGCGCGGAGTTTCATCAGAGATGCGGCGGGTATATATAACGATACGGAGCCAGTGATAGAAATGGACAGCTCGGAGGAAGCTAGGGTTCGTCGTAGGAACGAAGACAAGAGGAGGCGGCGAGCCGAGGAGACCGAGGAACAGCGCGCTAAGCGTCTCGATAAGCGACGTAAGGACGACGCGGCTAGACGGGCCCGCTTAGCCGATGACAATACATCCGCGACGACAGATGGCGATAAATCGACTTCTGCGTCTCTGAAAGAAGCTGGACTGTCGCTACTTTTCCAGGTTTAACCGGAGTTAAACCATATCCAATTTTTTTAAGTGGTTTTTGGTTCGAGGTAATAAAGCACCCCTCCTTTTTTGGTTTGTGATGACCTCCACTTTGAGAATAAGGCCGGTTTATTCGTGCCGTTGAGTGCGGCGGGGGACTTCTTTACAGCTCTTTCGTGCGACTGCTTGTTCCGGTGGCTGCAATGCTAGGCTACCACATTCTCCCATTGCCGCGCTTGTTTTGCTGTATTATGCGACAGCGTATACAGCTCGTTCGGTCAAAAAGCCGTCGGGGAGTCGGCACCGCGTGTCGGACATAAACGGGAGGCTGCGTAAAAAAAATTGTGTCATGCCAGCCATTCGCCGCAGGATGTTACGAATGGTGTCATACGAGTCAGCGTTTCTTGCAGCATAAACTTACTAGCTAAGGTAGAGCCTATAGCTCACGGCAGACAGTTACTGAGTCATTTCCTTTCCTCAAAACCAATTTTCATTTCCTTCATTGCAGCCTCTCTTTGTCTCTTTCTTCTTACACTCCCGTATTCCCCCCTTCCTTTACGGCGCAGTTCGGGTGTCCATCGAAATGTGAGACTTTTATTTTTGCGCACGCAGTAAGCTTGCGTACGCATCGCTTACTGTGTTGCGTACGCTGTAAGTGTAAACACGAAACTTTTAGTTGGCCATGTCGTAGCGTCCCTCATGGGCCCGTGTAAACAGTAGCGCCATCTAGTATCAAGACGTCAAAGGGAATCAACGCAGGGTTGAAGAATTTTTAGTTATTGCGGTTTAACGTCCCAAAGCGACTCAAGCTATGAGGGATGCCGTAGTGAATGGCTCCGGAAATTTCGACCACCTGGGGTTCTTTAACCTGCGCTGACATCGCATAGTACACGGGCCTCTAGAAATTCGCCTGCATCGAAATTCGACCGCCGCGGCCGGGGTCGATCCCGCGCCTTTCGTGTCAGCAGCCGAGCAGCATAGCCATTGAACCACCGCGGCAGCTGTACCGTCCAAATGGATTATAACAAAACTATTGCAGCAATTTAAACGTAGGTGTCTCCAACATCGATCGGGTGCTTACGCAAGTAAACTGTGCCTCGAGACCGAAATTCTGGCGCGGATCCTAGAGGCTATGCTACACCGCCATTTAATTGAAAACAGCGGCAACACGTCCGCGCTGTAGACGTCATGAGCTTGAACCGAGTGGCGGAGGGAAAATGGTTGATTCCATCTTCTCAGCCATAAATGCGTCTTGGGCTGCCGGGCCAACGTTACCAAACCCAGAAAGAGAGAGAGAGAGAGAGAGCGTAAATTTTTGCTGAAAAATATAAATGGCTTTAGTTGTCCTCAGTGCTCTCCTAAAGAACCCCAGATGGCCCAAAATACCGTATTCCTTGCATTACATCCCTCATTCCATCTTTCACCTCGCGCTTGAGGTGTTCACCCATAGTCAGGACAGTATTGGTCTCTACCTCTCAGCCAATTTTCGAAAAGTCCAGCTTTCTTGGACAAAACTTTTGAATATTGAAATATTGAGAGCTATGGTTATTTAAATATTGAAGTTAATGGTTGATTTTTCTGATATCTAGCGAAACCTTTATTTTTTTAAGTGTTTCCAACGATCCTATCAACCCTTATGACAGCTACAAAAAACCAGTGGGTAACGCGTTCCCAACGGCAAATCCGTTAGTAGAAGAAAAATTAGCTGTGGTTTAACTACTGTTGGACCTGGTTAGAGAGCGAAAGCTCTAGTGTATCGGTCAACTAGACGCGACTTGGTGTCTGTAGAGTTCAGTGTGTTCCGGACACTGGGGAGGCGCCCGCTCTGCCGCTTTGGCAGGGGGGTTGATCGCGAGAGTGTGCTCACCCAGGGAACGCTGCGTTCTATTGCTGCAGTGCCGCGTGTCTGCCACAGCGTTTTCAGTGCTAACGCATGCAGCCCGAATCTCTCTCTCGGCGCCGCCATGCACCTCAAAGAGCGATTCAGGCGCCCACTGACCCAGGGAGCCAGTTACGCGCGCATCCTTTCCTCAAAATCATCGGAGTCTAGAACATTCACAACGACAGCGCCATTAAACACAATGAACGCCGAAGGCTTATACTTTGAGTTCCGCGTTTCTGCCACGATGTTGTCAACGCCTATGCATGCAGCGCACACCTCACTACTGACACGTAGCTTAAAGCGCGACAGGTATCCACTGTCCCAGGGGGGCAGTTATGCGCCCTTCCTTTGCTTTCGAAGTTCCCGCTCTTCAACTGTTCGGCGCAGCTCCGGAGCGGCTGAAGGTCGCTCAAGCTCAAAGCGACGTGGTCGGTGGAACTCGCAGAACATGCCGTAGTTAAGCTTTCAATTTAAAAATAGAAGACTGCCGTCTTGTGATCTCCTGATGTATTGTTTGTTATAGTGAAATCTTACATTGTATGAACACAACTGCGTTCATAAACGGTTTCCCGTTGAAAAATGCTTTTGTGCAGAATTGCTGGGTATGTGGAGGCGAAATGCAAAACGCGCCCGTGTGCTGTGCGACATCAGTGCATGTTAAAGATACCTAGGCGGTCGCTATTTTGCCAAACCCCTCTTTCTCTCTTTTCGTCTTTCACTTCCACTTGCCTCCCTTCCCTCTCGGTGAAGTTATGGTTATGATCTCGCACCGCATCCGCCAGGTATCGGGCAAACACAGAGGCATGAAGGAGCGCAACATATGTCAAATTCTTCTTGACTTTGTACTCAGTCGCTTGCTCTACTCCACCCCATATCACCAGCTCTCTCGCCGTGACATTGACGCGTTGAATGCCCTCATTGGTAGAGAATACAGGGTCGCCCTCCACCTTCCCATAAATACACCTACCGACTGACCCTTGCAAATATGCCTTCACAACCAAGTCGGGGAACTTGTGGACGCACACCACCAAGCACAATATCTTCGACTCACACAAATCGTCCCTGCCCTGAATATCCTGCACTCTCCTGAAAGCCGGATACGGACCAATGATCCAACATTACTCTCCATACAGAGACCCCTACACCAAGAACTCCTCCAAGGAAAACCACGATCAACGCAGTAGAGAGTGCTGAAGCACTCCACCGATTTTACGGCTCCGAACTGGACGCCGTACGGGGACACGCGGCCTGCGTGGTCGATGAACCGGTCGCTGTGGTGGTGGATCGCACTCTTCCTCATCATTACACACAAACTCCCCACCGACACCTCCAACGAAGCTGCAGAGAAAGCCGCCATTGCCCTCGACATGTCAACTCAAAATGCCGATACGTTTTATCAATCCAAAATTTCTCAATAGGCCGAGTCTACGTCCCTGCTTTTTGTGTACAGGGACTCGGCTGGCGCACCCCAGCCCCTTCATGTCGAGCGTAGTTGGTTGCCCGCGCGCTCCGGGAATCCTGGAAACGAGGCCCCCAACCTCTTCGTCCAAGGTTCTTTAAAGCGGGCTCTGGCGGCCTCCTACCAGGAATTCACGAAGGAACGCGCGCACACTTTCAGTGAGCTGACGCAGGCCTCCAAAGGTTCGCGGCTGCTATACCCCCCGTGCACTAAGTCCCTCAGCAACAGACAGGCAACCCTTTGGCGCATATCGCAAATACACATTATTCCCTCTACTCTCACTCTTTCTCACTATCATCCCTTGCCGTAACTTCATCATGTACTCTGTACCGAACCTCTCGCTTCTGCCCTCCATCTCCTTTCTCATTTCCCGATGGATCCTCCCCGCATGGCGTAGAACACCTCAAGACCTGGGAGGACTGGGAGACTATGAGAGAGAGAGAGAGAAAACTTTATTTACAAAGGAATTCGGGGCACGCCCCAGGGTCCCCGCACGACCCCACTGCACTCAAGTGTTTATGTTCCTGAGGTCCATAACACTGGCAGCACGGCCGGTGGCGATGGTCTGCACGGCCGGGTCCTCCGAGTGCAGCAGGGTCTCCCAGTCCTCCCAGGTCTTGAGGTTCTCTAGGTCCCGCGGGGGAGGGTCCGCCGGGCAGAGGGAAAGGATGTGGAGGGAAGAAGTGAAGGGTTCTGGGCATAGGGCGCAAGCAGGAGTGGGGATAGAGACTATGCTGTCCTCTGAGAATCCCATCGTACTGATCGCCGCTACCGACAGGACTGCTGGCGTTATTGACTGCAGGATCATAAACGCCTGAGTGGCATGGGGCCTAAAGGGAGCCCTGGAGCCAAACTTCTCCATACTGCTCAGTTCTTTAATAAAGTTTTCGATGATGATGATCCTCTCTTTGTTATTTGATTCCCTCCTTCCTCCCTACACTCACGGCACCGTCGAACTTTCCACCGTGAACAGACATAGTCACTGCACCATTTCCTTTCCTCAAAAACCAATTTTATCACACTGGTTCAATGCAAACAAATGAAACCATAGTAGTCACGAGAAGCAATCTGTGGCTTAAAATTGCTCTAATTCTACTTCTCTTGTAGAAATCTGGCGCAATTAACTAGCACAGTGCTAGATATTTTTGGCCTTGAAATTAAGGGGGTCCCACATACGTAAGCAAAAATAGCAAAAGTTTAGAAAAACAACTAGTGCACCGTAGACTGTCGTGTATCTGGACGAGTGAGCCTTTCAAAGGGCTCCATCGGCTTTACTCGCACTCTGCCTGTCTACCGCTGAGTCTCCCCCCCCTTTTTGTGTAGGCACCACACTGTGCCTTTCTGATACTTTGTGAATTGGACTATGTTCAACCCCAAAAGGGTAATTTGTCTCACTGTATGATCTTTTGTTCGGAGCAGGCTCCACAGTGTATATATGTGTGTACTGAATTATTTGTTTGGTTTGTACACAATAAATTTCTTTTTGTGTGGTCAGTACTGGTTTCGTGCAACATAGAATGTATTTTGTGATATGTACAGTGTGCTAAAAAAAATTAAGGTCATGGTGTTTCTGGGCGGGCACCCGTTTTGTATGCATTTGTTGAGCCCCCAGTCGTGAGTGTGTACGCAATGTTTCGTTTGTTTGCACAGTTGAGTAAACTAAAATTAATTGGTAAATTGGTTTTTGAGGAAAGGAAATGGCGCAGTATCTGTCACAAGTACATGCGGGTTTCTCGTCGTAGCACCACATTGCCTTCATATCGTCTTAATAATTGCAGCCTTGAGTCTGTGCCTTTTTATAAATATTTAGGTGTCTTCATTTCCCATAATCTTTCTTGGAAAGTACACATAGACCATGTAAGCAATAACGCTAACCGCATGCTGGGCTACATACGCCGTAACTTTAATCTTTCTTCTAGCTCCGTAAAACTGCTTCTCTACAAGTCGTTGGTTCGTAGTAAACTAGAATATGCTGCATCTATCTGCGACCCCTATCAAGAGACACTAATATACCAACTCGAATCTATACAGAACCGTGCGGCCCGTTTCATTCTCTCGAATTCTCACCGGAACTCTAGCGTCAGTGCCATGAAATCTAGCCTATCACTCCCACTACTGACGCAACGTAGAAGCATATCCCGCCTTTGTCTATTCCATAAGATTTACTATGATAACCCCATCCTTAAGAGAAAGTTTATAAAGCCACCTTGCTACGTTTCAGCTCGGATCGATCATCATCATAAAGTTGGTATTCTTTCATGTCAAACAAACCACTTTTACAACTCATTCATCCCCAGCACATCGGCACAATGGAATCACCTTCCCCGATCGGTCGTCGAAATAAGTGACCATTCTGTGGTTAAATTAGCTTTAACTGACTTTATGGTAACATAGTACGTGTAATTCTAGCGCCCTGCCATTTATTCTTTTCAGCATATGTTGTAGTTCATACAGACCTGGTGTTTTTTTGTTTTTTTTCCTGCTGTTTAAGGGCATGGCAGAATGTGTGCACCAGTGTTTTCCTGCCATTTTCAACAACTTCCTCGTGTTTTTTTGTTTGTTTGCGTGGTATGCTTACTTTTATACTTTGCTCATAATTTCGTGTTAAATGACTGTTAATTTGTTTGATTGTATTTGCTGTAACCTACTGATTTGCGCGAGCCATATTTTTGTTCATTTTGTGTTACTCTTAACTGCTGTTCTTTTGTCATTTTGTCTATTTTACCCCACTCCCCTCTGTAATGCCCTCGGGCCCTGAGGGTACTGAAATAAATAAATAAATAAATATCTCGGCGGACACATAAAAAGCGCCGTAAGGAAAGGGAGGAAAGTCGGAGTGAAAGAGGAAAGAGAGAAAGAGGTGCCGTAGAGAGAGAGAAAAACTTTATTATGACAGGAATTCGGGGCTCGCCCCAGGGTCCCCGCACAACCCCACTGCACTCAAGTGTTTATGTTCCTAAGGTCCATAACACTGCCAGCCCGGCCGGTGGCGATGGTCTGCACGGCGGGGTCCTCCGAGCGCAGCAGGGCCTCCCAGTCCTCCCAGGTCTTGAGGTTCTCTAGGTCGCGAGGTGGACGGGCCTCTGGGCAGAAGGAAAGTATGTGGAGGGAAGAGGCGATGGGTTCTGTGTATAGGGCGCATGCCGCGTTGAATGCCCTCATTGGTAGAGAATACAGGGTCGCCGTCCACCTTCCCATAAATACACCTACCGACTGACTCTTGCAAATATGCCTTCACAACCAAGTCGGGGAACTTGTGGACGCACACCGCCAAGCACAATATCTTCGACTGACACAAATCGTCCCTGCCCTGAATATCCTGCTTTCTTCTGAAAGCCGGATACGGGCCAATGATAAAACATTACTCTCCATACACAGACCCCTACACCAAGGACTCCTCATTAAGCTACTCCGCTTAACATCCACCAGGAAAACCACGGTCAACGCCGTAGAGGTAGTGCTGAAGCACTCCACCGATTTTACGGCTCCGAACTGGACGCCGTACGGGGACACGCGGCCTGCGTGGTCGATGAACCGGTCGCTGTGGTGGTGGATCGCACTCTTCCTCATCATTACACACAAACTCCCCACCGACACCTCCAACGAAGCTGAAGAGAAAGCCGCCATTGCCCTCGACATGTCAACTCAAAATGCCGATACGTTTTATCAATCCAAAATTTATCATGAGGCCGAGTCTACGTCCCTGCTTTTTGTGTACAGGAACTCGTCTGGCGCACCCCCGCCCCTTCATGTCGAGCGTAGTTGGTTGCCCGCGCGCTCCGGGATTCCTGGAAACGAAGCCGCCAACCTCTTCGTCCAAGGCTCTTTAAAGCGGACTCTGGCGGCCTCCTACCAGGAATTCACGAAGGAACGCGCGCACACTTTCAGTGAGCTGACGCAGGCCTCCAAAGGTTCGCGGATGCATACCCCCCGTGCACTAAGTCCTCCGCAACAGACAGGCAACCCTTTGGCGCATATCGCAAATACACATTACCCCCTCTACTCTCACTCTTTCTCACTATCATCACTTGCCGTAACTTCATCCTGTACTCTGTACCGAACCTCTCGCTTCTGCCCTCCATCTCCTTTCTCATTTCCCGATGGATCCTCCCCGCATGGCGTAGAACACCTCAAGACCTGGGAGGACTGGGAGACTATGCTGTCCTCTGAGAATCCCATCGTAATGATCGCCGCTACCGACAGGACTGCTGGCGTTATTTACTGCGGGATCATAAACGCCTAAGTGCAATGGGGCCGTAAAGGAGCCCGGGAGCCAACGTGCTCCATACTGCTCAGTTCTTTAATAAAGTTTTCGATGATGATGATTCTCTCTTTGTTATTTGATTCCCTCCTTCCTCCCTACACTCACGGCACCGTCGAACTTTCCACCGTGAACAGACATAGTCACTGCCCCATTTCCTTTCCTCAAAAACCAATTTTATCACACTGCTTCAATGCAAACATATGAAACCATAGTAGTCACGAGAAGGAATCTCTGGCTTGAAATTGCTCGAATTCTACTTCTCTAGTAGAAATCTGGCGCAACTAGCACAGTGCTAGAAATTTTTGGCCTTGAAATTAAGGGGGTCCCACATACGTAAGCAAAAATAGCAAAAGTTTAGAAAAACAACTAGTGCACCGTAGACTGTCGTGTATCTGGACGAGTGAGCCTTTCAAAGGGCTCCATCGGCTTTACTCGCACTCTGCCTGTCTACCGCTGAGTCTCCCCCCCCCTTTTTGTGTAGGCACCACACTGTGCCTTTCTGATACTTTGTGAATTGGACTATGTTCAACCCCAAAAGGGTAATTTGTCTCACTGTATGATCTTTTGTTCGGAGCAGGCTCCACAGTGTATATATGTGTGTACTGAATTATTTGTTTGGTTTGTACACAATAAATTTCTTTTTGTGTGGTCAGTACTGGTTTCGTGCAACATAGAATGTATTTTGTGATATGTACAGTGTGCTAAAAAAAATTAAGGTCATGGTGTTTCTGGGCGGCCACCCGTTTTGTATGCATTTGTTGAGCCCCCAGTCATGAGTGTGTACGCAATGTTTCGTTTGTTTGCACAGTTGAGTAAACTAAAATTAATTGGTAAATTGGTTTTTGAGGAAAGGAAATGGCGCAGTATCTGTCACAAGTACATGCGGGTTTCTCGTCGTAGCACCACATTGCCTTCATATCGTCTAAATAATTGCAGCCTTGAGTCTGTGCCTTTTTATAAATATTTAGGTGTCTTCATTTCCCATAATCTTTCTTGGAAAGTACACATAGACCATGTAAGCAATAACGCTAACCGCATGCTGGGCTACATGCGCCGTAACTTTAATCTTTCTTCTAGCTCCGTAAAACTGCTTCTCTACAAGTCGTTGGTTCGTAGTAAACTAGAATATGCTGCATCTATCTGGGACCCCTATCAAGAGACACTAATATACCAACTCGAATCTATACAGAACCGTGCGGCCCGTTTCATTCTCTCGAATTATCACCGGAACTCTAGCGTCAGTGCCATGAAATCTAGCCTATCACTCCCACTACTGACGCAACGTAGAAACATATCCCGCCTTTGTCTATTCCATAAGATTTACTATGATAACCCCATCCTTAAGAGAAAGTTTATAACGCCACCTTGCTACGTTTCAGCTCGGATCGATCATCATCATAAAGTTGGTATTCTTTCATGCCAAACAAACCACTTTTACAACTCATTCATCCCCAGCACATCGGCACAATGGAATCACCTTCCCCGATCGGTCGTCGAAATAAGTGACCATTCTGTGGTTAAATTAGCTTTAAGTAACTTTATGGTAACATAGTACGTGTAATTCTAGCGCCCTGCCATTTATTATTTTCAGCATATGTTGTAGTTCATACAGACCTGGTGTTTTTTTGTTTTTTTTCCTGCTGTTTAAGGGCATGGCAGAATGTGTGCACCAGTGTTTTCCTGCCATTTTCAACAACTTCCTCGTGTTTTTTTGTTTGTTTGCGTGGTATGCTTACTTTTATACTTTGCTCATAATTTCGTGTTAAATGACTGTTAATTTGTTTGATTGTATTTGCTGTAACCTACTGATTTGCGCGAGCCATATTTTTGTTCATTTTGTGTTACTCTTAACTGCTGTTCTTTTGTCATTTTGTCTATTTTACCCCACTCCCCTCTGTAATGCCCTCGGGCCCTGAGGGTACTGAAATAAATAAATAAATAAATATCTCGGCGGACACATAAAAAGCGCCGTAAGGAAAGGGAGGAAAGTCGGAGTGAAAGAGGAAAGAGAGAAAGAGGTGCCGTAGAGAGAGAGAAAAACTTTATTATGACAGGAATTCGGGGCTCGCCCCAGGGTCCCCGCACAACCCCACTGCACTCAAGTGTTTATGTTCCTAAGGTCCATAACACTGCCAGCCCGGCCGGTGGCGATGGTCTGCACGGCGGGGTCCTCCGAGCGCAGCAGGGCCTCCCAGTCCTCCCAGGTCTTGAGGTTCTCTAGGTCGCGAGGTGGACGGGCCTCTGGGCAGAAGGAAAGTATGTGGAGGGAAGAGGCGATGGGTTCTGTGTATAGGGCGCATGCCGCGTTGAATGCCCTCATTGGTAGAGAATACAGGGTCGCCGTCCACCTTCCCATAAATACACCTACCGACTGACTCTTGCAAATATGCCTTCACAACCAAGTCGGGGAACTTGTGGACGCACACCGCCAAGCACAATATCTTCGACTGACACAAATCGTCCCTGCCCTGAATATGCTGCATTCTTCTGAAAGCCGGATACGGGCCAATGATAAAACATTACTCTCCATACACAGACCCCTACACCAAGAACTCCTCATTAAGCTACTCCGCTTAACATCCACCAGGAAAACCACGGTCAACGCCGTAGAGGTAGTGCTGAAGCACTCCACCGATTTTACGGCTCCGAACTGGACGCCGTACGGGGACACGCGGCCGGCGTGGTCGATGAAGCGGTCGCTGTGGTAGTGGATCGCACTATTCCTCATCATTACACACACGCTCCCCACAGACACCTCCAACGAAGCTGCAGAGAAAGCCGCCATTTCCCTCGTCAACTTAAAATGGCGATACGTTTTATCAATCCAAAATTTATCATGAGGCCGAGTCTACGTCCCTGCTTTTTGTGTACAGGGACTCGTCTGGCGCACCCCCGCCCCTTCATGTCGAGCGTAGTTGGTTGCCCGCGCGCTCCGGGATTCCTGGAAACGAAGCCGCCAACCTCTTCGTCCAAGGCTCTTTAAAGCGGACTCTGGCGGCCTCCTACCAGGAATTCACGAAGGAACGCGCGCACACTTTCAGTGAGCTGACGCAGGCCTCCAAAGGTTCGCGGATGCTATACCCCCCGTGCACTAAGTCCCTCCGCAACAGACAGGCAACCCTTTGGCCAATATCGCAAATACACATTACCCCCTCTACTCTCACTCTTTCTCACTATCATCCCTTGCCGTAACTTCATCATGTACTCTGTACCGAACCTCTCGCTTCTGCCCTCCATCTCCTTTCTCATTTCCCGATGGATCCTCCCCGCATGGCGTAGAACACCTCAAGACCTGGGAGGACTGGGAGAATATGCTGTCCTCTGAGAATCCCATCGTACTGATCGCCGCTACCGACAGGACTGCTGCCGTTATTGGCTGCAGGATCATAAACGCCTGAGTGGCATGGGGCCTGAAGAAACTGTTCATTCTAGCTTTTTCTGACTTGTAATCTGGCAACCTATGTAACCTATACTCGATCGACAAGGAGCAGCCTTACGGCAATAAACACCAGTCGTTGCTTATAACTCGAAACAATGGTGTCGTTATTTGTGCGCGTCTCTAAGTTTACACAAATTTATGGTGCCGAAACCCGGGACTAAAACGCTGCAACGGTGCGTAAACAGCAAGGCCATTAAGTCTCGGCGGGACAACGAATTCTGGGCGATCACCGCAACGATCCTTGGAGGTGAAACCACCTTGGACTGAAGGTTCCAGGAACGAGGCCTAGGAAAGCCACGCCCGACGCTCTAAAACGAGGCCTGGAGACGCCACACCTGAAGCCAAGCTTGGCGCTACGACGACGACTGACACTACAACGAGGCTGAAATGGAACGGCTGAAGAAGAAACGAGGAGCTTTGAGATCCCAGGTGACAAAACTGATTTCCGAAGTGGATTCATCTTTAGAGGCGCACGCTGACGAAAAGACTCTGAACATACTGTCAGCGAGGCTTAGCGCCCTTCAAATGCAGCTCAACGAGGTGGACGCTGCTATCGAGCCACTTGTGCCGGATGAAGAAGCCGAGGAAGACTTCACGCGTACAATCGCGTACAACGACAGAATCGTCACCTACGCTGCAAAACTCAGCCAACATGCCGAAACTCAGCGAGCGAACGCCAGTCCAGGACCGGATGCTACACGGGCGCCTCGCGACGGTAACCGGAGCGGTGCCGGCTCAAAGGTCAGGTTGCCGAAACTCGAGCTGCAACGATTCAGCGGCGCCGCCACGGAGTGGCAGCCCTTCTGGGAGCAGTACCGGCAAGCGATTCACAGCAACGATGCCCTTTCCAACGGCGAGAAGTTCTTATATTTGCAGTCAGCGCTCACTGGGAGGGCTGCATCAGCGGTGGCCGGGATTCAAGCTACAGGAGCCAATTACAACACTGCCATCGAGCTCCTGAAGGAGCGCTTCGGACGCACAGATGTGCTAATCCAGGAGCACCTCACCCAACTGCTGGACCTCCCGACGGTACGAAGCGGGCAGGAGGTAAGGGGCCTACGTCGACTCTATGATTACATGCAGCGCAACATAGCCGCTCTCACGGCGCTTGGCGTCAAAACAGACAGCTACGGCGCAATGCTTGCCTCCGCGTTACTAAGAGGGCTGACAAGCGACCTTGTAATGAATTATCACAAGCGTTGTTCAGCAGAAAAGCAGGAGGATATCCTTTGCATTGCACGTCTGCAAGAATTTCTAAAAGAGGAAGTTGAGAGCAGGGAGAAGGCGGTGCAGGTTGGTCATCGGGAAAGCAAGAACATTAATGCGAAACCACGATTAGAGAATGAAAACTCCAGAGTTTCAAAGATTTCAGCGGCATCGCTCTTTTCCGCCAGTGATCTGAAGCGGAATGAGCCCTGTGCATTTTGTGCCGCCAAAGATCACGCGACCAAAGACTGCCAGACCTCGCTTTCTCTGGAAGAAAAGAAGAGGGCATTGCGTCAGGCAGGCCGATGCTTCCGCTGTTCTGTCAAAGGGCACACGTCGAAACAATGTCGCAACAAAGGAGTGAAGTGCAAGATATGCGGCAAAAGGCATTTAACTCAAATGTGTGATCCTGCGTGGAAACCACTTAACAGCTCAGCAACCGAACTGCATTTAGCTACAGGCAAGAAGAGCGACAAGGCTCCCACTGTGCTGCTCCAGACTGCCCAAGTATGGGCAGAGGGACCGCAACGAAGCACTCTAACTCGTCTCCTGTTTGACGGGGGTAGCCAGAGGAGTTTTGTGACCGAAGAGCTCTCGCACCAACTCCAGTTAGAGGTTGTGGGAGAAGAAGACATCACCATTTACCCCTTTGGAGGAGCCGGAAACGCTATTAAGCATAAACGGAAGCGTGTCCGCGTGTGGCTGAGAAGTCAGTACAACCGAAAGCAACACTCCATCGAAGCTTTAGAGATACCCGAGATATGCTCTGACCAGCTGACTCTTCCCGAAAAGGTCATCGAAGGAGTTCAAGCAGAGATAAATGAGCTTGCAGATGTAACCGTACCACCAGGTCATCTGACGAGAAAAGGCATCGGCATTCTTATTGGTTCTGATTATTACTGGACTCTCGCGTCTGGCCACGTGCGAAAACTGCAAGATTCATTAATGGCACTGAAGACGGAATTCGGCTGGACATTTCAGAGAAGCGGTGTGGCTTTCACCGAATAAATTCAGTTGACAGTTAGCGCTCGAGTGTGTGTTTCCTCTCTTCTTTTTTTTTTTTGTCCGTGTCTTTGTTTGCGCTATAATATTTCTAATTCAACATTTCAAGGTCCTATTCCTTTCAGTAGTTCCTCCGCTAGCTGTTCATCCGTGGCTGTGCTGCGGGCCAGCATGAGTGACGAGGCCCAGTGCCTTTCAGCTGACCTTAAGTCGTTTTGGGAGCTTGAGAGCATGGGCATTGTTGAGCCTGTTGCCCAACAAAACGAAGACAACGACATCATCAAAGAATTTGCCTCATCTGTCAAGCTTGTTGACAGGCGCTACGAAGTCGCCTTACCGTGGAAGCAGGTTAAACTCAACCTAGGCGATAACAAGGCATTTGCAGAGAAGCGTTTGTACAACCTGACAAAGAAGCTAAGGCGGGATGAGGAAATGATGCACGAATATGATGCTGCGATACGTCAGTACCTTCATCAAGGTTTTGCCGAACGACTCCCAGCGGAGGAAGGCAGCAGCTCAGAAAACAGAATTTATTACATGCCGCATCGAGCAGTTCTTAAGCCTGACAGCCTTTCCACCAAGCTCAGGGTTGTCTTTGACGCATCATCCAGCGAGCCAGGAGGGGTCTCTCTAAATCAGGTTCTGGAGGCTGGACCTAACTTGAACCCTGATCTCCTGAAAATCTTGTTAAATTTCAGAATTCATTGCATCGGCATTACTGCAGATATCGAAAAGGCTTTCCTGCAGATAGCGGTCCGTCGTGAGGACCGCGATGCGATGAGATTCTTATGGTATGAACAGATGCCGACAGAAGAAGACCCAAGGCCGCTCGTAGAGACCTGGAGAATGACAAGGGTGCCCTTTGGATGCACGAGCAGTCCGTTTCTTCTAGCCGCTACCTTGCGTCACCACTTGGCGACAACAGGTGTTCATCCCAAGACAACGGCAATAATTGCTGAAAACCTCTACGTGGATGATCTAATCACTGGAGCAGACTCTGAACAAGAAGCAGAAGACCTTTACCACGAGGCATTGGAAATTGAGTCTAGCGAGCATGACACTCCGCAAATGGAACTCGAATTCCAAGAAATTGCTCCAACTGTTTGACGACGACGGGATAGGAGGTGCCCTGGACCAGGTGGAATGTCCGACAGCAAGTGTGTCGAGAGTGTTAGGACTTGTCTGGAACAAGCACGATGACTGTTTGGGATTTTCGTTAGAGGCCGTATTGGACCTCCTGAACCAAAACAGCAACACAAAACGCTTTATTCTTCAGGCGTCGGCTCGAATATACGATCCTCTTGGGCTCATCTCCCCAGTCACTGTTACAGCCAAGTTGATGTTTCAAAAGCTCTGGGAGTTGGGAGTTGAGTGGGACGCACCCCTACCTGAAGAAGTACAGTCATCTTGGAAGGAGTGGCATTCACAACTCCACCACTTGACTGAAGTAACTGTACCCAGAAGATACGACGGACTTCATAATGCCGGCAGCATCGATATTCACATTTTCGCCGATGCTAGTCCGAAGGCTTTCGGGGCAGTTGCATACTTGCGTGCCTCGGGAACCAAGGCCCCAGCCGTGACTCTGATCTTATCCAAATCGCGGGTGGCACCGATTAAGAAGCTCACTCTTCCCAGGTTGGAATTGATGGGAATGCTGATAGGCGCAAGACTGAAGGAATACTTGATGCAATCACTGAAACTACCAGTTGCCAAATGGCATCTCTGGAGTGATTCTACAATTGCGCTTCATTGGGTTCGCGGGTCAGCGCAACAATGGAAGCCTTTTGTGGCCAATCGGGTGCTGGAAATTCAGCAGAGAATGGATCCAGAAACCTGGAATCACTGTCCCGGAGCAGACAACCCTGCCGACTTTCTGACGCGAGGAGTGAGTCCCCAAGCCCTCAAGGCAAACACCGTTTGGTGGAATGGACCTACTTGGCTCAGAGAAACGCCCATCGCCTGGCCAAGGCACGAAAATGACGTTGATATGGCCGTGGCAGATGAGGAGAGAAGATCGGTGCAGGTACACAACGTAGCAACAGAGGAAACTGTCTTGCCGCTGGAACGGCACAGCTCCCTCTCTAAACTTGTTCGTGTTGTTGCATGGATGCAGCGATTCTTGCACAACTCAAGGAGCCCTCACCAGAAACGTAGTGGATATCTGACCACGGAAGAAGTCGCCCAAGCACAGACTTGTCTCATAAGTCAGGTGCAGCGAGAGGCCTTCGGTGAAGAGCTGCAGTGCGTACGTCACGCATCACGCTAGCCCTGCAGCTCTCCGTTGCGGGATCTGAAACCTTACTGCGATGAGGACGGAGTGCTAAGAGTTGGGGGACGTTTGAGTAATGCTGGCCTCTCCTACAACATTACGCATCCAATAATCCTGCCTGCCGGTCATCATTTCACCGAACTTTTAATAATCGCCAACCATCGCCGCCTTCTACATGCAGGCGCACTTGAGACTCTCACAGAGCTGAGAGAGCAGTTTTGGATAGTTCGGGGAAGACAGATGGTGAAAAAGATCTTGAAGAAATGCTTGATTTGCAACCGATTCAACAGCCGCCCTGCCACGGAGCCAGTTGCCCCTTTACCTCGTGACAGGGTAACCCAAGCTCCACCATTCGAGGTGACAGGCATTGATTTCGCCGGGCCGTTGAACACAAGGGATCAAGGCAACAAGAAATCATACATCGTCATATTCACATGTGCAGTCACCCGCGCAGTGCACCTAGAACTGGTGACTGCCATGTCTACGCCCAATTTTCTGATGGCATTCAAGAGGTTCATTTCCAGAAGAGGAGTCTGTCGAGTAATATTTTCGGACAATGCTAAGACGTTTCAGCGCGCTTCGAGAGACCTGAAACGGCTGTGGACAACGCTGCGTGGCACAGAGATCCGAAGTTATTTCTTAGACCACCAGATAAAATGGAAGTTTATCGTTGAGAGAGCCGCCTGGTGGGGCGGATTCTGGGAGCGAATGGTTCGTTCAGTGAAGACTTCTCTGAAGAAGGTTTTAGGTAACAGCTTCTGCACATTCGAGGAGCTCGCTACAGTCTTGACCGAAATCGAGGCCGTGATCAATTCAAGACCCCTCACCTACGTGTCCGCAGAAGCTCACGAGCCGGAGCCACTCACTCCATCCCATTTTCTCGTGGGAAAACGTTTAACGTCCTTGCCCCCGGGCTGTAGCACAGAGCCAACGACATCAACACCGGGTCAACTAACTCGTCGCTGGCGATATCATCAAAGTTTAGCTGATCACTTCTGGCGCAGGTGGCAGAAAGAGTACCTCACAGGTCTTCGCTCCGCTCATTTTGCTGTGCCAAGCTCATCTAGTGCCTTGAAGAAAGGAACTCTTGTGCTAGTTCACCAGCCTCATCTGCCAAGGCAGCTATGGAAAACCGGAAAAGTGGTTGATGTGCTCGTCGGACGGGATGGGTACACTAGAGCCTGCATGGTGCGCCTACCTGGTGGGACCATCCTAAGAAGACCGATCCAGTTGCTGTACCCCATGGAGACTACGCACGAATGATCTGAAGCTCATTCCGGGGGGAGTATAAAGAAACTGTTCATTCTAGCTTTTTCTGACTTGTAATCTGGCAACCTATGTAACCTATACTCGATCGACAAGGAGCAGCCTTACGGCAATAAACACCAGTCGTTGCTTATAACTCGAAACAATGGTGTCGTCATTTGTGCGCGTCTCTAAGTTTACACAGGGCCTAAAGGGAGCCCGGGAGCCAATCTTCTCCATACTGCTCAGTTCTTTAATAAAGTTTTCGATGATGATGATCCTCTCTTTGTTATTTGATTCCCTCCTTCCTCCCTACACTCACGGCACCGTCGAACTTTCCACCGTGAACAGACATAGTCACTGCACCATTTCCTTTCCTCAAAAACCAATTTTATCACACTGGTTCAATGCAAACAAATGAAACCATAGTAGTCACGAGAAGCAATCTGTGACTTGAAATTGCTCTAATTCTACTTCTCTTGTAGAAATCTGGCGCAACTAGCACAGTGCTAGATATTTTTGGCCTTGAAATTAAGGGGGTCCCACATACGTAAGCAAAAATAGCAAAAATTTCGAAAAGCAACCAGTGCACCATAGACTGTCGTGTATCTGGACGAGTGAGCCTTTCAAAGGGCTCCATCGGCTTTACTCGCACTTGGCCTGTCGGAACGCGTTGTTTATGTATGAGGGGACGTCCTGTTTGTACTTTACATGTTACTGAGTACACAATAAATTTCTCTTTGTGTGTTTATGTATCCTTGCGTTTTGTTTGTACACAAATAAATTTCTCTTTGTGTTCAGTACTAAGCGGGGGATGACTTCGGCGTGCCCGTCGGCATGGCGCCCGATTACCCTGCTGAACACGGATTACGAGCTGGTTGCTTCGCTCCTGGTCGGACGCTTGCGTCCTGTCCTGCCACACCTCGTCAGCCCCTACCAGTCTTGCGCTGTGCCGGGCCGTTCTGTCTTCGCGTCTCTTACACTCACGCGAGACGCCTTTGCCTACGCACACGCAAAGGGGACTGGCGGGGTGTTCATCTCATTAGATCAAGCTAAGGCCTTTGACCGAGTGGAGCACCAGTACTTGTTTTCCGTGTTGCGCTGTTTTGGGCTGCCGAGCAACTTTGTTGCCAGGGTTGCGGATATGTATTCGGGCCTCACCGCGGAGCTCGTGGTGAACGGCTCGGTCTGCGCGCCTTTCCGGGTAACGCGCGGTGTTCGTCAGGGGTGCCTCTTATCCCCGGCGCTTTTCGCACTGTCGCTAGACCCGCTGCTACGGAGCGTGGCCACTAACGACCGGATCCGTGGCTTCCCCATGACAGGGCAAGAGACTGTTGTCGTCTCGGCTTACGCCGACGACATTTCTTTGTTTTTGCGGGACTCGTCGAGCCTGACGTGTTTCCTCGCAACTTCCGACGCTTACGCGTCCCTGTCAGGCGCGCAACTTAACCCAGAGAAGAGCCACGCGCTTCGCTTTGGCAGTTTACGGGACCCGCTCCCAGTTCCCATTCCCTTCGTGGACGGCGTCCGCGTTCTGGGCGTCCTTTTCGACAGCGGTGGAGTGTCGCCTCGGACGTGGGATGAGGCGGTAGAGAGGACGACACAGGCGCTTTCCAGGGCCGCGCGCTTCGGTCTCTCGATGGATGCGAAGCTAGCGGTAGTTAAGAGCCAGGCGTGCGCGTATGCCTATTATGTTGCGCGCGTCGCGGTCATGCCGCGCCGCACAGCGGCCCGCCTCGCGACCCTTGTGGGCGCTTTCATTTGGGACGGCGGCACTCCACAGGTTGCACGCAACCTCTGCCAGCTCCCAATGTCTCGAGGTGGACTGGGGCTACCTTGCGTGGCGACAGTCGCCCGCGCCTTCAGTGCTAAGTTAGTTGCCGCACTCGTCGACGACGAGGCGTACCCGGGGCGTTCGCTGTTGCTGTACTGGCTCAGCACAGCGCGACGCGCTTTCGCCCCGGGTCGTCATTTAGGCCCCCAAGCAGAGCGGCCGCTGCCCTTTTACAGAGCCGCGGCCGGTTTCAAGAGGGCGGTCGAGGCCGACCTGCCCGACGTCGACCTCAGGGAAACATCCCCGTCGAGCCTTAGTGAGCTCATCGCGTGCGCGCGACTGGGTCCCGATGACCAACGCCGCACAGCGGTGGGCAAGTGGAGAACGTGGGCTACCAGTCGACTGCCCGCGCAGGTCCGCGACTTTGAGTGGCGCAGGCGCTGGGGCGTCTTGCCCACCCGATCGCGGCTCGCTTCCTGGGGGGTCGTACCGGACAGTCGGTGTCCTAACTGTGGCGCCCCCGAAACGGCGCGACATACCTTTTTTCAGTGCTCGGTCGCCAAAGTCATGTGGCGACTGGTGCAGCGTATGTTTTCGGTTCGTGTTGGGCCGGGTGTCCGGCAACCGCGGAGCCACTTTGGCAAACTTGTTTTTGTATGTGCCCTTTTTGTGCTGTGGCGACGCCGCTGCCTTGCCGAAGCCCGCAGGCAGCCGGCGAGAGCGATGTATCCAGCGCTGCAGAACCTCCGCCTCCTCCTCTGGCAATTCTTGTCTGACCGACTCGCACTAGACGGAGAGGAGCGGTTTCTGCAGCGCTGGCATACAAGGTTTTATGTTGTGCGAGATGGCAGGGTTGGCCTGCCAGCTCTGCTTTACTAGTGTAGTATGTACCTTTTGGCTGCATCTTGATGTTTGTAGTAGGGGCGAGTGGCTTCTCACTGGGCCCCCCACCCCCTCCCTACCTCTCTCTATAGAGAGCGACAATGTGTGATTATTGTCGATTACACGCTTTCCGGAGGCTGAGACCCTCCCACTTTTTGTTTCTCTTTTGGTGACCGGAGGGACACGATGTATGTTTGCCGATGTGCTTGTGTGCGCAGTGTTTTGGAATAGCCCTGTATGTCAAGGTTTCTTACATGTTTCTCTGTATCTATTCCGAACCGATAAGTGTCATTTGTTTATGTACCGTGTGGTGGTCAAATAAACTTCCCTTTATGTTCAGTACTGGTTTCATGCAACATAGAATGTATTTTGTGATATGTACAGTGTGCTAAAAAAAATTAAGGTCATGGTGTTTCTGGGCGGCCACCCGTTTTGTATGCATTTGTTGAGCCCCCAGTCATGAGTGTGTACGCAATGTTTTGTTTGTTTGCACAGTTGAGTAAACTAAAATTAATTGGTAAATTGGTTTTTGAGGAAAGGAAATGGCGCAGTATCTGTCACAAGTACATGCGGGTTTCTCGTCGTAGCACCACATTGCCTTCATATCGTCTTAATAATTGCAGCCTTGAGTCTGTGCCTTTTTATAAATATTTAGGTGTCTTCATTTCCCATAATCTTTCTTGCAAAGTACACATAGACCATGTAAGCAATAACGCTAACCGCATGCTGGGCTACATACGCCGTAACTTTAATCTTTGTTCTAGCTCCGTAAAACTGCTTCTCTACAAGTCGTTGGTTCGTAGTAAACTAGAATATGCTGCATCTATCTGGGACCCCTATCAAGAGACACTAATATACCAACTCGAATCTATACAGAACCGTGCGGCCCGTTTCATTCTCTCGAATTATCACCGGAACTCTAGCGTCAGTGCCATGAAATCTAGCCTATCACTCCCACTACTGACGCAACGTAGAAACATATCCCGCCTTTGTCTATTCCATAAGATTTACTATGATAACCCCATCCTTAAGAGAAAATTTATAACGCCACCTTGCTACGTTTCAGCTCGGATCGATCATCGTCATAAAGTTGGTATTCTTTCATGCCAAACAAACCACTTTTACAACTCATTCATCCCCAGCACATCGGCACAATGGAATCACCTTCCCCGATCGGTCGTCGAAATAAGTGACCATTCTGTGTTTAAATCAGTTTTAACTAACTTTATGGTAACAGAGTACGTGTAATTCTTGCGCCCTGCCATTTATTCTTTTCAGCATATGTTGTAGTTCAAACAGACCTGGTGTTTTTTTGTTTTTTTTTCCTGCTGTTTAAGGGCATGGCAGAATATGTGCACCAGTGTTTTCCTGCCATTTTCAACAACTTCCTCGTGTTTTTTTTGTTTGTTTGCGTGGTATGCTTACTTTTATACTTTGCTCATAATTTCGTGTTAAATGACTGTTAATTTGTTTGATTGTATTTGCTGTAACCTACTGATTTGCGCGAGCCATATTTTTGTTCATTTTGTGTTACTCTTAACTGCTGTTCTTTTGTCATTTTGTCTATTTTACCCCACTCCCCTCTGTAATGCCCTCGGGCCCTGAGGGTACTGAAATAAATAAATAAATAAATATCTCGGCGGACACATAAAAAGCGCCGTAAGGAAAGGGAGGAAAGTCGGAGTGAAAGAGGAAAGAGAGAAAGAGGTGCCGTAGAGAGAGAGAAAAACTTTATTATGACAGGAATTCGGGGCTCGCCCCAGGGTCCCCGCACAACCCCACTGCACTCAAGTGTTTATGTTCCTAAGGTCCATAACACTGCCAGCCCGGCCGGTGGCGATGGTCTGCACGGCGGGGTCCTCCGAGCGCAGCAGGGCCTCCCAGTACTCCCAGGTCTTGAGGTTCTCTAGGTCGCGAGGTGGACGGGCCTCTGGGCAGAAGGAAAGTATGTGGAGGGAAGAGGCGATGGGTTCTGTGTATAGGGCGCATGCCGCGTTGAATGCCCTCATTGGTAGAGAATACAGGGTCGCCGTCCACCTTCCCATAAATACACCTACCGACTGACTCTTGCAAATATGCCTTCACAACCAAGTCGGGGAACTTGTGGACGCACACCGCCAAGCACAATATCTTCGACTGACACAAATCGTCCCTGCCCTGAATATCCTGCTTTCTTCTGAAAGCCGGATACGGGCCAATGATAAAACATTACTCTCCATACACAGACCCCTACACCAAGGACTCCTCATTAAGCTACTCCGCTTAACATCCACCAGGAAAACCACGGTCAACGCCGTAGAGGTAGTGCTGAAGCACTCCACCGATTTTACGGCTCCGAACTGGACGCCGTACGGGGACACGCGGCCGGCGTGGTCGATGAAGCGGTCGCTGTGGTAGTGGATCGCACTCTTCCTCATCATTACACACAAGCTCCCCACAGACACCTCCAACGAAGCTGCAGAGAAAGCCGCCATTGCCCTCGACATGTCAACTCAAAATGCCGATACGTTTTATCAATCCAAAATTTATCATGAGGCCGAGTCTACGTCCCTGCTTTTTGTGTACAGGAACTCGTCTGGCGCACCCCCGCCGCTTCATGTCGAGCGTAGTTGGATGCCCGCGCGCTCCGGGATTCCTGGAAACGAAGCCGCCAACCTCTTCCTCCAAGGCTCTTTAAAGCGGACTCTGGCGGCCTCCTACCAGGAATTCACGAAGGAACGCGCGCACACTTTCAGTGAGCTGACGCAGGCCTCCAAAGGTTCGCGGATGCTATACCCCCCGTGCACTAAGTCCCTCCGCAACAGACAGGCAACCCTTTGGCCAATATCGCAAATACACATTATCCCCTCTACTCTCACTCTTTCTCACGACCATCCCTTGCCGTAACTTCATCCTGTACTCTGTACCGAACCTCTCGCTTCTGCCCTCCATCTCCTTTCTCATTTCCCGATGGATCCTCCCCGCATGGCGTAGAACACCTCAAGACCTGGGAGGACTGGGAGACTATGCTGTCCTCTGAGAATCCCATCGTACTGATCGCCGCTACCGACAGGACTGCTGGCGTTATTGACTGCAGGATCATAAACGCCTGAGTGGCATGGTGCCTAAAGGGAGCCCGGGAGCCAATCTTCTCCATACTGCTCAGTTCTTTAATAAAGTTTTCGATGATGATGATCCTCTCTTTGTTATGTTATTCCCTCCTTCCTCCCTACACTCACGGCACCGTCGAACTTTCCACCGTGAACAGACATAGTCACTGCACCATTTCCTTTCCTCAAAAACCAATTTTATCACACTGGTTCAATGCAAACAAATGAAACCATAGTAGTCACGAGAAGCAATCTGTGGCTTGAAATTGCTCTAATTCTACTTCTCTTGTAGAAATCTGGCGCAACTAGCACAGTGCTAGATATTTTTGGCCTTGAAATTAAGGGGGTCCCACATACGTAAGCAAAAATAGCAAAAGTTTAGAAAAACAACTGGTGCACCGTAGACTGTCGTGTATCTGGACGAGTGAGCCTTTCAAAGGGCTCCATCGGCTTTACTCGCACTCTGCCTGTCTACCGCAGAGTCTCCCCCCCTTTTTGTGTAGGCACCACACTGTGCCTTTCTGATACTTTGTGAATTGGACTATGTTCAACCCCAAAAGGGTAATTTGTCTCACTGTATGATCTTTTGTTCGGAGCAGGCTCCACAGTGTATATATGTGTGTACTGAATTATTTGTTTGGTTTGTACACAATAAATTTCTCTTTGTGTGCTCAGTACTGGTTTCATGCAATATAGAATGTATTTTGTGATATGTACAGTGTGCTAAAAAAATTAAGGTCATGGTGTTTCTGGGCGGCCACCCGTTTTGTATGCATTTGTTGAGCCCCCAGTCATGAGTGTGTACGCAATGTTTCGTTTGTTTGCACAGTTGAGTAAACTAAAATTAATTGGTAAATTGATTTTTGAGGAAAGGAAATGGCGCAGTATCTGTCACAAGTACATGCGGGTTTCTCGTCGTAGCACCACATTGCCTTCATATCGTCTTAATAATTGCAGCCTTGAGTCTGTGCCTTTTTATAAATATTCAGGTGTCTTCATTTCCCCTAATCTTTCTTGGAAAGTACACATAGACCATGCAAGCAATAACGCTAACCGCATGCTGGGCTACATACGCCGTAACTTTAATCTTTCTTCTAGCTCCGTAAAACTGCTTCTCTACAAGTCGTTGGTTCGTAGTAAACTAGAATATGCTGCATCTGTCTGGGACCCCTATCAAGAGACACTAATATACCAACTCGAATCTATACAGAACCGTGCGGCCCGTTTCATTCTCTCGAATTATCACCGGAACTCTAGCGTCAGTGCCATGAAATCTAGCCTATCACTCCCACTACTGACGCAACGTAGAAACATATCCCGCCTTTGTCTATTCCATAAGATTTACTATGATAACCCCATCCTTAAGAGAAAATTTATAACGCCACCTTGCTACGTTTCAGCTCGGATCGATCATCGTCATAAAGTTGGTATTCTTTCATGCCAAACAAACCACTTTTACAACTCATTCATCCCCAGCACATCGGCACAATGGAATCACCTTCCCCGATCGGTCGTCGAAATAAGTGACCATTCTGTGGTTAAATTAGCTTTAACTAACTTTATGGTAACATAGTACGTGTAATTCTAGCGCCCTGCCATTTATTCTTTTCAGCATATGTTGTAGTTCATACAGACCTGGTGTTTTTTTGTTTATTTTTCCAGCTGTTTAAGGGCATGGCAGAATGTGTGCACCAGTGTTTTCCTGCCATTTTCAACAACTTCCTCGTGTTTTTTTGTTTGTTTGCGTGGTATGCTTACTTTTATACTTTGCTCATAATTACGTGTTAAATGACTGTTAATTTGTTTGATTGTATTTGCTGTAACCTACTGATTTGCGCGAGCCATATTTTGGTTCATTTTGTGTTACTCTTAACTGCTGTTCTTTTGTCATTTTGTCTATTTTACCCCACTCCCCTCTGTAATGCCCTCGGGCCCTGAGGGTACTGAAATAAATAAATAAATATCACGGCGGACACATAAAAAGCGCCGTAAGGAAAGGGACGAAAGTCGGAGTGAAAGAGGAAAGAGAGAAAGAGGTGCCGTAGAGAGAGAGAAAAACTTTATTATGACAGGAATTCGGGGCTCGCCCCAGGGTCCCCGCACAACCCCACTGCACTCAAGTGTTTATGTTCCTAAGGTCCATAACACTGCCAGCCCGGCCGGTGGCGATGGTCTGCACGGCGGGGTCCTCCGAGCGCAGCAGGGCCTCCCAGTCCTCCCAGGTCTTGAGGTTCTCTAGGTCGCGAGGTGGACGGGCCTCTGGGCAGAAGGAAAGTATGTGGAGGGAAGAGGCGATGGGTTCTGTGTATAGGGCGCATGCCGCGTTGAATGCCCTCATTGGTAGAGAATACAGGGTCGCCGTCCACCTTCCCATAAATACACCTACCGACTGACTCTTGCAAATATGCCTTCACAACCAAGTCGGGGAAATTGTGGACGCACACCGCCAAGCACAATATCTTCGACTGACACAAATCGTCCCTGCCCTGAATATCCTGCTTTCTTCTGAAAGCCGGATACGGGCCAATGATAAAACATTACTCTCCATACACAGACCCCTACACCAAGAACTCCTCATTAAGCTACTCCGCTTAACATCCACCAGGAAAACCACGGTCAACGCCGTAGAGGTAGTGCTGAAGCACTCCACCGATTTTACGGCTCCGAATTGGACGCCGTACGGGGACACGCGGCCGGCGTGGTCGATGAAGCGGTCGCTGTGGTAGTGGATCGCACTCTTCCTCATCATTACACACACGCTCCCCACAGACACCTCCAACGAAGCTGCAGAGAAAGCCGCCAATTCACTCGCCATGTCAACTGAAAATGGCGATACGTTTTATCAATCCAAAATTTATCATAAGGCCGAGTCTACGTCCCTGCTTTTTGTGTACAGGAACTCGGCTGGCGCACCCCCGCCCCTTCATGTCGAGCGTAGTTGGTTGCCCGCGCGCTCCGGGATTCCTGGAAACGAAGACGCCAACCTCTTCGTCCAAGGCTCTTTAAAGCGGACTCTGGCGGCCTCCTACCAGGAATTCACGAAGGAACGCGCGCACACTTTCAGTGAGCTGACGCAGGCCTCCAAAGGTTCGCGGATGCTATACCCCCCGTGCACTAAGTCCCTCCACAACAGACAGGCAACCCTTTGGCGCATATCGCAAATACACATTACCCCCTCTACTCTCACTCTTTCTATTATCATCCCTTGCCGTAACTTCATCATGTACTCTGTACCGAACCTCTCGCTTCTGCCCTCCATCTCCTTTCTTATTTCCCGATGGATCCTCCCCGCATGGCGTAGAACACCTCAAGACCTGGCAGGACTGGGAGACTATGCTGTCCTCTGAGAATCCCATCGCACTGATCGCCGCTACCGACAGGACTGCTGGCGTTATTGACTGCAGGATCATAAACGCCTGAGTGGCATGGGGCCTAAAGGGAGCCCTGGAGCCAAACTTCTCCATACTGCTCAGTTCTTTAATAAAGTTTTCGATGATGATGATTCTCTCTTTGTTATTTGATTCCCTCCTTCCTCCCTACACTCACGGCACCGTCGAACTTTCCACCGTGAACAGACATAGTCACTGCACCATTTCCTTTCCTAAAAAACCAATTTTATCACACTGGTTCAATGCAAACAAATGAAACCATAGTAGTCACGAGAAGCAATCTGTGGCTTGAAATTGCTCTAATTCGACTTCTCTTGTAGAAATCTGGCGCAACTAGCACAGTGCTAGATATTTTTGGCCTTGAAATTAAGGGGGTCCCACATACGTAAGCAAAAATAGCAAAAGTTTAGAAAAACAACTAGTGCACCGTAGACTGTCGTGTATCTGGACGAGTGAGCCTTTCAAAGGGCTCCATCGGCTTTACTCGCACTCTGCCTGTCTACCGCAGAGTCTCCCCCCCTTTTTGTGTAGGCACCACACTGTGCGTTTCTGATACTTTGTGAATTGGACTATGTTCAACCCCAAAAGGGTAATTTGTCTCACTAAGCCACGGGCATGGTGCACTAAATAGGCACATCTTGTGAATATTTGTACGGAGCCGGCTCCCTTGTGTGTATATGCACTGATTATGTATTCTTGAGTACCGCTTGTACACAATAAATTTCTCTTTGTGTATGATCTTTTGTTCGGAGCAGGCTCCACAGTGTATATATGTGTGTACTGAATTATTTGTTTGGTTTCTACACAATAAATTTCTCTTTGTGTGCTCAGTACTGGTTTCATGCAATATAGAATGTATTTTGTGATATGTACAGTGTGCTAAAAAAATTAAGGTCATAGTGTTTCTGGGCGGCCACCCGTTTTGTATGCATTTGTTGAGCCCCCAGTCGTGAGTGTGTACGCAATGTTTCGTTTGTTTGCACAGTTGAGTAAACTAAAATTAATTGGTAAATTGGTTTTTGAGGAAAGGAAATGGCGCAGTATCTGTCACAAGTACATGCGGGTTTCTCGTCGTAGCACCACATTGCCTTCATATCGTCTTAATAATTGCAGCCTTGAGTCTGTGCCTTTTTATAAATATTTAGGTGTCTTCATTTCCCATAATCTTTCTTGGAAAGTACACATAGACCATGTAAGCAATAACGCTAACCGCATGCTGGGCTACATACGCCGTAACTTTAATCTTTCTTCTAGCTCCGTAAAACTGCTTCTCTACAAGTCGTTGGTTCGTGGTAAACTAGAATATGCTGCATCTATCTGGGACCCCTATCAAGAGACACTAATATACCAACTCGAATCTATACAGAACCGTGCGGCCCGTTTCATTCTCTCGAATTATCACCGGAACTCTAGCGTCAGTGCCATGAAATCTAGCCTATCACTCCCACTACTGACGCAACGTAGAAACAGATCCCGCCTTTGTCTATTCCATAAGATTTACTATGATAACCCCATCCTTAAGAGAAAATTTATAACGCCACCTTGCTACGTTTCAGCTCGGATCGATCATCGTCATAAAGTTGGTATTCTCTCATGCCAAACAAACCACTTTTACAACTCATTCATCCCCAGCACATCGGCACAATGGAATCACCTTCCCCGATCGGTCGTCGAAATAAGTGACCATTCTGTGTTTAAATTAGTTTTAACTAACTTTATGGTAACAGAGTACGTGTAATTCTTGCGCCCTGCCATTTATTCTTTTCAGCATATGTTGTAGTTCAAACAGACCTGGTGTTTTTTTGTTTTTTTCCCTGCTGTTTAAGGGCATGGCAGAATATGTGAACCAGTGTTTTCCTGCCATTTTCAACAACTTCCTCGTGTTTTTTTGTTTGTTTGCGTGGTATGCTTACTTTTATACTTTGCTCATAATTTCGTGTTAAATGACTGTTAATTTGTTTGATTGTATTTGCTGTAACCTACCGATTTGCGCGAGCCATATTTTTGTTCATTTTGTGTTACTCTTAACTGCTGTTCTTTTGTCATTTTGTCTATTTTACCCCACTCCCCTCTGTAATGCCCTCGGGCCCTGAGGGTACTGAAATAAATAAATAAATATCTCGGCGGACACATAAAAAGCGCCGTAAGGAAAGGGAGGAAAGTCGGAGTGAAAGAGGAAAGAGAGAAAGAGGTGCCGTAGAGAGAGAAAAAACTTTATTATGACAGGAATTCGGGGCACGCCCCAGGGTCCCCGCACGACCCCACTGCACTCAAGTGTTTATGTTCCTAACGTCCATAACACTGGCAGCCCGGCCGGTGGCGATGGTCTGCACGGCCGGGTCCTCCGAGCGCAGCAGGGTCTCCCAATCCTCCCAGGTCTTGAGGTTCTCTAGGTCCTGCGGGGGACGGGCCACTGGGCAGAGGGAAAGTATGTGGAGGGAACAGTCCAAGGGTTCTGGGTATAGGGCGCATGCCGCGTTGAATGTCCTCATTGGTAGATAATACAGGGTCGCCGTCCACCTTCCCATAAATACACCTACCGACTGACTCTTGCAAATATGCCTTCACAACCAAGTCGGGGAACTTGTGGACGCACACCGCCAAGCACAATATCTTCGACTGACACAAATCGTCCCTGCCCTGAATATCCTGCATTCTTCTGAAAGCCGGATTCGGGCCAATGATCCAGCATTACTCTCCATACACAGACCCCTACACCAAGAACTCCTCATTAAGCTACTCCGCTTAACATCCACCAGGAAAACCACGGTCAACGCCGTAGAGGTAGTGCTGAAGCACTCCACCGATTTTACGGCTCCGAACTGGACCCCGTACGGGGACACGCGGCCTGCGTGGTCGATGAAGCGGTCGCTGTGGTGGTGGATCGCACTCTTCCTCATCATTACACACAAACTCCCCCAGACACCTCCAACGAAGCTGCAGAGAAAGCCGCCATTGCCCTCGAAATGTCAACTCAAAATGCCGATACGTTTTATCAATCCAAAATTTCTCATGAGGCCGAGTCTACGTCCCTGCTTTTTGTGTACAGGGACTCGTCTGGCGCACCCCCGCCCCTTCATGTCGAGCGTAGTTGGTTGCCCGCGCGCTCCGGGATTCCTGGAAACGAAGCCGCCAACCTCTTCGTCCAAGGCTCTTTAAAGCGGACTCTGGCGGCCTCCTACCAGGAATTCACGAAGGAACGCGCGCACACTTTCAGTGAGCTGACGCAGGCCTCCAAAGGTTCGCGGCGTGCACTAAGTCCCTCCGCAACAGACAGGCAACCCTTTGGCCAATATCGCAAATACACATTATCCCCTCTACTCTCACTCTTTCTCACGATCATCCCTTGCCGTAACTTCATCCTGTACTCTGTACCGAACCTCTCGCTTCTGCCCTCCATCTCCTTTCTCATTTCCCGATGGATCCTCCCCGCATGGCGTAGAACACCTCAAGACCTGGGAGGACTGGGAGACTATGCTGTCCTCTGAGAATCCCATCGTACTGATCGCCGCTACCGACAGGACTGCTGGCGTTATTGACTGCAGGATCATAAACGCCTGAGTGGCATGGGGCCTAAAGGGAGCCCGGGAGCCAATCTTCTCCATACTGCTCAGTTCTTTAATAAAGTTTTCGATGATGATGATCCTCTCTTTGTTATGTTATTCCCTCCTTCCTCCCTACACTCACGGCACCGTCGAACTTTTCACCGTGAACAGACATAGTCACTGCACCATTTCCTTTCCTCAAAAACCAATTTTATCACACTGGTTCAATGCAAACAAATGAAACCATAGTAGTCACGAGAAGCAATCTGTGGCTTGAAATTGCTCTAATTCTACTTCTCTTGTAGAAATCTGGCGCAACTAGCACAGTGCTAGATATTTTTGGCCTTGAAATTAAGGGGCTCCCACATACGTAAGCAAAAATAGCAAAAGTTTAGAAAAACAACTAGTGCACCGTAGACTGTCGTGTATCTGGACGAGTGAGCCTTTCAAATCGCTCGATCGGCTTCACTCGCACTCTGCCTGTCTACCGCTGAGTTGAGAGGAGGTTCTCCCCCCCTTTTTGTGTAGGCACCACACTGTGCCTTTCTGATACTTTGTGAATTCGACTATGTTCAACCCCAAAAGGGTAATTTGTCTCACTGTATGATCTTTTGTTCGGAGCAGGCTCCACAGTGTATATATGTGTGTACTGAATTATTTGTTTGGTTTGTACACAATAAATTTCTCTTTGTGTGTTCAGTACTGGTTTCATGCAATATAGAATGTATTTTGTGATATGTACAGTGTGCTAAAAAAATTAAGGTCATGGTGTTTCTGGGCGGCCACCCGTTTTGTATGCATTTGTTGAGCCCCCAGTCATGAGTGTGTACGCAATGTTTCGTTTGTTTGCACAGTTGAGTAAACTAAAATTAATTGGTAAATTGGTTTTTGAGGAAAGGAAATGGCGCAGTATCTGTCACAAGTACATGCGGGTTTCTCGTCGTAGCACCACATTGCCTTCATATCGTCTTAATAATTGCAGCCTTGAGTCTGTGCCTTTTTATAAATATTTAGGTGTCTTCATTTCCCATAATCTTTCTTGGAAAGTACACATAGACCATGTAAGCAATAACGCTAACCGCATGCTGGGCTACATACGCCGTAACTTTAATCTTTCTTCTAGCTACGTAAAACTGCTTCTCTACAAGTCGTTGGTTCGTAGTAAACTAGAATATGCTGCATCTGTCTGGGACCCCTATCAAGAGACACTAATATACAAACTCGAATCTATACAGAACCGTGCGGCCCGTTTCATTCTCTCGAATTATCACCGGAACTCTAGCGTCAGTGCCATGAAATCTAGCCTATCACTCCCACTACTGACGCAACGTAGAAACATATCCCGCCTTTGTCTATTCCATAAGATTTACTATGATAACCCCATCCTTAAGAGAAAGCTGCAGAGAAAGCCGCCATTGCCCTCGCCATGTCAACTCAAAATGCCGATACGTTTTATCGATCCAAAATTTCTCATGAGGCCGAGTCTAAGTCCGTGCTTTTTGTGTACAGGCACTCGTGTGGCGCACCCCCGCCCCTCCATATGGAGGGTATTTGGTTGCCCGCGCACTCCGGCAATCCAGGAAACGAGGCCGCCAACCTCTTCGTCCAAGGTTCTTTAAAACGCACTCTGGCGGCCTTCCACCAGGAATTCACGAAGGAACGCGCGCACACTTTCAGTGAGCTGACGCAGGCCTCCAAAGGTTCGCGTCCGCTATACCCCCCGTGCACTACGTCCCTCAGCAACCGACAGGCAACCCTTTGGCGCACATCGCAAATACACATTATCCCCTCTGCTCTCACTCTTTCTCAGTATCATCCCTTGCCCTAACTTCATCCTGAACTCTCTGTACCGGGTCCCCAGCAGAGTGACGAGCCCCATGCACACATCATTACAGACTCGCAAGAGGCGTGCAGAAGATACAGCAGTGGACGCATATCCACTGCAGCCATTCACATACTCAAGGCGAGGACAATCACTTTTACGAGATGCTTCATTACGTGGACACCAGGCCATGAGGCTGTCAAAGGGAACCAATGTGCGGACGCCAATGCCCGAGCATACGCCAACCGGGAGGCGCGGACCGAAGGGGAACTGGACACAGTCACTAGACGGTATGGAGCCATCTTAGAACACCAACGAGCCCTCCGGAGGACCTACCCGCCTACCCACAAAGACCTTAGTAGAGAGCAGTCGGTTGCCTGGAGACAACTACAGACTAATACATACCCCAATCTGAGTTTACTCAGCAAAATCTATCCATACACATATGAAAACAAATGCCCGCTATGCGGTGAACACGCAACGCTTCACCACGTTACATGGGCCTGTCAGAAAATGCAGGCAGCGCCGATAAACAACACACCAACACCGGAGCAGAGGGAGGCTGCGCTGTCCAGCTCGAAGCCTGAAGAGCAGCTCAAGCTGATCGACAGGGCTCGCAAGACAGCAAAGGCCGCTGGGGCCCTAGAATGAGGGCTCCACCTACGCTGCGAGAAATAACCCTTCTACAATAAAGTTTTTCATTCATTCATTCATTCTCGCTTCTGCTCTCCATCTCCTATCTCATTTCACGATGGATCCTCCCCGCATGGCGTAGAACACCTCAAGACGTGGGAGGACTAGGAGACCCTGTTGTCCTCTGAGGCCCTATCGTACTGATCGCCGCTACCGACAGGACTGCTGGCGTTATTTACTGCGGGATCATAAACGCCTAAGTGCCATGGGGCCGTAAAGGAGCCCGGGAGCCAACGTGCTCCATACTGCTCAGTTCTTTAATAAAGTTTTCGATGATGATGATTCTCTCTTTGTTATTTGATTCCCTCCTTCCTCCCTACACTCACGGCACCGTCGAACTTTCCACCGTGAACAGACATAGTCACTGCACCATTTCCTTTCCTCAAAAACCAATTTTATCACACTGCTTCAATGCAAACATATGAAACCATAGTAGTCACGAGAAGGAATCTCTGGCTTGAAATTGCTCGAATTGTACTTCTCTTCTAGAAATCTGGCGCAACTTGCGGAGTGTTAGATATTTTCGGCCTTCAATTTAAGGGGGTCCCACATACGTAAGCAAAAATAGCAAAAATTTCGAAAAGCAACTAGTGCACCGTAGACTGTCGTGTATCTGGACGAGAGAGCCTTTCAAAGGGCTTCATCGGCTTTAATCGCACTTGGCCTGTCGGAACGCGTTGTTCAGTACTTCTCCTTTGGACCTACCTGTCTGACCGCTTAGAACAAGGCGGAGAAGCACGGTTTCTGCAGCGCTGGCACACGCGTTTCTTTGTTGTCCGCGACGGAAGGCTGATGATACCAGCCCCCCTCTTTAAGTGTGGATGTCTCTGAACATACTCCTTTCCCATTGTATGGTTTTGTAGACCCTAGTTGAGGGTCTGGTGTTGGGACCGGGAAATTGATACCCCCCCCCCCCCCCCTTCTTTTCTAGCACAAGTTGCTTTGGGTTTCTTCGAATTCTTTACTGTTTTGTAGCTGTGTTTGCTGCCTTGCGATGCAACTGTCTGCAGGCGGCCTCCACCTTGTACGTGTACGTTGAGAGGAGGTTCTCCCCCCCCCCTTTTTGTGTAGGCACCACACTGTGCCTTTCTGATACTTTGTGAATTGGACTATGTTCAACCCCAAAAGGGTAATTTGTCTCACTGTATGATCTTTTGTTCGGAGCAGGCTCCACAGTGTATATATGTGTGTACTGAATTATTTGTTTGGTTTGTACACAATAAATTTCTCTTTGTGTTCAGTAGTGGTTTCATGCTATATGGAATGTATTTTGTGATACGTACAGTGTGCTAAAAAAAATAAAGTCACGGTGTTTCTGGGCGGCCACCCGTTTTGTATGCATTTGTTGAGCCCCCAGTCATGACTGTGTACGCAACATTTCGTTTGTTTGCACAGTCGAGTAACAAAAATTAATTGGTAAATTGGTTTTTGAGTAAAGGAAATGGCGCAGTATCTGTCACATATCTCGGCGGACACATAAACAGCGCCGTAGGGGAGGGAGGAAAGTCCGAGTGAAAGAGGAAAGGGAGAAAGAGGTGCCGTAGAGAGAGAGAAAAACTTTATTATGACAGGAATTCGGGGCACGCCCCAGGGTCCCCGCACGACCCCACTGCACTAAAGTGTTTATGTTCCTAAGGTCCATAACACTGGCAGCCCGGCCGGTGGCGACGGTCAGCAAGGCAGGGTAATCCGAGCGCAGCAGGGTCTCCCAGTCGTCCCAGGTCTTGAGGTTCTCTAGGTCCCGCGGGGGAGGGTCCGCCGGGCAGAGGGAAAGTATGAGGAGGGAAGAGGCGAAGGGTTCTGGGTATAGGGCGCACGCCGGAGTGGGGAAGGAGGGATTATAGTGGGCTAGTGTAAGGGGTGAGGGGGGAGAGTGTGTCTGTACTCTGCGCCCGAATGTTGCTTGTTTGTTATCTAGGGAGGAGTGGGGGGGGGGGGGGTAGAGCTGGCGTGAGGCTCTGTAGGCCTGCGTAAGCTCGCTGAATGAGTGCATACGCTCCTTCGTGAATCCCCAATCCGAGGCCACCTGAACGCGGTTTAAAGAGCCTCGGGCTAAATTAAAAGGGTGGCGGCCTCGTTTCTGGGACTCCCGGAGTGAGCGGGCACCCATATCAGCTTCACTTGCCGGGGCGGGGGTGCATCGGGCGAGTCCAGTATGCCAAAAGCAGGGATACGGACTCGGCCTCGAGCAAAATTTAGAATCGCAGTTTTAGAATCACTTAAAATGTACCGGGCTTTCGTGCGGGTGATAGCATGTGCAATGGCGGCTACCTCTGCAGCCTCTAGGGAGGTGTCTGGAGGGAGAGGTAGTGTGAGGAGGGCGGGTAAAGAGGAGTCCACCACAGCTGCTGTCGATTCATCACCCGTGCAGGCAGCGTCCACCCATACGGCGTCCGGCTCGGGGCCGTACGCTCGATGGAGTGCCTTCGCACGGGCTCTGCGGCGCTGCTCATGGTGGGACGGGTGCATAATCCTCGGGAGCGGCCTGATGAGGAGCTCCCGGTGAAGGGGCCGTGGGATGGCGAGGTCGGTTGGGTCGTTGGCCGGTATTTTGATTCCGAGGGTGTCCAGGATATACCGACCTTTGGAGGTTTGTATGAGCCTGATGTATTGGGCCTGTCGGCGGACCTCCAGCGGTTCCCAGATCGTGTTATGGAGGCCCAGGCCTACCAATCTGCCTGTGGGTGTGTTGAGGGGAAGATGAAGTGCTACCTCGAATTCCTTGCGAATCAAAGCATCCAAAGCGTTTATGTCATGTTTGGATAGTTGTAACTATGGGGTAGTGTACAGCACACGACTGAGGACAAAGGCATGAATGAGGCGACATAGGTCGCGCTCCTTTATGCCTCTATGACGTCCCGAAACCCTGCGGATGAGGTGCGATATGGCGCCTACAACCTGCTTGAGCTTCTTGAGGGTGGTGGTGTTTTTGCCATCCTTCTGGATGCGAAGGCCCAATACACGGATGGTGCCAACCTCAGGTACCGGGTCACCATTCAGTTCAATGGCAATGGGGGAGCGTGGGCAGCGGTGGCTCTTAGGCAGGATGAGGAAGAGTTCGGACTTCTCTGGGGAGCAAGACAGCCCAATTGTCCGTGCGTACTTTTGTGTGAGTGTGGCGGCTTCCTGTAAGGTGTTCTCTATGCCGCCGTCACTGCCGTGGGTGGTCGTCAGGGTGATATCGTCGGCATAAAGAGTGTGCTTCAGCTGGAGAATAGTTGACAATTTTCGGGCGAGGGGGATGAGGATAATGTTAAACAAAAGGGGGGAGAGGACGGACCCTTGAGGGGTGACGATGCTCTGAAGCGTGTAGCAGGGGGAAGACAGAGGGCCGAAGTGTATCTCAGCTGTGCGGTCAGTGAGGAATGCTTGAATGTAGGCGTACGTGCGCACACCCACATTCAATGGGGATAGAGCAGTCATGATCGCCTGATGTTCAATGCGATGAAAAGCTTTGGAGAGATCCAAAGCTAAGACTGCCTTGGTGTGACCCGGAAGAAGCGGGTCAAAAATGTCATGTGTGAGTTGCAGCATGGCGTCCTGTGCGGATAGATGGGGGCGAAATCCCACCACGCTATGCGGGTAAAGATTGTTGTCCACCATGTGACTTGTGAGTCTCGCTAACACAGCATGCTCGAGGAGCTTCCCGAGGCATGAGGTTAGCGAAATCGGGCGAAGGTTATGAAGTGTAAGTGGTTTGTTTGGTTTAGGTATGATTTTTAACGTGCACTGGCATCGCACAGCACACGGGCTCATTTTGCGTTTCGCCCCCATCGCAATGCGGCCGCCGCTGTCGGGTACTCCTGCTCAGTTCATGAGCGCCTTAACCACTGAGCCACTGCGGCTGATCGTACGAGGGGAAAAAGTTGGTTTCTGAGGAAAGTAAATGGCGCAGCAATTGTCTCACATCTCGGTCGACACCCGAACCGTCCGGTAAGGGAAGGGAAGGTGCGAGTGAAAGAAGAGAGAAAAATTGGAGGCTCATCAAGGTTAAGCCCAGTGGATGCGAAGCATGTTAAGCAGCTGCCTCAGTGTCGATGGGGCTAAGTAACGGAGACGTGGTTTTAGGTTAATCGTCGTACTTTATTCGTTGCAGCCCAATAAACACACTCTTATGGTCCGTAAATGCATGACTCTTGGTTTGCACGTCACTTATTCTTCGCGTTCTTCATCGCTTTCCGTAGCACGCTGCAGCCTTCGTTTTGCATTCCTATTATTAACGTCCTTAGCGTTTGGAGGCATCTTGACCGCATACACGCCCGGCGCAAAGACGCTGGCGCGGTTGCGGGCACAGAGACTGACGCGACGGCGGGCGCGCGCCGCTTCATCTCTGGCGTGACGTCACATATCACGTGATGCAGCGATGGTGGCGCCGTCGCCGCGTCGCGCGCGACGGCGCGCACCGAAGCGTGGAGGCCACCGCAGGGCGACGTCCGACGGCGCGATATGAGGCCCCATCTGCAGCCGGTGTGACGTCATCACGTGACGTCATGTCACGTGACCCCACTTCAGGGTCAATGGTGGCCACCGCCGGGCGTCGCGCGAAGGCCCGAAACCTACGTTGATATGCTTCGCATAAAAGAGGTGCAGTACTGGAAGGCCCCAGAATAATGTCGATCACCTGGGGATCTTTAACGTGCAGTGACATCGCACAGCACACGGGCGCATTTTGCGTTTTTGTGCTGTGCGATGTCAGTCCACGTTAAAGATCCCGAGTTGGTGCCCGGGTCCCTGCTTTTTGCATACTAGACTCTCCTGGAGCACCCCCGCCGCTTCATGTGGAGCATATTTGGTGGCCTGCGTACTCTGGGAATCCTGGAAACGAGGCCACCAACCTGTTAGACCGAGGTTCCTCAAACCGGGCTCTGGTGGCCTCCCACCAGGGAGTCACGAAGGAACGCGCCCACACTTTCAGCGAGCTGACGCAGGCCTCCAAGGGCTCGCGTCAGCTATACTCCCATGCACAAGTGCCTCAGCAAACCGACAAGCAACCCTTTGGCGCATACATCGCAAATACACATTATCCCCTCTACTCTCACTCTTTCTCACTATCATCCCTCGCCGTAACTCCATCCTGTACTCTCTGTACCGAACCTCTCGCTTCTGCTCTCCATCTCCTATCTCATTTCACGATGGATCCTCACCCGCATGGCGTAGAACACCTCAAGACGTGGGAGCAGTGGGAGACCCTGTTGTGGTCTGAGGACCCTATCGTACTGATCGCCGCTACCGACAGGACTGCTGGCGTTATTGACTGGAGGATCATAAACGCTTGAGTGGCATAAGGCCGTAAGGGAGCCCGGGAGCCAACGTTGTCCATACTCCTCAGTTCTTTAATAAAGTTTTCGATGATGATGATCGTCTCTTTCTTATTTAATTCCCTCCTTCCTCCATACACTCACTGACAGTGGCTATCCCAGCGATTGGTTCTAGGGCGGGGGGGGGGGGGGGGATGGACTTCCGGGTACCAAACAAAAAAGAAACAACGATTTTTTATTTACACTCTCTATGTACTAGAATTTTTTAAGGCGAAAGCCTTTAATGTCTCATCGTTGTAAGCAGCAGTTGTCGACAGAAATGTCACGCTTTTCAGTTGGTCGAAACGGTCGTGACGTCACAGTGCGCCAATTTCAAACGGGGCCAATTGTACTTTGGCTAGTAACCATGCAACCAATTGATGGGATCATAGAGTGATAGAGTGATTAGTTAATTGCTTAATTACCCAATCAGCCTAATTAACTTTTCTAGTCAGGTCAAATAAATAAACAAAAACGAGTAGGAAATTAGTCGAGCTCGCGAATCGAACTCCGGTCTTCGGAGTGCGAGACGAGAATGCTATCCACTCCGCCATGCCAGCTCGACGGTTTGGAATGAACAAAAGCGCGTCTAGTGAATACGGTGTCTTCGTTCACTGCCATCCTCCTCTCTTCCCTTCCGGCGAGGTTTAGGTGTTCACCGAGATATGAGAGACAGATACATTTCCTTTCCTCAAAAACCAATTTCCCGACGAGCGAGGCGTAGAACCGAATGGGCGATGGCGTTCTATGGACTCCCTGGCAACGTTGCAAGACGCTGTCGCGTTCCACTCTTAGAGGCGAAGCTTAACGTCTTCACCACACATCAGTGACCGCACTTTAGGTCAAAAAAGCCCCCCCCCCCCCCACCCCCCCCCCCCCTGAATTTTGACGGGAGTCCACCGAGATATGTCAGACAGTTACTGCGTAATTTCCTTTCCTCAAATACAATTTTCATTTTCTTCAATACGGGCCATCTATGTCTTTTTTCTTTCACTCCCACTTCCTCCCTTTCTCTACGGTGAGGTTCAGGTGTCCACCAAGATGACAGAGAATTACTGCGCCATTTCCTTTCCTCAAAAAATCGTTGCCTTCAAACGCCAAGGCATCGCGCCGAACGGGTGGTGGCGTTCCGTGGACTCCCTGGCAGCGCTACAACACGCTGTCGCGTTCCACTCCTAAAGGTGAAGCTTAAGCGTCATTAATTAGCAGTTAATTAGTATTCAGGCATTAATCAGTAATTAACCATTAATCAGTGATTTGTCATCACTTAGTAATTAGTACTCAATTACATATGACGCCACCAGTGCCACAGCGGAAAACGCTTTCGCCTCTACGCACGTTAGACAGTCAAAGTGCCCCCTGAATTTTTTGTTGTTGAAAAATCAATGGCGAACGATAAGATGTTATACCATTACTCATTCTTTTAATGCTAACGGTTACGTGAACAATATGCATATTTAATTCATATCTATTAATGATTTATATATGAATATTGCTCACCCATTAACTTATGTAATGTATATATATTTACACAGCGCTCGAATTCCGATCGAGGAAAAATTCTAGCGGCCAGTGTGCTGTGCAATATCAGTGCACGTGAGTGAACCACAGGGGGTAGATATTTCCGGAGCCCTTCGTTACGGCGTGCCTCATAACTTGAGTCGCTTTGCGATGTTGAAGCCCCATAAAAGACACAAACAAAACAGATACATTTATCTCATAATATTTTAAAATAAATTATAACGCCAGTCATTAAGAGAAAAAGTAACTGTGGGGGCCCGGCAGTACCACGATACCTCGAGAGTCACGTAGGAATTGCACCCACATAACTACCAACCTGTTGTATAAGTAATACTGTTGTAAGCCAATATTAGCTTATAACGTGACTTACTAGCTGTAGGAAACTGGTGTGAAAAATGGCATATGTGTTTAAGTATTGCTAAGCCTAACGTCATGCATTTCCGTACACACTGCAACATAATACTACATAGCTACTGTATCTGCGGTTCTCGTATACATGCTACTAAAGCATACAAATATCTTGGATTACACCTGTCTGACGATCTTACGTGGTCAACGCACATCAAGCACACCACTGCAGCATCCAGCCGATCCCTTGGCTATCTTCAACGCTCAGTAATGTTTGCCCCAGCACACGTAAGATTACTAGTCTACACGACATTAACGCGCCCAGAATTGGGATATGCAGCCGTCGTTTGGAACAAAAATGAGGCATACCTTTTTGAGAGCATAGAAACTATCAAAATCACTCCATTAGATTTCTTCAATCCGATTATCCATCCTACACAAGTGTAACCGATCTAAAGAACCGACAGCTTGCCATTATTAAAGCACCGTCGAAAACTAGCCAGTTTAGCCCTTTTTCATCGCTTCTACTATTCATTTCCGCTAAGCATTTACATCACAAAACACTGCCTCTTTTTGGCTCGCCACATAAACAGTCGATAGGTGTCATACCCTTGCAAATTATCATAAACATTTGCGCAGGTTTTCTTCATCTGAACAGCAAAAGAGGGGAAAGGCCTTCCCAATACCTCTGTAATAATAGTAGACACGCTTGCATTCAAAGATAAGCTTAAATCTTTAGACACCATTTAGGTTTTCGTGTACCTTTTCCCTGTAATGTTGACCTACTACACTTTGTTTTACTATGCGGTTTTTGCTGTTCTCTAATCCGTTACTGAATTCTCACCGACCGTTCAGCGCTTCATCCTGTGTTTTGAAGCGAAAAGCTTCACTAGGCTAGTAAACACCGAGGCTAGCGCGGGCGCCGTCGTCAGAAAAAGCCACAGGTGCGCATGCGCGAACTGCGTGACGTCACGGTGGATACCCGAACCCCGCCGTGAGGGAAGGAACATGAAAAGAAAATTGGTTTTAAGGAAAGTAAACGACGCCTGAGTCTCATATATCAGTGGATACCTTGAGCCGCGCCATAAGGGCCTTAAGGAAAATGAAATTAAATTAAAATTGGTTTTAAGGAAACGAAATGCTTTAAAGTTTTCTCTCTCTCTCTCTCACACATCTTAATGTCAACCCGAAAGGAGTGACGGGACGCACTGCACAAATAAATAAAAAGACAAGCAGTGCGTGAGGTACCTCTCATATCTCCGTGAACACCCGAAGCGCGCCGTAAGGAAAAGGAAAATGAAAAGAGAATTACTTTGCAGGAAAGGAAACGACTCCTGCCTCTCTCATATCTCGGTGGATACCCGAACCGGGCCGTAAGGGCCTTAAGGAAAATGAAATGAAATGAAAATTGCTTTTAAGGAAAGCAAATGCCTCTCTCATATCTTGGTTTACCCCCGAGAGCAATGCACACCGCAGCACATGTCTCTAAAGCAACCTTCTAAGACAGCAACGTATTCACTACACGCGCGGCTCGTCCTCCGCCTTGACGCAGCTTTTCGCTTCGAGATATCCAGGCTTAACCTTAGCTAAGCCACACCCAATTTTTTAACGCGAATGCTTTACTACTTGCACTTTCAAGCCTTTGCGTGCAACGGCCTTTGCGTGCAATGAAATGACCTTTCGCATGACCTCTGTGTGACGTCACGCCGAAGAGCTGGGCGACCATCTCGCGCCATCCGCGAGTAGCGGTGGCGCCACCACCGGCGGCATTAGATTAGATTGGATTAGATTGCATTAGATTAGATTAGATTGGACTAAATTGGATTGTGTTGGATTGAATTGGATTGGATTGGGTAAGATTACATTAGATTAGATTAGATTACATTACACTGGATTAGATTAGATTAGATTAGATTAGATTGGGTTGGATTGTATAACCGATGCATCTCCACAAGTGTAACCACAAGCACCACCACACGGTACACTACCAGCTGAACCATGGCGTAGGTACGGATATTGCTTTCGCAATTACCGGGCTTAACCAAGCTAAGCCACAGCGAATTTTTTTATTCTTGTATTGTTTTTTCTTTTTATTCGAAAGCATTTCAGCGTTTTGCATTTTGATTTTCTGAGCTGTATGCCTGTTTCATTTGTATTTTGAACCTCGATGTTGGCATTGTACTGAATATGTTCGTTTTTTGTCGATATTTCTGTACAACCCACCCGTCATGTAATGCCCCTTGTTTGGGGTCCTTGAGGTACTAAAATAAATTAAAAAACTAAATAAACCTGTCGACCCTAGAACTGATTGAAGTAAGGCAGCGGATAACAAGGTGAGCATACAACGTAGGGGACTACTTGACACATCACAGATGAAATAGCTTTCGATTTCTGCGTGAAAAATCACATACCGGCATTTGAGAGCCCGGGGGGTTAGGGGGGGGGGGGGGGGTGCGGGGTTGGAAGGCGACCGCCCCCTCTGTACCCAATTAGGACCGCCACTGCCCACGGCACAGTCGAAGTTTCCAGCACGAAGTGATATAGTCACTGAGCCATTTCCTTTCCTCAAAAACCAATTTTATCATACTGGTTCATTGCAAGCAAATGAAACTATTATAGTGACGACAAGCAATCCGAGGCTTGAAATTGCTGCGATTGTACATCTCTTGTAGAAATCTGGCGCAACCAGCGGAGTGCTAGTTATTTTCGGCCTTGAAATGGACGGCCTCCCATACACCCAAGCAAAAATAGCAAAAGTTTCGAAAAGCAACTAGTGCACCGTAGACTGTCGTAGATGGTAGACAAGAGAGCCTTTCAAAGGGCTCCATCGGCTTCACTCGCACTTGTCCTTCCCCGTTCGTAATCTTGATCGTTCAGTACGGGTTTCATGCGTTAGAGTGTTTTTTCTGATATGCACAGTGTGATAAAAAAATTACCGACGATTACGTTACTTCCTCATGCGAAATTTGAGAGAAGCAAATAAGCGGTTTCACCTTTTCGATAGATTGAGGCAAAGAAATCGAGCAACACATGTATGCGCTATCACAGAATTTTTTTTTTATTTTTCACACGTATTCGCAATTTCGGCTCGGGCGGTGCACATATACAGATCTGCCGCCACCGATCTGGCTCTCCGATTGCCACCGCACAGGGGTTGCATTGGAGGAGGAGCGAAGAAAGGAATTAAGTTCGAGCCGGCGCTTTGACAACCGGGGACTCGCAGGAACAGGGGGGAGGGGGGCGGCGTGTACACCCAGCGGCAAACGATGGGGGCAGAAGCGCGCGCAGCAAGCGGACAACACGATAAAGGGAGGAGGGAAGAGATAGCAGCGACTGACTGATGCCGCTGACGCCGATAGCGCTGGGGAGATGAAAGGGGGGGCGGAGCTGGTTACGAGGCCGACGACAACGCCGACGCCGACGACGACGCGAAACCCAGGAACGGACGCCAAAGAGCTGCGCTCTAAAAAAAATAAGGTCATGGTGTTTCTGGGCGGCCGCCCGCTTTGCATGCATTTGTTGTGCCCCCCGTCATGAGTGTGCACGCAACGTTTTGTTGTTTGCACAGTCCAATAAACTTCTCTTTTTTTGGGAGGGAATGCTACAGCATCAGTCATTTTGTGACCACTTTCACCACATATGCAGCACTGTCCGGGTCGGAGCTGAATTACTCCAAGAGCCTATAGGCACTCGCAGGGGCCGCCCAGTCCGAACTTTCTCCGGGAGCGAAGGTGCCAGTGGTGAAGACTCGTGCCTACGCCTTCGCTCTCCACGTAGCCCGTGTCTCCGCAATGCCGCGTCGAGCAGCCGGTCGACTTGCGCCCCTGGTCGCCGCCCTAATCTGGGACGACGGTATTCCGCTCATCGCGCGTTACCTACTGCACCTTCCAGAGAACAGAGGAATACTCGGCATGCCTAGAGTAACCACGGCAGCTCGGGCGCTCAGCGCAATACGTCTTTTTAGAGTGTCCCGTCGCTCGCGTTATGTGGCACGCCAGCCGCTTCGCGAGATCAGCATGGCTGCGCGCCGAGCCGTGGCACAAGAGCAAGGCAACACGCCGAACGGGCGATGGCGTTCCTTCGTAACACTGAAAATTGGTTTTTGAGGAGAAGGCACACGCAGTAACTGTCTCACATATCTCTATGGACACCCGAACCGCGCCATAGATGAAGGAATAAACAGTGGGATCAAAGAAATGGTTTATGTAGGTTTAACGTCCCAAAGCGACTCAGGCTATAAGGGACGCAGTTGAGAAGGGCTCCGGAAAATTCGACCTCCTGGGGCTCTTTAACGTGCATTCACATCGTACAGTACACGGGACTCTAGAATTTAGCCTCCATCGAAATTCTAGCCGCCGCCTTGTCAGTCATCCGCATGCGCGGAGTGTCATCAGAGACGCGGCGGGTATATATATCGGAGCCCGTGGTATAAATGGACAGCTCGGAGGAAGCTAGGGCTCGTCGTAGGAACAAAGACAAGAGGAGGCGGCGAGCCGAGGAGACCGAGGAACAGCGCGCTAAGCGTCTCGATAAGCGACGTAAGGACGACGCGGCTAGACGGGCCCGCTTAGCCGACGACAATGCATCCGCGACGACAGATGACGGCGAATCGAGTTCTCCGTCTCTGAAAGAAGCTAGACGGTCGCTACTCTTCCAGGTTTAACCAGAGCTAAACCACAGCCAATTTTTTTTAAGTTGTTTTTGGTTCGAGGGAATAAAGCCCCCCTCCTTTTTTGGTTTGTGATGACCTCCACTTTGAGAAGTGTGTAAGGACGGTTTATTCGTGCCGTTGAGTGCGGCGGGGGACTTCTTTGCAGCTCTTTCGTGTGACTGCTTGTTCCGGTGGCTGCAATGCTAGGCTACGTTCTCCCATTGCCGCGCTTGTTTTGCTGTATTATGCGACAGCGTATACAGCTCGTTCGGTCAAAAAGCCGTCGGGGAGTCGGCACCGCGTGTCGGACATAAACGGGAGGCTGCGTAAAAAAAATTGTGTCATGCCAGCCATTCGCCGCAGGATGTTACGAATGGTGTCATACGATTCAGCGTTTCTTGCAGCATGAACTTACTAGCTAAGGTAGAGCCTATAGCTCACGGCAGACAGTTACTGAGTCATTTCCTTTCCTCAAAACCAATTTTCATTTCCATCATTGCAGCCTCTCTTTCTCTCTTTCTTCTTACACTCCAGCCTTCATCCCTTCCCTTACGGCGCAGTTCGCGTGTCCATCGAGATGTGAGACAATGCACACTTTTATTTTTGCGCACGCAGCTAGCTTGCATGCGCATCGCTTACTGTGTTGCGTACGCTGTAAGTAGTGTAAACCGGACACTTTTAGTTGGCCATGCCGTAGCGTCCCTCATTTGCACGTGTAAACAGTAGCGCCGTAGTGAATGACTCCGGAAATTTCGACCACCTGGGGTTCTTTAACCTGCGCTGACATCGCATAGTACACGGGCCTCTAGAATTTCGCCTGCATCGAAATTCGACCGCCGCGGCCGGGGTCGATCCCGCGCCTTTCGTGTCAGCAGCCGAGCAGCATAGCCATTGAACCACCGCGGCAGCTGTACCGTCCAAATGGATTATAACAAAACTATTGCAGCAATTTAAACGTAGGTGTCTCCAACATCGATCGGGTGCTTACGCAAGTAAACTGTGCGTCGAGACCGAAATTCTGGCGCGGATCCTAGAGGCTATGCTACACCGCCATTTAATTGAAAACAGCGGCAACACGTCCGCGCTGTAGACGTCATGAGTTTGAACCGAGAGGCGGAGGGAAAATGGGTGATTCCATCTTCTCAGCCATAAATGCGTCTTGGGCTGCCGGGCCAACGTTATCAAACCCAGAAAGAGAGAGAGAGAGCGTAAATTTTAGCTGAAAACAATAAAAGGCTTTAGTTGTCCTCAGCGTACTCCTAAAGAACCCAAATGGCCAAAATAACGTATTCCTTGCATTACATCCCTCATTCCATCTTTCACCTCGCGCTTGAGGTGTTCACCCATAGTCAGGACAGTATTGGTCTCTCTACCTCTCAGCCAATTTTCGACAAGTCCAGCTTTCTTGGACAAAACTTTTGAATATTGAAATATTGAGAGCTATGGTTATTTAAATATTGAAGTTAATGGTTGAATCTTAACTAATATGTAGCGAAATCTTTATTTTTTAAGTGTTTCCAACGTTCTTATCTAACAGTTATGACAGCTACAAAAAACCAATGGGTAACGCTTTCCCAACAGCAAATACGTTAGAAGAAGAAAAATTAGCCGTGGCCTAACTACTGTTGAACCTGGTTAGAGAGCGAAAGCTCTGGTGTATCAGTCAACTAGACGCGACTTGGTGTCTGTAGCGTTCAGTGTGTTCCGGACACTGATGAGGCGCCCGCTCTGCCGCTTTGGCAGGGGGGTTGATCGCGAGAGGGTGCTCACCCAGGGAACGCTGCGTTCTATTGCTGCAGTGCCCCGTGTCTGCCACAGCGTTTTCAGTGCTAACGCATGCAGCCCGAATCTCTCTCTCGGCGCCGCCATGCACCTCAAAGAGCGATTCAGGCGCCCACTGACCCAGGGAGCCAGTTACGCGCGCATCCTTTCCTCAAAATCATCGGAGTCTAGAACGTTGACAACGACAACGCCATTAAACACAATGAACGCCGAAGGCTTATACTTTGAGTGCCGCGTTTCTGCCACGATGTTGTCAACGCCTATGCATGCAGCGCGCATCTCACTACTGACACGTAGCTTAAAGCGCCACAGGTGTCCACTGTCCCAGGGGGGCAGTTATGCGCCCTTCCTTTGCTTTCGAAGTTCCCGCTCTTCATCTGTTCGGCGCAGCTCCGGAGCGGCTGAAGGTCGCTCAAGGTCAAAGTGACGTGGTCGGCGGAACTCGCAGAACATGCCGTAGTAAAGCTTTCAATTTAAAAATAGAAGACTGCCGTCTTGTGATCTCCTGATGTATTGTTTGTTATAGTGAAATCTTACATTGTATGAACACAACTGCGTTCATAAACGGTTTCCCGTTGAAAAATGCTTTTGTGCAGAATTGCTGGGTATGTGGAGGCGAAATGCAAAACGCACCCGTGTGCTGTGCGACATCAGTGCAAGTTAATGATACCTAGGCGGTCGCTATTTTGCCAAACCCCTCTTTCTCTCTTTTCGTCTTTCACTTCCACTTGCCTCCCTTCCCTCACGGTGAAGTTATGGTTATGATCTCGCACCGCATCCGCCAGGTATCGGGCAAACACAGAGGCATGAAGGAGCGCGTCATATGTCAAATTCTTCTTGACTTGTACTCAGCCGCTTGCTCTACTCCACCCCATATCACCGGCTCTCTCGCCGTGACATTGACGCGTTGAATGCCCTCATTGGTAGAGAATACAGGGTCGCCCTCCACCTTCGCATAAATACACTTACCGACTGACTCTTGCAAATATGCCTTCACAACCAAGTCGGGGTACTTGTGGACGCACACCGCCAAGCACAACATCTTCGACTGACACAAATCGTCCCTGCCCGGGCTGAATATCCTGCATTCTCCTGAAAGCCGGATACGGGCCAATGATAACATTACTCTCCATACAGAGACCATTACAACAAGAACTCCTCATTAAGCTACTCCGCTTAACATCCGCCAGAAAAAGCACGATCAACACCGTAGAGGTAGTGCTGAAGCACTCCACCGATTTTACGGCTCCGAACCGGACGCCGTACGCGGACACGCGGCCTGCGCGGTCGATGAAGCGGTCGCTACGGTGGTCGATCGCACTCTTCCTCATCATTACACACACACTCCTCACAGACACCTCCAACGAAGCTGCAGAGAAAGCCGCCATTGCCCTCGCCATGTCAACACAAAATGCCGATACGTTTTATCAATCCAAAATTTCTGATGAGGCCGAGTCTACGTCCCTGCTTTTTGTGTACAGGGACTCGTCTGGCGCACCCCCGCCCCTTCATGTGGAGCGTATTTGGTTGCCAGCTCACTCCGGGAATCCTGGAAACGAGGCCCCCAACCTCTTCGTCCAAGGTTCTTTAAAGCGGGCTGTGGCGGCCTCCTACCAGGAATTCAAGAAGGAACGCGCGCACACTTTCACTGAGCTGACGCAGGCCTCCAAAGGTTCGCGGCTGCTATACCCCCCGTGCACTAAGTCCCTCAGCAACCGACAGGCAACCCTTTGGCGTATATCGCAAATACACATTATGCCGTCTACTCTCACTCTTTCTCACTATCATCCCTTGCCCTAACTTCATCCTGAAGTCTCTGTACCTGATCTCTCGCTTCTGCTCTCCATCTCCTATCTCATTTCACGATGGATCCTCACCCGCATGGCGTAGAACACCTCAAGACGTGGGAGCAGTGGGAGACCCTGTTGTCCTCTGAGGACCCTATCGTACTGATCGCCGCTACCGACAGGACTGCTGGCGTTATTGACTGGAGGATCATAAACGCTTGAGTGGCATGGGGCCGTAAGGGAGCCCGGGAGCCAACGTGGTCCAAACACCTCAGTTCTTCAATAAAGTTTTCGTTGATGATGATCCTCTCTTTCTTATGTAATTCCCTCCTTCCTCCATACACTCACTGTCAGTGGCTATCCCTGCGATTGGTTTTAGGGGGGGGGGGGGGGGGGGGATGGACTTCCGGGTACCAAACAAAAAAAGAAACAACGATTTTTTATTTACACTCTCTATGTACTAAATTTTTTTTGTTGTTGAAAAATCAATGGCGAACGATAAGATGTTATACCATTACTCATTCTTTTAATGTTAACGGTAACGTGAACAATATGCATATTTAATTCATATCTAATAATGATTTATATATGAATATTGCTCACCCATTAACTTATGTAAGTCATATATATTTACACGGCGCTCGAATTCCGATCGAGGAAAAATTCTAGCGGCCAGTGTACTGTGCAATATCAGTGCACGTTAGTGAACCACAGGGGGTAGATATTTCCGGAGCCCTTCGTTACGGCGTGCCTCATAACTTGAGTCGCTTTGGGATGTTGAAGCCCCATAAAAGGCAACCAAAACAGATACATTTATCTCATAATATTTAAAATTAAATTATGATGCAAGCCATTAAGAGAAAAAGTAACTGTGGGGGCACGGCAGGACCACGATACCTCGACAGTCACGTAGGAATTGCACCCATATAACTACCAACCTGTTGTACAAGTAATACTGTTGTAAACCAATATTAGCTTATAACGTGACTTACTAACTGTAGGAAACTAACGTGAAAAATGGCGAATGTGGTTAAATATTGCTAAGCCTAAAGTCATGCATTTCCATACACGCTCCAACATAATACTACATAGCTACTGTATCTGCGATTCTCGTATACATGCTACTAAAGCATACAAATATCTTGGATTACACCTGTCTGACGATCTTACGTGGTCAACGCACATCAAGCACACCACTGCAGCATCCAGCCGATCCCTTGGCTATCTTCAACGCTCAGTAATGTTTGCCCCAGCACACGTAAGATTACTAGTCTACACGACATTAACGCGCCCAGAATTGGGATATGCAGCCGTCGTTTGGAACAAAAATGAGGCATACCTTTTTGAGAGCATAGAAACTATCAAAATCACTCCATTAGATTTCTTCACTCCGATTATCCATCCTACACAAGTGTAACCGATCTAAAGAACCGACAGCTTGCCATTATTAAAGCACCGTCGAAAACTAGCCAGTTTAGCCCTTTTTCATCGCTTCTACTATTCATTTCCGCTAAGCATTTACATCACAAAACACTGCCTCTTTTTGGCTCGCCACATAAACAGTCGATAGGTGTCATACCCTTGCAAATTATCATAAACATTTGCGCAGGTTTTCTTCATCTGAACAGCAAAAGAGGGGAAAGGCCTTCCCAATACCTCTGTAATAATAGTAGACACGCTTGCATTCAAAGATAAGCTTAAATCTTTAGACACCATTTAGGTTTTCGTGTACCTTTTCCCTGTAATGTTGACCTACTACACTTTGTTTTACTATGCGGTTTTTGCTGTTCTCTAATCCGTTACTGAATTCTCACCGACCGTTCAGCGCTTCATCCTGTGTTTTGAAGCGAAAAGCTTCACTAGGCTAGTAAACACCGAGGCTAGCGCGGGCGCCGTCGTCAGAAAAAGCCACAGGTGCGCATGCGCGAACTGCGTGACGTCACGGTGGATACGCGAACCCCGCCGTGAGGGAAGGAAAATGAAAAGAAAATTGGTTTTAAGGAAAGTAAACGACGCCTGAATCTCATATATCAGTGGATACCTTGAGCCGCGCCATAAGGGCCTTATGGAAAATGAAATTAAATTAAAATTGGTTTTAAGGAAACGAAATGCTTTAAAGTTTTCTCTCTCTCTCTCACACATCTTAATGTCAACCCGAAAGGAGTGACGGGACGCACTGCACAAATAAATAAAAAGACAAGCAGTGCGTGAGGTACCTCTCATATCTCCGTGAACACCCGAAGCGCGCCGTAAGGAAAAGGAAAATGAAAAGAGAATTACTTTGCAGGAAAGGAAACGACTCCTGCCTCTCTCATATCTCGGTGGATACCCGAACCGGGCCGTAAGGGCCTTAAGGAAAATGAAATGAAATGAAAATTGCTTTTAAGGAAAGCAAATGCCTCTCTCATATCTTGGTTTACCCCCGAGAGCAATGCACACCGCAGCACATGTCTCTAAAGCAACCTTCTAAGACAGCAACGTATTCACTACACGCGCGGCTCGTCCTCCGCCTTGACGCAGCTTTTCGCTTCGAGATATCCAGGCTTAACCTTAGCTAAGCCACACCCAATTTTTTAACGCGAATGCTTTACTACTTGCACTTTCAAGCCTTTGCGTGCAACGGCGGTGCACATGAAATGACCTTTCGCATGACCTCTGTGTGACGTCACGCCGAAGAGCTGGGCGACCATCTCGCGCCATCCGCGAGTAGCGGTGGCGCCACCACCGGCGGCCTTAGATTAGATTGGATTAGATTGCATTAGATTAGATTAGATTGGACTAAATTGGATTGTGTTGGATTGAATTGGATTGGATTGGATAAGATTACATTAGATTAGATTAGATTACATTACACTGGATTAGATTAGATTAGATTAGATTAGATTAGATTGGGTTGGATTGTATAACCGATGCATCTCCACAAGTGTAACCACAAGCACCACCACACGGTACACTACCAGCTGAACCATGGCGTAGGTACGGATATTGCTTTCGCAATTACCGGGCTTAACCAAGCTAAGCCACAGCGAATTTTTTTATTCTTGTATTGTTTTTTCTTTTTATTCGAAAGCATTTCAGCGTTTTGCATTTTGATTTTCTGAGCTGTATGCCTGTTTCATTTGTATTTTGAACCTCGATGTTGGCGTTGTACTGAATATGTTCGTTTTTTGTCGATATTTCTGTACAACCCACCCGTCATGTAATGCCCCTTGTTTGGGGTCCTTGAGGTACTAAAATAAATTAAAAAACTAAATAAACCTGTCGACCCTAGAACTGATTGAAGTAAGGCAGCGGATAACAAGGTGAGCATACAACGTAGGGGACTACTTGACACATCACAGATGAAATAGCTTTCGATTTCTGCGTGAAAAATCACATACCGGCATTTGAGAGCCCGGGGGGTTAGGGGGGGGGGGTGCGGGGTTGGAAGGCGACCGCCCCCTCTGTACCCAATTAGGACCGCCAGTGCCCACGGCACAGTCGAAGTTTCCAGAACGAAGTGATATAGTCACTGCGCCGTTTCCTTTCCTCAAAAACCAATTTTATCATACTGGTTCATTGCAAGCAAATGAAACTATTATAGTCACGACAAGCAATCCGAGGCTTGAAATTGCCGCGATTGTACATCTCCAGTAGAAATCTGGCGCAACCAGCGGAGTGCTAGTTATTTTCGGCCTTGAAATGGACGGCCTCCCATACACCCAAGCAAAAATAGCAAAAGTTTCGAAAAGCAACTAGTGCACCGTAGACTGTCGTAGATGGTAGACAAGAGAGCCTTTCAAAGGGCTCCATCGGCTTCACTCGCACTTGTCCTTCCCCGTTCGTAATCTTGATCGTTCAGTACGGGTTTCATGCGTTAGAGTGTTTTTTCTGATATGCACAGTGTGATAAAAAAATTACCGACGATTACGTTACTTCCTCATGCGAAATTTGAGAGCAGCAAATAAGCGGTTTCACCTTTTCGATAGATTGAGGCAAAGAAATCGAGCAACACATGTATGCGCTATCACAGAATTTTTTTTTTTTTTTCACACGTATTCGCAATTTCGGCTCGGGCGGTGCACATATACAGATCTGCCGCCACCGATCTGGCTCTCTGATTGCCACCGCACAGGGGTTGCATTGGAGGAGGAGCGAAGAAAGGAATTAAGTTCGAGCCGGCGCTTTGACAACCGGAGACTCGCAGGAACAGGGGGGGGGGGGGGGGGGGGGGGCGGCGTGTACACCCAGCGGCAAACGATGGGGGCAGAAGCGCGCGCAGCAAGCGGACAACACGATAAAGGGAGGAGGGAAGAGATAGCAGCGACTGACTGTGTCCGCTGACGCCGATAGCGCTGGGGAGATGAAAGGGGGGCGGAGCTGGTTACGAGGCCGACGACAACGCCGACGCCGACGACGACGCGAAACCCAGGAACGGACGCCAAAGAGCTGCGCTCTAAAAAAAAATAAGGTCATGGTGTTTCTGGGCGGCCGCCCGCTTTGCATGCATTTGTTGTGCCCCCCGTCATGAGTGTGCACGCAACGTTTTATTTCTTTGCACAGTCCAATAAACTTCTCTTTTTTTGGGAGGGAATGCTACAGCATCAGTCATTTTGTGACCACTTTCACCACATATGCAGCACTGTCCGGGTCGCGTGTTCGCCAAATGCAGCCGGTACAGCCAGCGATGACAGCGCCGCCCACCGGCAGGTAGCAGCCACCATTAAGGCTGGTTATAAATATTCATTCAGAACGACGGATTGACATCGCTGCTATGGCGCAGTGGGAAGTTTCCGAGTAAGGAACTGTAATCGAAACCCTGATTTGGATCATCGCAACTACCAAACAGCTTTCGATAATAGTCGAAGAAAGCAGCAAGAATACCAGGCGCATCGCTGTATGTGCAATCACCATACTGAATTTCCAATATTTCCTTCGCAAGAGCATTCTCTCTTTCATCATTCAGGGCCCGACGAGAAGGTTGCTCATCAAGAAACCTTCGGGACCGAGATCGTATCAAGGCCCCCTTATATCTTTCTGTCGCAAATTGTTGAAGCTCTGCTTTTACGTTATTAATCTCTTCGAGATAGGCACCCGGGTTTACCCTCTCTAGCTCATGTAGCTCCGTTAGGGTGCGCCCAAGCTCACGAAGGTGGTGTCTCTTCAGGAAAGCGATTCTTGCTGAGGCCTCAATTGCCAAGTTTTTGATCTCCTGTTTAAACAAATCCCACTTTTGAAAAACGGACAGATCACGGCGTGACCATACGTCCTTCAAACAAGTAGGTACAGCACGCTGAAAGATTTCGTCTGAGAGCAGACAGTTATTCATCTTCCACAACTCCCATCGAGGGTGAAGTACATGCCGAGTGTACCTCCCTATCTGAAGAGACACCATACAGTGGTCACTGAAGAAGGTGGGGCGCACCCAGTAGCCAAACACACTTGCTAACGCGTCTACAGAAACGTAAATTCTGTCAAGGCGAGCATTAGAGGAAAACTGAAAATGAGTGAAATGTATACAGTCGCCTTTTTCCTGTCCCACATCCACAAGACTATATTCAGAAACCAAGTCGGTAAGTAATGCAGCACTAGGGTCGTATCTCTTACATACCACTGATCGGTCCTCATCCCTACAAACGCAATTAAAATCTCCCAACAATATAATTTTGCGGTCCGTGCACAAATGTTCAACTAATGACAGAAAGAAGAGCCTTCTCTCGCGCTGCTTTGTGGGGGCGTAAACACAAATTATCCGCCACTGTACACCTGAAATTGTGAGATCACAGCATATAAGTCGCCCCTCGTCATCTATGCAATAAGACAAGGCTGTCATCTCTAGCGTGTTCGCCAGGAATAGCATACAACCTCCTGATAAGCCTCTCGCGTGGCTAACAATAATGTTGTATTCCGACAAAAAAGGCTCGAGAGCAGCTGCTGTCTCTTCATCAGAGGACAACTTTGTTTCCTGGATAGCGGCCACACACACACTCCATTTCTTTAAGAGATGCCGCACCTGCTGTTGCCTCCTACGATTACGCATACCCCTAACGTTAAGGGTAGCGACTTCCCTCGACTAGACGATGAGAAGTGTGCGATAGTGAAGGGATCTATCACTTTGGATGAAATTCAATCAGCAATTTCTGCCCTGCAGAGCCAGAAATCTCCTGGACCAGATGGTATTACTAGCGAATTCTATAAAACTTTTTCGCCTTGCCTAGTGCCTGTTTTGATGGAAGTTTTCCAAGCATCTTATGATGTGGGTGTCCTGCCTCCCACTTTCTATTCTGGGCACACAATATTAATTCCCAAAAGCAAAGATACTAATCGGTTGAAAACTGTTGAGGGATATCGTCCAATTTCCCTCTGCAATGTTGATTACAAAATTTTTGCCAAGGTTCTTAGCAGTCGTCTGCAGCTCGTCATTATGGACTTGATAGGTTCGCATCAGGTCTGTGGTATTAGAGGCCGTAGTATTCAAACACATATCCATATTGCACGTTCAGTATTAGAGACAATATCAGATGAGACAGGCCAAGTTGCTCTGATTCAAATTGACTTGGCGAAGGCTTTTGATAAAGTTCGGCACGATTTCTTGTTCGCGGTCTTGGAGTATGCAAATATTGGTGACGTCTTGCTCAAAGGCATAAGGCTGTGCTATAAGAACTCCTATACAAGGGTTATTGTTAATCAGGAGCTAACGAAACCAATACCACTAGAAGCATCTGTTCGTCAAGGATGTCCACTGTCTCCATTGTTGTTTGCCCTATATCTGGAACCCCTCTGTCTCAGTATAATTAACAGCGTAGCTATCCGCGGTTTCTCTCTGGCTCGATGTGAAGTTAAAGTTTTAGCCTATGCTGATGATGTTGCCCTCTTTTGTTCTGACAAAAAGAGTGTACTTGAGGCTCTAAACTTGACTAAACAGTTCTGTGATGTATCAGGCGCGGCTCTTAATTTAGAGAAATCCAAAGGCTTTTGGTTGGGTTATTGGGGAACTAGGCCAAGCCAGTTCGGTGGCATATGCTGGGACAGTAGCCCTCTTGAGTACCTAGGCGTTCCGCTGCACCAAGTTCGCAACAGTACAGCCTACTGGGATTCACAAACTGTAACTCTACGGCGGCAAACACAGGCTTGGATGGGTAGGGAACTCTCAGTGTTTGCGAGGGCACAGGTCTGTAACATATTTTTGTTTGCAAAGCTCGCGTATGTCCTTCAAGTCCTGCATTGTGCGAGGAGGAAGGTGCAAGCAATACACAGAATATTTGCAACATTCGTTTGGCGCTCTCAATGGGAGCCCATGAGGCGTGACAACTTGTTCCTTCCCTTAGAGGGTGGTGGAGTGGGTCTTGTTCACCTGTTCGTGCATCAACTTGTTTCCCGTTTTTTCTTTTTAAAATCGGCAAACCACCCGTTTCTGGTGGCTGTGCTCATTAGGCGGCTTAGTTTTCATTTGCCTTACTTATTCGCACCGACTGTGCAGGCTCGTGAGGGGACTTTGTGGGGATTCCTCAAGGAGGTTGCTGACACTTTCAATTTCCTCACTGTGCGCTTCTCTTTAGATTACCTGTATAGCCTCTCGAGAAAACAGATGACCCAGGCTCTCACTGAGTCTTTGTTCCCTACACCATTGTATCGGCAGCCTTATCTGGGGTCTTTGGACATCAGTGTTCTAAAGCGTGTTAGGCGGATGTGTATTCAGGCAGCCGCTAAAACGTTCTTTTTCAAACTACACACAGCGACGCTGCCTGTCAAGACATTTCTTAATGACAAGGGGATGTTTGTACCTTGGAATGTGAATTGCCGTCTGTGTAACGTGCCTGAGACAATTGATCATTGTTTTATCCTGTGCCGTGATGCCATGTTTTTTTGGGACATACTACAACGAACTCTCAAGAAGGACATTGAAATTACACCGTACACTATTAGATTTCTGCCTGTTGACAAAAACTCTGTTGTGCCTTATGATCTGTTTATGTTGATGGGACTATTCAGTCTTTGGAAAAGCCGTATGATGGACAGACATGCCGAGCCACCAAGATCGTCCAAATCTGTGTTTCGAGAACAGTGTGCTTTGGTGAGGAGTGTATATGCTGCACGCGAAGAACCTCCAAGCTGGCTGCCGTGCCTAGATGCATGTGTGTGCCTCCCTGGATTTTGATGTTTTTATGGGGCTGCAGTGCTGAGTTAGGGCAATGGCGGGCTCCTATTAATCAGCCCGGCAACTTGAGACACGATCCAGTCTGATTGAAGTTTTCCTCCTTTCTACGGATGTTCTTCCATGCAATAAAGAAAAAAGCTGCTATGGCGCAGTGGATTAGAGGCACGTGTTGCGTATGGAAGGTCGGCCGTTCGACTCCGCTCTCTGTAGTGTGTTTTTATTGATTTCTTTTTATTTGATTTTTTATTTTCTTTCCCTTTTAGGTCGCAAATCGTGATGCTCAGTGGCATATAACGCCGTTTAAGATTTTCAAAACATTTTCTGCATACTTTTACACTCATTATTCACAGCGCTGGAATATCAGTTTTGAATTTAAACTAAATATTACATGGTCAGTAACAATAGCTTGGTATACACTTTTAAGCATTATTCAGGGAATAATTATCCCTTTTAGGTAAGCCGTTGTGACACTCTTCAGTCACCGTGATCAATTGACCGTGGTTTCAAGCCTTGTGGCTGTACAGGCTGCAGTTGGCGAATACGCGTCCGGGTCGGAGCTGAATTACTCCAAGAGCCTATAGGCACTCGCAGGGGCCGCCCAGTCCGAACTTTCTCCGGGAGCGAAGGTGCCAGTGGTGAAGACTCGTGCCTACGCCTTCGCTCTCCACGTAGCCCGTGTCTCCGCAATGCCGCGTCGAGCAGCCGGTCGACTTGCGCCCCTGGTCGCCGCCCTCATCTGGGACGACGGTATTCCGCTCATCGCGCGTTACCTACTGCACCTTCCAGAAAACAGAGGAATACTCGGCATGCCTAGAGTAACCACGGCAGCTCGGGCGCTCAGCGCAATACGTCTTTTTAGAGTGTCCCGTCGCTCGCGTTATGTGGCACGATGGCATGAGGCTGATTCTCTCTTTATTATTTGATTCCCTCCTTCCTGCCTACACTCACGGCACCGTCGAACTTTCCACCGTGAACAGACATTGTCACTGCACCATTTCCTTTCCTCAAAAACCAATTTTATCACACTGGTTCAATGCAAACAAATGAAACCATAGTAGTCACGAGAAGCAATCTGTGGCTTGAAATTGCTCTAATTCTGCTTCTCTTGTAGAAATCTGGCGCAACTAGCACAGTGCTAGATATTTTTGGCCTTGAAATTAAGGGCGTCCCACATACGTAAGCAAAAATAGCAAAAGTTTAGAAAAACAACTAGTGCACCGTAGACTGTCGTGTATCTGGACGAGTGAGCCTTTCAAAGGGCTCCATCGGCTTAACTCGCACTCTGGCTGTGTACCGGTGCGTTGAGAGGAGGTTCTCCCCCCCTTTTGTGTAGGCGCCACACTGTGCCTTTCTGATACTTTGTGAATTGGACTATGTTCAACCCCAAAAGGGTAATTTCACTCACTGTATGATCTTTTGTTCGGAGCAGGCTCCACAGTGTATATATGTGTGTACTGAATTATTTGTTTGGTTTGTACACAATAAATTTCTCTTTGTGTGTTCAGTACTGGTTTCATGCAATATAGAATGTATTTTGTGATATGTACAGTGTGCTAAAAAAAATAAGGTCATGGTGTTTCTGGGCGGCCACCCGTTTTGTATGCATTTGTTGAGCCCCCAGTCATGAGTGTGTACGCAATGTTTCGTTTGTTTGCACAGTTGAGTAAACTAAGATTAATTGGTAAATTGGTTTTTGAGGAAAGGAAATGGCGCAGTATCTGTCACATATCTCGGCGGACACATAAAAAGCGCCGTAAGGAAAGGGAGGAAAGTCGGAGTGAAAGAGGAACGAGAGAAAGAGGTGCCGTAGAGATAGAGAAAAACTTTATTATGACAGGAATTCGGGGCACGCTCCAGGGTCCCCGCACGACCCCACTGCACTCAAGTGTTTATGTTCCTAAGGTCCATAACACTGGCAGCCCGGCCGGTGGCGACGGTTTGCACGGCCGGGTCCTCCGAGGGCAGCAGGGTCTCCCAGTCCTCCCAGGTCTTGAGGTTCTCTAGGTCCCGCGGGGGAGGGTCCGCTGGGCAGAGGGAAAGTATGTGGAGGGAAGAGGCGAAGGGTTCTGGGTATAGGGCGCATGCCGGAGTGGCGAAGGAGGGATGATAGTGGGCTAGGATAAGGGGTGAGGGGAGAGAGTGTGTCTGTACTCTGCGCCCGAGTGTTCCTTGTTTGTTATCCAGGGAGGAGTGGGGCGGGGGGTAGAGCTGGCGTGAGGCTCTGTAGGCCTGCGTCAGCTCGCTGAATGAGTACATGCGCTCCTTCGTGAATCCCGCATCCGAGGCCACCTGAGCCCGGTTTAAAGAGCCTCGGGCTAAAAGGTTGGCGGCCTCGTTTCCGGGATTCCCGGAGTCCGCGGGCACCCATATCAGCTCTACTTGGCGGGGCGGGGGTGCATCGGGCGAGTCCAGTATGCCAAAAGCAGGGATATGGACTCGGCCTCGAGCAAAGTTTAGAATCGCAGTTTTAGAATCACTTAAAATCACCGGGCTTTCGTGCGGGTGATAGCATGTGCAATCGCGGCTTCCTCTGCAGCCTCTGGGGAGGTGTCTGAAGGGAGATGTAGTGTGAGGAGGGCGGATAAAGAGGAGTCCACCACAGCTGCTATCGCTTCATCACCCGTGCAGGCAGCGTCCACCCATACGGCGTCCGGCTCGGGGCCGTACGCTCGATGGAGTGCCTTCGCACGGGCTCTGCGGCGCTGCTCATAGTGGGACGGGTGCATATTCCTCGGGAGCGGCCTGATGAGGAGCTCGCGGTGAAGGGGCCGTGGGATGGCGAGGAGGGTTGGGTCGTTGGCCGGTATTTAGATTCCGAGGGAGGCCAGGATATACCGACCTGTGGAGGTTTGTGTGAGCCTGATGTATTGGGCCTGTCGGTGGGCCTCCACCAGTTCCCAGATCGTGTTGTGGAGGCCCAGGCCTAGCAATCTATCTGTGGGTGTGTTGAGGGTAAGATGAAGTGCTATCTCCAATGCTTTGCGAATCAAAGCATCCAAAGCGTTTATGTCATGTTTGGATAGTTGTAAGTATGGGGTAGTGTACAGCACACGACTGAGGACAAAGGCATGAATGAGGCGACATAGGTCGCGCCCCTTTATGCCTCTATGACGTCCCGAAACCCTGTGGATGAGGTGCGACATCGCGCCTACAACCTCCTTGAGTTTCTTGAGGGTGGTGGTGTTTTTGCCATCGTTCTGGATGCGACGGCCCAATACACGGACGGTGCCAACCTCGGGTACCGGGTCACCATTCAGTTCAATGGCAATGGGGGAGCGTGGGCAGCGGTGGTCCTTAGGCCGGATGAGGAAGCGTTCGGACTTCTCTTGGGAGCAAGACAGCCCGATTGTCCGTGCGTAATTTCGTGTGAGCGTGGCTGCTTCCTGTAAGGTGTTCTCTATGCCGCCGTCACTGCCGTGGGTGGTCCACAGGGTGATATCGTCGGCATAGAGAGTGTGCTTCAGGTGGGGAATAGTTGCCAACTTTCGGGCGAGGGGGATGAGGCTAATGTTAAACAAAAAAATTGGAGGCTCATCAAGGTTAAGCCCAGTGGATGCGAAGCATGTTAAGCAGCTGCCTCAGTGTGGATGGGGCTAAGTAACGCAGACGTGGTTGTAGGTTAATCGTCGTACTTTATTCTTTGCAGCCCGACAAACACACTCTTATGGTCCGTAAATGCATGACTCTTGGTTTGCACGTCACTTATTCTTCGCGTTCTTCACCGGTTTCCGTAGCACGCTGCAGCCTTCATTTTGCATTCCTATTATTAACGTCCTTAGCGTTTGGAGGCATCTTGACCGCATACACGCCCGGCGCAAAGACGCTGGTGCGGTTGCGGGCACAGAGACAGACGCGACGGCGGGCGCGCGCCCCTTCATCCCTGGCGTGACGTCACATATCACGTGATGCAGCGATGGTGGCGCCGCCGCCGCGTCGCGCGCGACGGCGCGAACCGAAGCGTGGAGGCCTCCGCCGGGCGGAGGACATGAAACTCCTACCTGAAACAATGTTAGGATTCAGGGCCCAACTATCTACCCAGGACATACTCTTGCAGCTTAACAAGGACATAATTGAAGCTGACGAGGGAACAGGAACGAAAGCAATATTGGGTTTAGACCTTGTTAAAGCTTTCGACAACGTCACCCACAAAGCCATTTTGACAAACTTGTCAGAAATCAACCCCGGAGAAAGGACGTACAACTACATCCGATCCTTCCTCACTAACAGAACAGCAGTGATAACGGTCGGAACAATAGAGTCCGCCCCAATCACACTAGGAAGTAAAGGAACGCCACAGGGCTCCGTCCTGTCCCCTTTCCTTTTTAACCTCTCCCTCATCAAAATTCCCCCCAAACTGGCACAAATACCAGACCTACATCACACGTTCTATGCAGATGACATCACACTTTGGGTAACCAAAGGATGCGAAGGCTACATAGAAGACACACTCCAAGCAGCAGTGGACATCATTGAGGCATGCGCATGGGAATCCGGCCTCACTTGTTCTGAGCAAAAATCTGAACTTTTAGTGATCCGTCGTAAACAAAGAGGTAGGCGTACCACGACAACCCCCCCGCAAATAAACGTCTATGTTAATGGACGATCTGTCAAAGAGGTACAGACCATGAGAATACTGGGGTTGTATTTACAAACAAATGGAAAGAATACTGACACACTCACTAAGCTAAAACGCACGGTAGAAGCGACGGCGCGATTAATCCGCCGCATAGCTAACCGCAGACAAGGGGTGAGGGAAAGAGATTTATGCCGACTAGTGCAGGCCTTTGCGCTAAGCAGGATACTCTATGCCACCCCTTATCTCAAATTTTCGAAAGCAGAAAAGGACAAATTGGATAGTATGATACGGCAGGCCTATAAGGCTGCGTTAGGACTCCCACTAAATGCCTCAACTGAAAGGCTTATGAGGTTAGGAATACATAACACCTACAATGAACTGAAAGAAGCCCATTTAATGGCTCAAACAGCGCGATTAGCCAATTCCAGAACTGGCAGGAGTATTCTTACCAGGCTCGGAATTAACTTTCAACCTACGAATAACGATGCTAAAGTAGACTTACCCCGCGACTATAGGACGGCCCTACTAATCAAACCACTCCCCAAAAACATGCACCCCTTACACCATGAGGGTAGAAGACAAGCAAGAGCCAAAGCCTTACATAACAAATACAGACAGTGCGCTGGAACACTTTATGTAGATGCAGCAGAATACAAAAATACCAATGCCTTTGCAATTGTGGTTGTGAACGAGAATGGTGACCACATCGTCTCGGCGACAATCAAAACGAAATCCTCTGAAACGGCAGAAGAGGCGGCTATAGCCCTCGCCCTAGCGCATACCCAAGGAAGCATCATCTTCAGCGATTCCAAAATGGGTATCAATAATTTCGCTAAAGGGCGAATTACAAACACCTCCCTTAGAATCCTTAACGCAACCAAATTCTCACCAAATTATTCCGAATTGATATGGGTCCCAGCCCATTCGGGGAATCCGGGGAACGAGGCAGCCCACAATAAAGCCCGAGGTTTCGTCGACCGGGCAGTGGATGAGTCTGGCTCCCTGAATTTCACGAAGGACTCCATGATCACATATCATGATCTCACCAATCATTTTAAACTAGAGAGGAGAATTTTCCCCCCTCCAGACAAAAGACTTAGTAAAGAACAAGAGGTTACGTGGCGTCGTCTACAGACGAGATCGATACGCACCCCATCACTCCTCGCGCGCATTTATCCAGATCTTTACAACCCAAACTGCAAACACTGTGGCCAACGTGCTACCTACGATCACATCCTGTGGGACTGCAAAATAGAGCCACCTCCGGGTGATCTAGTTACAGCTCCTTCTCTCGAGCGGTGGGAGACCGTGCTGGCTAGCTCTGACCCCAGAACGCAAGTTTTGGCGGTGGAGTGGGCTGACAAAGTCGTCGAGGGCTATGTACTCTCGACCACTTAACGCGACCTCTTGCCAAGCTCTTCCCGGCGAATAAAATGTTTTACAATCAATCCGCCGGGCGACATCCCACGGCGCGATATGAGGCCCCATCTGCAGCCGGTGTGACGTCATCACGTGACGTCACATCATGTGATCTCACTTCAAGGTCAACGGTGGCCACCGCCGGGAGGCGACCGACGGCGCGATATGAGGCCCCATCTGCAGCCGGTGTGACGTCATCACGTGACGTCATGTCACGTGACCCCACTTCAGGGTCAATGGTGGCCACCGCCGGGCGTCGCGCGACGGCCCGAAACCTACGTTAATATGCTTCGCATAAAAGAGGTTCAGAACTGGAATGCCCCGGAATAATTTCGATCACTTGGGGATCTTTAACGTGCAGTGACATCGCACAGCACACGGGCGCATTTTGCGTTTTTGTGCTGTGCGATGTCAGTCCACGTTAAAGATCCCGAGTTGGTGCCCGGGTCCCTGCTTTTTGCATACTAGACTCTCCTGGAGCACCCCCGCCGCTTCATGTGGAGCATATTTGGTGGCCTGCGTACTCTGGGAATCCTGGAAACGAGGCCACCAACCTGTTAGACCGAGGTTCCTCAAACCGGGCTCTGGTGGCCTCCCACCAGGGAGTCACGAAGGAACGCGCCCACACTTTCAGCGAGCTGACGCAGGCCTCCAAGGGCTCGCGTCAGCTATACTCCCATGCACAAGTGCCTCAGCAAACCGACAAGCAACCATGATGTAAAAAATAGCGCACAGGGAACACACGGGACGGAAAGTAAACGACGCAGACTTTCCGTCCCGTGTGTTCCCTGTGCGCTATTTTTTACATCATGAACGTTATCCAACTTGCCCAACTTTCCGCTTTGCTGGACAAGCAACCCTTTGGCGCATACATCGCAAATACACATTATCCCCTCTACTCTCACTCTTTCTCACTATCATCCCTCGCCGTAACTCCATCCTGTACTCTCTGTACCGAACCTCTCGCTTCTGCCCTCCATCTCCTATCACATTTCCCGATGGATCCTGCCCCGCATGGCGTAGAACACCTCAAGACGTGGGAGGACTGGGAGACCCTGCTATCCTCTGAGGACCCTATCGTACTGATCGCCGCTACCGAGAGGGCTGCTGGCGTTATTGACTGCAGGATCATAAACGCTTGAGTGGCATGGGGCCGTAAGGGAGCCCGGGAGCTAATGTGGTCCATACTCCTCAGTTCTTTAATAAAGTTTTCGATGATGATGATCCTCTCTTTCTTATTTAATTCCCTCCTTCCTCCATACACTCACTGGCAGTGGCTATCCCAGCGATTGCTTCTAGGGAGGGGGGGGATGGACTTCCGGGTACCAAACAAAAAAAGAAACAACGATTTTTTATTTACACTCTCTATGTACTAAAATTTTTTTGTTGTTGAAAAATCAATGGCGAAAGAAAAGATGTTATATCATTACTCATTCTTTTAATCCGAACGGTTACGTGAACAATATGCATATTTAATTCATATCTATTAATGATTTATATATGAATATTGCTCACCCATTAACTTATGTAATGCATACATATTTACACGGCGCTCGAATTCCGATCGAGGAAAAATTCTAGCGGCCAGTGTGCTGTGCAATATCAGTGCAAGTGAGTGAACCATAGGGGGGTAGACATTTCCGGAGCCCTTCGTTACGGCGTGCCTCATAACTTGAGTCGCTTTGGGACGTTGAAACCCCTTAAAAGACACAAACAAAACAGATACATTTATCTCATAATGTTTTAAAATAAATTATAACGCCAGTCATTAAGAGAAAAAGTAACTGTGGGGGCACGGCACGATACCTCGACAGTCACGTAGGAATTGCGCCCATATAACTACCAACCTGTTGTATAAGTAATACTGTTGTAAGCCAATATTAGCTTATAACGTGACTTACTAGCTGTAGGAAACTGGTGTGAAAAATGGCAAATGTGTTTAAATATTGCTAAGCCTAATGTCATGCATTTCCGTACACACTGCAACATAATACTACACAGCTAATGTATCTGCGGTTCTCGTATACATGCTACTAAAGCATACAAATATCTTGGATTACACCTGTCTGACGATCTTACGTGGTCAACTCCCATCAAGCACACCACTGCAGCATCCAGCCGACCACTTGGCTATCTTCAACGCTCAATAATGCTTGCCCCAGCACATGTAAGGTTACTAGTCTACACCATGCACATTAATGCGCCCAGAATTAGAATATGCTGCCGTCGTTTGGAACAAAAATTAGGCATATCTTTTTGAGAGCATAGAAACTATCAAAATCACGCCATTAGATTTCTTCACTCCGATTATCCATCTACAAAAGTGTAACCGATCTAAAGAACCGACAGCTTGCCATTATTAAAGCACCGTCGAAAACTAGCCAGTTAAGCCCTTTTTCATCGCTTCTACTATTCATTTCCGCCAAGCATTTACATCACAAAACACTGCCTCTTTTTGGCTCGCCACATAAACAGTCGATAGGTGTCATATCCTTGCAAAATATCATAAACATTTGCGCAGGTTTTCTTCATCTGAACAGCAAAAGAGGGGAACGGCCTCCCCAATACCTCTGTAATAATAGAAGACACGCTTGCATTCACAGATAAGCTTAAATCTTTAGACACCTTTTAGGTTTTCGTGTACCTTTTCCCTCTAATGTTGACCTATTACACTTCGTTTTAATGTGGGGTTTTTGCTGTTCTCTAATCCGTTACTGAATTCTCACCGACCGTTCAGCGCTTCATCCTGTGTTTTGAAGCGAAAAGCTTCACTAGGCTAGTCAACACCGAGGCTAGCGCGGGCGCCGTGGTCAGAAAAAGCCACAGGTGCGCATGCGCGAACTGCGTGACGTCACGGTGGATACCCGAACCCCGCCGTGAGGGAAGGAAAATGAAAAGAAAATTGGTTTTAAGGAAAGTAAACGACGCCTGAATCTCATATATCAGTGGATACCTTGAGCCGCGCCGTAAGGGCCTTAAGGAAAATGAAATTAAATTAAAATTGGTTTAAAGGAAACGAAATGCTTTAAAGTTTTCTCTCTCTCTCTCTCACATCTTAATGTCAACCCGAAAGGAGTGACGGGACGCACTGCACAAATAAATAAAAAGACAAGCAGTGCGTGAGGTACCTCTCATATCTCCGTGAACACCCGAAGCGCGCCGTAAGGAAAAGGAAAATGAAAAGATAATTACTTTTCAGGAAAGGAAACGACTCCTGCCTCTCTCATATCTCGGTGGATACCCGAACCGGGCCGTAAGGGCCTTAAGGAAAATGAAATGAAATGAAAATTGCTTTTAAGGAAAGCAAATGCCTCTCTCATATCTTGGTTTACCCCCGAGAGGAATGCACACCGCAGCATATGTCTCTAAAGCAACCTTCTAAGACAGCAACGTATTCACTACACGCGCGGCTCGTCCTCCGCCTTGACGCAGCTTTTCGCTTCGAGATATCCAGGCTTAACATTAGCTAAGCCGCACCCAATTTTTTAACGCGAAAGCTTTACTACTTGCACTTTCAAGCCTTGGCGTGCAACGGCGGTGCACATGAAATGACCTTTCGCATGACCTCTGTGTGACGTCACGCCGAAGAGCTGGGCGACCATCTCGCGCCCTCCGCGAGTAGCGGTGGCGCCACCACCGGCGGCCTTAGATTAGATTGGATTACATTGCATTAGATTAGATTAGATTGGACTAAATTGGATTGTGTTGGATTGAATTGGATTTGATTGGATTAGATAAGATTACATTAGACTAGATTAGATTACATTACACTGGATTAGATTAGATTAGATTAGATTGGGTTGGATTGTATAACCGATGCATCTCCACAAGTGTAACCACAAGCACCACCACACGGTACACTTCCAGCTGAACCATGGCGTAGGTACGGATATTGCTTTCGCAATTACCGGGCTTAACCAAGCTAAGCCACAGCGATTTTTTTTATTCTTGTATTGTTTTTTCTTTTTATTCGAAAGCATTTCAGCGTTTTGCATTTTGATTTTCTGAGCTGTTTGCCTGTTTCATTTGTATTTTGAACCTCGATGTTGGCATTGTACTGAATATGTTCGTTTTTTGTCGATATTTCTGTACAACCCACCCGTCATGTAATGCCCCTTGTTTGGGGTCCTTGAGGTACCAAAATAAATTAAAAAACTAAATAAACCTGTCGACCCTAGAACTGATTGAAGTAAGGCAGCGGCTAACAAGGTGAGCATACAACGTTGGGGACTACTTGACGGATCACAGATGAAATAGCTTTCGATTTCTGCGTGAAAAATCACATACCGGCATTTGAGAGCCCGGGGGGTTGGGGGGGGGGGGGGGGGGGGTTGCGGGGTTGGAAGGCGACCGCCCCCTCTGTACCCAATTAGGACCGCCACTGCCCACGGCACAGTCGAAGTTTCCAGCACGAAGTGATATAGTCACTGCGCCATTTCCTTTCCTCAAAAACCAATTTTATCATACTGGTTCATTGCAAGCAAATGAAACTATTATAGTCACGACAAGCAATCCGAGGCTTGAAATTGCTGCGATTGTACATCTCTTGTAGAAATCTGGCGCAACCAGCGGAGTGCTAGTTATTTTCGGCCTTGAAATGGACGGCCTCCCATATACCCAAGCAAAAATAGCAAAAGTTTCGAAAAGCAACTAGTGCACCGTAGACTGTCGTAGATGGTAGACAAGAGAGCCTTTCAAAGGGCTCCATCGGCTTCACTCGCACTTGTCCTGCCCCGTTCGTAATCTTGATCGTTCAGTACGGGTTTCATGCGTTAGAATGTTTTTTCTGATATGCACAGTGTGATAAAAAAATTACCGACAATTACGTTACTTCCTAATGCGAAATTTGAGCGCAGCAAATAAGCGGTTTCACCTTTTCGATAGATTGAGGCAAAGAAATCGAGCAACACATGTATGCGCTATCACAGAATTTTTTTTTTTTTTCACACGTATTCGCAATTTCGGCTCGGGCGGTGCACATATACAGATATGCCGCCACCGATCTGGCTCTCTGATTGCCACCGCACAGGGGTTGCATTGGAGGAGGAGCGAAGAAAGGAATTAAGTTCGAGCCGGCGCTTTGACAACCGGAGACTCGCAGGAACAGGGGGGAGGGGGGCGGCGTGTACACCCAGCGGCAAACGATGGGGGCAGAAGCGCGCGCAGCAAGCGGACAACACGATAAAGGGAGGAGGGAAGAGATAGCAGCGACTGACTGATGGCGCTGACGCCGATAGCGCTGGGGGGATGAAAGGGGGGCGGAGCTGGTTACGAGGCCGACGACAACGCCGACGCCGACGACGACGCGAAACCCAGGAACGGACGCCAAAGAGCTGCGCTCTAAAAAAAATAAGGTCATGGTGTTTCTGGGCGGCCGCCCGCTTTGCATGCATTTGTTGTGCCCCCCGTCATGAGTGTGCACGCAACGTTTTGTTGTTTGCACAGTCCAATAAACTTCTCTTTTTTTGGGAGGGAATGCTACAGCATCAGTCATTTTGTGACCACTTTCACCACATATGCAGCACTGTCCGGGTCGGAGCTGAATTACTCCAAGAGCCTATAGGCACTCGCAGGGGCCGCCCAGTCCGAACTTTCTCCGGGAGCGAAGGTGCCAGTGGTGAAGACTCGTGCCTACGCCTTCGCTCTCCACGTAGCCCGTGTCTCCGCAATGCCGCGTCGAGCAGCCGGTCGACTTGCGCCCCTGGTCGCCGCCCTCATCTGGGACGACGGTATTCCGCTCATCGCGCGTTACCTACTGCACCTTCCAGAGAACAGAGGAATACTCGGCATGCCTAGAGTAACCACGGCAGCTCGGGCGCTCAGCGCAACACGTCTTTTTAGAGTGTCCCGTCGCTCGCGTTATGTGGCACGCCAGCCGCTTCGCGAGATCAGCATGGCTGCGCGCCGAGCCGTGGCACAAGAGCAAGGCAACACGCCGAACGGGCGATGGCGTTCCTTCGTAACACTGAAAATTGGTTTTTGAGGAGAAGGCACACGCAGTAACTGTCTCACATATCTCTATGGACACCCGAACCGCGCCATAGATGAAGGAATAAACAGTGGGATCAAAGAAATGGTTTATGTAGGTTTAACGTCCCAAAGCGACTCAGGCTATAAGGGACGCAGTTGAGAAGGGCTCCGGAAAATTCGACCTGCTGGGGCTCTTTAACGTGCATTCACATCGTACAGTACACGGTACTCTAGAATTTAGCCTCCATCGAAATTCTAGCCGCCGCCTTGTCAGTCATCCGCATGCGCGGAGTGTCATCAGAGATGCGGCGGGTATATATATCGGAGCCCGTGGTATAAATGGACAGCTCGGAGGAAGCTAGGGCTCGTCGTAGGAACAAAGACAAGAGGAGGCGGCGAGCCGAGGAGACCGAGGAACAGCGCGCTAAGCGTCTCGATAAGCGACGTAAGGACGACGCGGCTAGACGGGCCCGCTTAGCCGACGACAATGCATCCGCGGCGACAGATGACGGCGAATCGAGTTCTCCGTCTCTGAAAGAAGCTAGACGGTCGCTACTCTTCCAGGTTTAACCAGAGCTAAACCACAGCCAATTTTTTTTAAGTTGTTTTTGGTTCGAGGGAATAAAGCCCCCCTCCTTTTTTGGTTTGTGATGACCTCCACTTTGAGCAGTGTGTAAGGGCGGTTTATTCGTGCCGTTGAGTGCGGCGGGGGACTTCTTTGCAGCTCTTTCGTATGACTGCTTGTTCCGGTGGCTGCAATGCTAGGCTACGTTCTCCCATTGCCGCGCTTGTTTCGCTGTATTATGCGACAGCGTATACAGCTCGTTCGGTCAAAAAGCCGTCGGGGAGTCGGCACCGCGTGTCGGACATAAACGGGAGGCTGCGTAAAAAAAATTGTGTCATGCCAGCCATTCGCCGCAGGATGTTACGAATGGTGTCATACGATTCAGCGTTTCTTGCAGCATAAACTTACTAGCTAAGGTAGAGCCTATAGCTCACGGCAGACAGTTACTGAGTCATTTCCTTTCCTCAAAACCAATTTTCATTTCCATCATTGCAGCCTCTCTTTCTCTCTTTCTTCTTACACTCCCGCCTTCATCCCTTCCCTTACGGCGCAGTTCGCGTGTCCATCGAGATGTGAGACAATGCACACTTTTATTTTTGCGCACGCAGCTAGCTTGCATGCGCATCGCTTACTGTGTTGCGTACGCTGTAAGTAGTGTAAACCGGACACTTTTAGTTGGCCATGCCGTAGCGTCCCTCATTTGCACGTGTAAACAGTAGCGCCGTAGTGAATGACTCCGGAAATTTCGACCACCTGGGGTTCTTTAACCTGCGCTGACATCGCATAGTACACGGGCCTCTAGAATTTCGCCTGCATCGAAATTCGACCGCCGCGGCCGGGGTCGATCCCGCGCCTTTCGTGTCAGCAGCCGAGCAGCATAGCCATTGAACCACCGCGGCAGCTGTACCGTCTAAATGGATTATAACAAAACTATTGCAGCAATTTAAACGTAGGTGTCTCAAACATCGATCGGGTGCTTACGCAAGTAAACTGTGCGTCGAGACCGAAATTCTGGCGCGGATCCTAGAGGCTATGCTACACCGCCATTTAATTGAAAACAGCGGCAACACGTCCGCGCTGTAGACGTCATGAGCTTGAACCGAGTGGCGGAGGGAAAATGGGTGATTCCATCTTCTCAGCCATAAATGCGTCTTGGGCTGCCGGGCCAACGTTATCAAACCCAGAAAGAGAGAGAGAGAGCGTAAATTTTAGCTGAAAACAATAAATGGCTTTAGTTGTCCTCAGCGTACTCCTAAAGAACCCAAATGGCCAAAATAACGTATTCCTTGCATTACATCCCTCATTCCATCTTTCACGTCGCTTTTGAGGTGTTCACCCATAGTCAGGACAGTATTGGTCTCTACCTCTCAGCCAATTTTCGACAAGTCCAGCTTTCTTGGACTAAACTTTTGAATATTGAAATATTGAGAGCTATGGTTATCTAAAAATTGAAGTTAATGGTTGAATCTTAACTAATATGTAGCGAAATCTTTATTTTTTAAGTGTTTCCAACGTTCTTATCTAACAGTTATGACAGCTACAAAAAACCAATGGGTAACGCTTTCCCAACAGCAAATACGTTAGAAGAAGAAAAATTAGCCGTGGCCTAACTACTGTTGAACCTGGTTAGAGAGCGAAAGCTCTGGTGTATCAGTCAACTAGACGCGACTTGGTGTCTGTAGCGTTCAGTGTGTTCCGGACACTGATGAGGCGCCCGCTCTGCCGCTTTGGCAGGGGGGTTGATCGCGAGAGGGTGCTCACCCAGGGAACGCTGCGTTCTATTGCTGCAGTGCCCCGTGTCTGCCACAGCGTTTTCAGTGCTAACGCATGCAGCCCGAATCTCTCTCTCGGCGCCGCCATGCACCTCAAAGAGCGATTCAGGCGCCCACTGACCCAGGGAGCCAGTTACGCGCGCATCCTTTCCTCAAAATCATCGGAGTCTAGAACGTTGACAACGACAACGCCATTAAACACAATGAACGCCGAAGGCTTATACTTTGAGTGCCGCGTTTCTGCCACGATGTTGTCAACGCCTATGCATGCAGCGCGCATCTCACTACTGACACGTAGCTTAAAGCGCCACAGGTGTCCACTGTCCCAGGGGGGCAGTTATGCGCCCTTCCTTTGCTTTCGAAGTTCCCGCTCTTCATCTGTTCGGCGCAGCTCCGGAGCGGCTGAAGGTCGCTCAAGGTCAAAGTGACGTGGTCGGCGGAACTCGCAGAACATGCCGTAGTAAAGCTTTCAATTTAAAAATAGAAGACTGCCGTCTTGTGATCTCCTGATGTATTGTTTGTTATAGTGAAATCTTACATTGTATGAACACAACTGCGTTCATAAACGGTTTCCAGTTGAAAAATGCTTTTGTGCAGAATTGCTGGGTATGTGGAGGCGAAATGCAAAACGCACCCGTGTGCTGTGCGACATCAGTGCAAGTTAATGATACCTAGGCGGTCGCTATTTTGCCAAACCCCTCTTTCTCTCTTTTCGTCTTTCACTTCCACTTGCCTCCCTTCCCTCACGGTGAAGTTATGGTTATGATCTCGCACCGCATCCGCCAGGTATCGGGCAAACACAGAGGCATGAAGGAGCGCGACATATGTCACATTCTTCTTGACTTGTACTCAGCCGCTTGCTCTACTCCACCCCATATCACCGGCTCTCTCGCCGTGACATTGACGCGTTGAATGCCCTCATTGGTAGAGAATACAGGGTCGCCCTCCACCTTCGCATAAATACACTTACCGACTGACTCTTGCAAATATGCCTTCACAACCAAGTCGGGGTACTTGTGGACGCACACCGCCAAGCACAACATCTTCGACTGACACAAATCGTCCCTGCCCGGGCTGAATATCCTGCATTCTCCTGAAAGCCGGATACGGGCCAATGATAACATTACTCTCCATACAGAGACCATTACAACAAGAACTCCTCATTAAGCTACTCCGCTTAACATCCGCCAGAAAAAGCACGATCAACACCGTAGAGGTAGTGCTGAAGCACTCCACCGATTTTACGGCTCCGAACCGGACGCCGTACGCGGACACGCGGCCTGCGCGGTCGATGAAGCGGTCGCTACGGTGGTCGATCGCACTCTTCCTCATCATTACACACACACTCCTCACAGACACCTCCAACGAAGCTGCAGAGAAAGCCGCCATTGCCCTCGCCATGTCAACACAAAATGCCGATACGTTTTATCAATCCAAAATTTCTGATGAGGCCGAGTCTACGTCCCTGCTTTTTGTGTACAGGGACTCGTCTGGCGCACCCCCGCACCTTCATGTGGAGCGTATTTG